>NC_135235.1:247766824-248074949 GCF_051348905.1 Ranitomeya variabilis
TTGCTGGGTCTCTCTGAGGTGGACTCTCTTCTTGCCCAGATGTTCCAGCACTTTGCTCTATGTCCTGCTCGACCAAGGCGCGAATTATCCGCTCCCTGGATCTGTCGGCTGTCTCTATTTCTCTCTGCTCACAGAGGCCGGTCAGAGCCTCTTTGCTGTGCTTCCTGTACTGGGCTGCCATATCGATGAACAGCCTTTGCCAAATAAAAGATAGAAAAGAAAAACGGGGAGGGGAAACTGTTTGCAAGTATGTCTAAGTAAGCACTGAGTTGAACCTTGAAGAACTGGTGCACTCCTCGCAAGGATACCAATTCTTTAGTACAGGGAATAATTGCTTAAACCATGTACCAATGCTGTAATAGAAATAATTCTATCCCACCGCTCGCCACCAATTGTCACGGATCCCTACTCCGTGGTGTCACTTATTCGTCACGTGCCCGCTCTCAGCACATGACTTGGGTGTTGTGCCTGCAAGGGTTAATCTATCTCCCCACTCTCAGTCCAGCATTCAACCTCTGTCCTATGCTGTAATAGGAGCATAAATCACACACTGACCCAGGCCACACACCTGCTCATACACGCTGCCACTACTCACCAAACACACGGGTGATGAGTCCCGGAAATCTTACTACTACTACTATCTTCCAATCATAAGGATCATTATTGCAAAACAATGGGGAGACAAAGAGCGCAATAGGGTCTTATCCACGTTACACAGAGGAGAATATACACCAAATTTGCTCACCTGGTTAGGATGAGATTAGAGCATGTAGATAGAGGCTGCTGCAGATCCGCAGGTCTTCACCGACCAGAGAAAATAATGTCTCCAAAGGGAGATTTGTAGTTAAAATTCTGCGCTGCCGCTAAGATGTGGGGAGAACTACACAGCCCCTACACCTCAGACTGAATTCTCATCGTCACAATATAAAAAAAGGCTTACTCACTCATGGTCTGTCCACACATTATGCCCTGGTGCATAATAAGGACTTTATAAACTATTAAAAATCAGCCCTATCGATCATATACCTAAGCATATACCTAATAGATCCATGAAATTAAATAGGAAAAAAGTATATTGAATCTAAAAATTAGGTAGCCTAAAACCACAAAGCTTAAATGAAAGGTTTTCATCTGAATAGTGCATTTTTTTCCTATATATATATATATATATATATATATATATATATATATATATATATATATATATATATATATATATATAATGAAACTATCAAGGTTTTATCTAAATGCGCAGCCCTCCCCCCTTTTATTATGAATTTGATATATCTATATTTATATTTTATATTTGTATAGTTATGATTGATTTTTTAATCCTTTGTGCTTTGAGCCATTTAAGATTTAAATATACATTTTCATTTAGGATTATCTTGGAGTCATTCATATGTTTAGTTGTCATTTCTGCCTTTATTCCATGTAATTCCTCTTATTTTTATATTTTTTACAAGAAAATTCTTCTTCCTCTGCCCTATATTGATCAAATTCCTCATGTGGGCATAGTCTGAGTCTGCCCTGGAGAGGAGCGCTTTCACTCCTTTAAAGGCCCCGTCTCACATAGCGAGATCGCTAGCGAGATCGCTGCTGAGTCACTAGTTTTGTGACGCAACAGCGACCTCAGTAGCGATCTCGCTATGTGTGACACGTACCAGCGATCAGGCCCCTGCTGTGAGATCGCTGGTCGTGTCAGAATGGCCTGGACCTTTTTTTGGTCGTTGAGGTCCCGCTGACATCGCTGAATCGGTGTGTGTGACACCGATCCAGCGATGTCTTCACTGGTAACCAGGGTAAACATCGGGTTACTAAGCGCAGGGCCGCGCTTAGTAACCCGATGTTTACCCTGGTTACCAGCGTAAATGTAAAAAAAACAAACACTACATACTCACCATCTGTTGCCCGTCAGGTCCCTTGGCGTCTGCTTCCTGCTCTGACTGACTGCCGTAAAGTGAGAGCACAGCAGTGACGTCACCGCTGCGCTCTGCTCTCACTGTACGGCGGCTCAGTCAGAGCAGGAAGCAGACGGCAAGGGACCTGACGGGCAACAGATGGTGAGTATGTAGTGTTTGTTGTTTTTACATTTACGCTGGTAACCAGGGTAAACATCGGGTTACTAAGCGCGGCCCTGCGCTTAGTAACCCGATGTTTACCCTGGTTACCCGGGTGCTGCAGGGGGACTTCGGCATCGTTGAAGACAGTTTCAACGATGCCGAAGTCGTTCCCCTGATCGTTGGTTGCTGGAGAGAGCTGTCTGTGTGACAGCTCCCCAGCGACCACACAGCGACCACACAGCGACGCTGCAGCGATCAGCATCGTTGTCTGTATCGCTGCAGCGTCGCTGTGTGAGACGGGGCCTTAATCCATACAAATTGTCTCCATCACAACTGTGTCCTGAACAATGGTTTATTTACTCTTGGGATTAAATCCTGGGAAATAGTGCTGATTGTGGCAGCTTCACAGGGTGGAATGACCCCTCCCGACAGGAGCACTTAACTCAATACTCCTTTAGGCTGCTTTCACACTAGCGTCGGTACGGGGCCGTTGCGCTGCGTCGGCCCGACATACCGACACATACTGTGAAAAAAATGCCCGACGTGGGCAGCGGAAGCAGTCTTACGACGCTTCCGCTGCCCCATTGTAAGGTCTGGGGAGGAGGGGGCGGAGTTTTGGCCGCGCATGCGCAGTCGAAAATGGCGGACACGACGTGCAAAAAAACGTTACATGTAACTTTTTTTGTGCCGATGGTCCGCCATAACACGACGCAACCGTCGCACGATGGTTGCGACATGTGGCACTGCGTCGCTAATAAAAATCTATGTAGAAAAAACGCATCCTGCGGGCAACTTTGCAGGATGCGTTTTTTCTCCACAACGACGCATTGCGACGTGCAGTGCCCGACGCTAGTGTGAAAGTAGCCTTACTCTGCTGCCAGGCGTCCCTTTTTATCTGCTGTTTTTTGTGATCACTGAGTGCTGTGTATTCATTCATTCCCCTCCCTTGGCAATGCTATATTGTCTCTTGTTACATATGATATCTATCATTGGTCCTTGGACAGGTGAAGTGTTACTTTCACTTTGTTTCTGCACTCACTTCGAGCGCTGGTTCGCTGCTTAAATTGTTACTCTTAGGCCATGTGCACACGTTCAGTATTTTTCGTGTTTTTTTCGCTATAAAAACGTGATAAAAACGCGAAAAAAACGCTTACATATGCCTCCCATTATTTTCAGTGTATTCCGCATATCTTGTGCAAATGTTGCATTTTATTCCGCGAAAAAATCGCATCGCGGAAAAAAAAAGCAACATGTTCATTAAATTTGCGGAATTGCGGGGATTCCGCACAACTAGGAATGCATTGATCTGCTTACTTTCCGCATGTGGCTATGCCCACCATGCGGGAAGTAAGCAGATCATGTGCTGTTGATACCCAGGGTGGAGGAGAGGAGACTCTCCTCCACGGACTGGGCACCGTATATTTGGTAAAAAAAAAAAGAATTAAAATAAAAAATAGTCATATACTCACCTTCTATGGCCCCCGCAGTCTTCCCGCCTCTCAGGTGCACGCTGCCGCTTCCGTTCCTATAGCTGGTGTGTGTGAAGGACCTGCGATGACGTCGCGGTCACATGACCGCGATGACGTCGCGGTCATGTGACCGCGACGTCATCGAAGGTCCTGCACACACCATCTATAGGAACGGAAGCCGCTGAGGAGATCGGTTGTCTGCAGAAGGTGAGTATAACAATTAAAAAAAATTAAAAAAATGATTTTTAACATTCTATCTTTTACTATTGATGCTGCATAGGCTGCATCTATAGGAAAAAGTTGGTCACACTTGTCAAACACTGTTTGACGAGTGTGACCAACCTGTCAATCAGTTTTCCAAGCGATGCTACAGATCGCTTGGAAAACTTTAGCATTCTGCAAGCTAATTACGCTTGCAAAATGCTAAAAAAAGCGAAAAAAAAACCGCAAAAAGAAACATGCGGATTTCTTGCAGAAAATTTCCGGTTTTCTTCAGGAAATTTCTGCAAGAAATCCTGACGTGTGCACATACCCTAATGTACATGACGCAATTTTAAACTCACTAATTATAATTTTCGGAATTTTAGATCACCCCAAACCACCACAAATTAATCTTCATATATATATTTATATTTTTTAATGGAAAATAATAAAACATGATTTTATTCCACATTCAATGTAAAGATTCCAATGGATTTTCGATAAGAAAATAGCAGCTTGTTGATTCCACACGGTAGTTTATCTGTAAGGCATTCGCTTCTGAACTGGAGTATTTCCTTTTTTTACAGGTTCTTGTCCATTTAAGTAGAGATCGTTTTTTTTTGTTGTTTTTTTTTTAATTTCCTCCTTAATGTTGCAAATTTGGAACTATTGTCTAGAAATATAAAAGAAGTCAATGTATTTTTTTCAATATATATACCTCTCTAATCGTTTGAATTGTTAATTGTGTGTTATCATTTAACTTTGACACTGAGTCATCTGACCTGGTGGCACTCATTTTTTTTAACCTAGCAAAACTATTTATACCTGTGATGCCTGTATATTCTGTGTGGTATTTCCTGACGAAGGAGGCATGAGACCCCTGAAACGCGTTGCATAAAACCACTGTGAATCAACTATACTCTCCTGAAATTCATCTTAGCGGCAGCGCAGAATTTTAACTACAAATCTCCCTTTGAAGAAATCGTAAGAAGGATCACATACTCTAAGGCTATGGATTCTTTAGAGTCTACAAGGTTCAGACTTATTAAAGTTTTAAGCTTTAATACAAAAGGTACAGCGCTTACAATAAAAAGGGTATAAAAAATATGGGAATAAAAAATGACATACAAATATGCGAAACAGTGATAAAATAAAGGGATAAAACTTATAGAAATATTGAACTTTGCATTCTGATTACACTGGCCAACAGTGAAAATGTTTCTGAAATGAAAATAGCTGGTTTGTAATAATTTTAGCATCCTAAAAACGAATATGTTACTTAAAAATCATTATTAGCTCTTGTTGCTGAGATACAGGTCATTTAAGATTATTATGCAGGAAAATAGGGAAATTTTGAATTTTCAACAAATGTGTATTGGTAAACCTGATTACAGACCTGTTGAACCAATGTCAGCCATTTTATAAATTGTGTCTGCATAGTTTGTACTAATTGAAGTCTCTTTCTCTTGTTGCAGTAATTTTGTGGAGAGAATTTACACTTTGAAAATGCCTCGTAAATGTGCAAATATTGTTAACAATTTTTGTTACGTGTGTGGTTATGTGACATTTGCCAACCAAAGAAGACCAATTACTCCACTTGTGAAGACTGCTTACCATCATTACTTTGCTTATACGTGGCACTTAAATACGTGGCACTTATACGTGGCACTTAAATACGTGGCACTTATATACGTGGCATTTTGAGACCTATAATTTTTCCACATTTTGGTCCACAGAGTCATGTGAGGTCTTGTTTTTTGCGGGACGAGTTGACGTTTTTATTGGTAACATTTTCGGACACGTGACCATTTTTTATCACTTTTTATTCCGTTTTTTGTGAGGCAGAATAACCAAAAACCAGCTATTCATGAATTTCTTTATACCGTTCTGCGTTTGGTAAAATTGATAAAGCAGTTTTATTCGTCGGGTCAGTACGATTACAGCGATACCTCATTTATATCATTTTTTAATGTTTTGGCGCTTTTATACGATAAAAACTATTTTATAGAAAAAATAATTATTTTGGCATCGCTTTATTCTGAGGACTATAACTTTTTTATTTTTTTGCTGATGATGCTGTATGGCGGCTTGTTTTTTGCGGGACAAGATGACGTTTTCAGCGGTACCATGGTTATTTATATCCATCTTTTTGATCGCGTGTTATTCCACTTTTTGTTCGGCGGTATGGTAATAAAGCGTTGTTTTTTGCCTCGTTTTTTTTTTTTTTTTCTTACGGTGTTTACTGAAGGGGTTAACTAGTGGGACAGTTTTATAGGTTGGGTCGTTACGGACGCGGCGATACTAAATATGTGTACTGTACTGTGCAATTTATACTCTTGTAATGAATTCTTCTCGCTACCTACAGCACATACTTCCATGGCGTGTATCTAAAAAACGAGAGCTAATTAAACAATTCTGTGGGTATATTTGAGTTTCTCGACCCAAAATTAGTAATATTTGCCTATTTTCATCAAAGAAACATAAAAAAAGTTGTTTTTTGTTGGCCTGTGTTATCTGTCCCTGGATGAGGGAGAAATATTGAATAGATCACATCAGCTTCCAGGCTGCCCCCACATGCGAACATCTTAAAGGACTACCGTATTTTCCGGCGTATAAGACGACTTTTTAACCCCCGAAAATCTTCTTAAAAGTCGGGGGTCGTCTTATACGCCGGGAATCGACTTGTACGCCGGTGTATATGGTGGGTGGGGAGGGGGGAGTGATCCTGATGACGAGGGGGCGTCTCACAGGAAAGTGAGTAATCCCCATTACCTTATCCTAGCGGTGCAGCGTGGGGGTGTCAGTGCTGGGAGCGGCGGCGGCTGCTGTGTTCTGGTGCGGCGGCTCCTCTTCTGTGTGGGGCCTCTGTGCTGTGAGGTGGCGGCGGCAGCGGCGTATCTTTATCCAGTTGGGGCTCCTCCGGCATCTCCTTAGCCCTGGAGGCCCCGCCGCAACTCCATCGGTGCAATGTGGTGGCCTCCGGGAAAATGGCCGCTGCTCAGATTCAGATCTCGTGTCCCGAGATTTCGGGACGAGATCTGAATCTGAGCAGCGGCCATTTTCCCGGAGGCCACCGCATCGCACCTATTGAGCTGCCTCCGGGAAAATGGCCGCTGCATTGCACCGATGGAGTTGCGGCGGGGCCTCCAGGGCTAAGGAGATGCCGGAGGAGCCCCAACTGGATAAAGATATGCCGCCGCCACCGCCACCGCACAGCACAGAGGCCCCACACAGAAGAGGAGCCGCCGCACCAGAGCACAGCAACCGCCGCACCAGAGCACAGCAGCCGCCGCCGCCGCCACTCCCAGCACTGAGACCCCCACGCTGCACCGCTATGATAAGGTAATGGGGGATACTCACTTTCCTGTGAGACGCCCCCTCGGCATCAGGATCACTCCCCCCCCCCCCCCCCAAAAGGCACATATTCACCGGCCCTATAAGACGACATAGGGTGTATAAGAAGACCCCCGACTTTTAAGAAGATTTTATATTTTAACTGGTAAAGTTGGGGGGTCGTCTTATACGCCCAGTCGTCTTATACGCCGGAAAATACGGTAATTTATAGAGTCAACCTGGAGGTCAAATTTCTAGACCAGCCTCTCAGGTTAATATTATAACTGCTGGTTTGTGACTGGACCATGGCCACTCCACCAATGAATATATTATTTTCTCTGAAATTCTTTGTGTAACGTTTCTCATAGATAGATCGTGTCAGGCTGTAATTGCCATCTCTCTTCAAAAGAGCCAGAAGGTGTGAAACGTTTCCCATTTCGTCCTGGTTCTTAGCAAGACCCCTGGTGAGATTGGAGACAGGAGACTGCCTTCTCAGGGTAACATGTGCTGTGACCCATGTGAGACCTGCAGTCTCAGGACAGATGATAAATTACTGCTAGTCATATATCCATACCTATACATTTCACTACAATATGCTGCATGAAATGTGCACTGATGAATACAGCACGTTACAAATAATGGCTCATGGATGATTGGACTCATCAGAAACGTGTCCGCAGCGCCCAGGAGTTGTTTTGGTATGGCGCTTCTTGCATGAAATTATTCTCCGTTTGGGAAAGAACAGGCGACAATGAAAAAGACCCAACAGTGCCGTCCACAGCGTCATTGTGGCATCAGCAAGCCTGAGCGGTTCTCTCCTGTCCAGCTACTTCCACATTGAGCAGTGAGCGTGTTAGGTGACGTCTGCTGATCCCTGCACACGATCCCTGACCATGGAGGACGCGGCCTGGCAGAGATCTGCAGACGTGATGTCTCCTAACACAGAAGCCCTGTCCGGCTCCAGTTGGGTCTTTTGGATTGCCGCATGGATCTGAGACTCGCCCCATCCCTGGATGATTTCAGCTTCCGACACTTAACAGTATACCGTAATTTCACCTATACTTCTCCCCGAAGGACGACCATTCAATTATCACTTTACAGATAAGTCACGGCCTTGGCCTTAAGTGGCCGCTCCCCTGTAGACTGCACGATGGGCTGATGCCGCTCATATCTGATGTCTGCTTATTTCAGAGAAAGGACAAGCTGAGGGAACACATGCAGCGCATGCACAACCCCGAGAGAGAAGCCAAGAAAGCCGACCGCACCGGACGCACCAAAGCGTTCAAGCCTCGCATCGCCTCCACAGACTACGAAAGCTTCATGTTCAAGTGTCGCGTGTGTATGATGGGCTTCCGGAGAAGGGGCATGTTGGTAGGAGACCTGCTATAACTCGCTGGTGGGCACTGGGGGGATTCAGGCCGATCACAACATTAAGTCCTGCCCATTCTCCTTTACCCTCAGGTTAATCATTTGTCAAAAAGGCATCCAGAAATGAAGATAGAAGAGGTTCCCGAGCTGACATTGCCCATTATCAAACCCAACCGTGACTACTACTGTCAGTACTGTGAGAAGGTAAGTCACTGCTCTCTCACTCTCCCCGCTCATCTGCATGTCATCTCACCTGCCAGTCTCAGCTTGTTACCCCCCCCCCCCCCCCTCTCGGCCCATCTCCCGCCCCTCTCGGGCCGTCTCCCCCCCCCCCCCGGCCCGCCTTCCCCCCTCTCGGCCCGTCTCCCTGTCTTCCCATCTCCCCTCTTCCCGGCTCCTCCTTTATGGCAGTGGGACCTACTGAGCTGTTTTCTACCGGACAGGTTTACAAAAGTGCCAGCAAGAGGAAAGCGCACATTCTGAAGAACCACCCAGGAGCAGAGCTGCCTCCCAGTATCCGAAAGCTGCGTCCTGCGGGGCCCGGAGAGCCGGACCCCATGTTAAGTACCCATACCCAACTAACTGGGACCATTGCAACGCCGCCGGTGTGCTGCCCGCACTGTGCCAAGCAATACAGCAGTAAGGTGAGTGGCGTCCGCTGTCTCCATGACTGGTCTGTCAGCACCATAGATGTATGCTGGGGACGAGGCGTGAACAGTGATGAGCCCGCGCTCTGCAGCGATCTAGGCCGGGAGTTACTACATGCACATGTGATCCGTCAGCGCATGCGCTCTGCAGCGATCCAGGCACATGTGATCCGTCAGTGCACATGCTCTGCAGCTATCCAGGTACATGTGATCCGTCAGTGCACGCGCTCTGCAGCGATCAAGGCACATGTGATCCGTCAGCGCACACACTCTGCAGCGATCCAGGCACATGTGATCCGTTGGCGCACGCGCTCTGCAGCGATCCAGGCACGTCATCCGTCAGTGCAAGCGCTCTGCATTTATCCAGGCACATATGATCCGTCAGTGCACGCGCTCTGCAGCGATCCAGGCACATGTGATCCGTCAGCGCACGCGCACTGCAGCGATCCAGGCACATGTGTTCCGTCAGCGCGCGCGCTCTGCAGCGATCCAGGCACATGTGATCCGTCAGCGCGCGCGCTCTGCAGCTATCCAGGCACATGTGATCCGTCAGCGCGCGCGCTTTGCAGCGATCCAGGCACACGTGATCCATCAGCGCACGCGCTCTGCAGTTATCCAGGCACATGTGATCCATCAGCACCCGCGCTCTGCAGTTATCCAGGCACATGTGATACATCAGCGCATGTGCTCTGCAGTTATCCAGGCACATGTGATCCATCAGCGCACGCGCTCTGCAGTGATCCAGGCACATGTGATACATCACACGCTCCGCTCCGTCATCTGCACAAACTGCTGCTTGTTCCCTGCAGACCAAGATGGTTCAACATATACGGAAGAAACATCCTGAGTTTGCCCTGCTACCCATTAGCACGCAGACCACCATGATCAGCGCAGCCCCCGCAGTCCTGGCTGATGGCACAAGTGGCGAGACTGTGGTGGTAAGTGGCGGGCGCTGCCAGTGTGACGCAATGGCTGCTGTGCAGTGTCCCAGTCCATGACTCTCCTTCCCCGCAGACCACCGATCTGCTGACCCAGGCCATGACTGAGCTGTCGCAGACTCTGACTACGGAGTACCGCACGGCACAGGGCGACTATCAGCGCATCCAGTATATTCCAGTGTCGCAGGCGACGGCCGGCATGCAGCAGCCGCAGCACATACAGCTACAGGTGGTGCAGGTGGCCCAGGTAAGGTCCTTGTGCCAGTCACTGGGTGGTTTCGTTTCTCCCACTGTGGGGCGTACCATTGTTTTTCTCTTTCTTGCTCAGGCTCCATCGCCCCACCAGACCCAGCACTCCACTGTGGACATGGGGCAGCTGCACGAATCCCAGGGATACAGTCAGCATGCCATCCAGGTGCAGCACATCCAGGTGGCGGAGCCCCCACCGAGCACTCCGGCCTCCGCTCAGGTGATGGCCGCACTGTAGGGCTGTGAGGCTTTCCTGCCTCCCTGTGATAATGCTGCATATACAGATGACGGAGCTCCCATAGCCATGATGCCGGTCGCTTACTTTCAGGTTGGAGCACAGACGCTCAGTCCGTCATCGCAGGAAGCAGAGCAAGATGTCAGCCCCTCACAAATGCAGACCCCGACCTCCCAATCCCAGAGCAACTCCACGGTACAACATGCCTACCTGCCGAGCGGATGGAACTCCTTCCGTGGCTACCGTGAGTGGTCAGGTGACAGACGGGCCAGGTTCTTACCCACATTACGCTCTTAGGTCCTGAATAACGGGCCGAGGAGTTCTCACATCTGCCATTCAGAGGGGAATGTGATGGCAGCGCGATCATTCAGGCTTCTTTTACACTTGCCGTGGTTTTGCGGCCCCAATAGATTTCTATGGGGCTGCAAAAACGGGCTGCGAAAAATCATAGGAGCGCGGTGCGCCGTGAGGGCCGTATTTACGGCCGTGAAAAAATATCGAGCTTGCTCGATATTTTTCACGGCTTACGTGACTTCCGGTTTTGCAGACCGCCATTTTTTCTCCTACGCCTCATTGGGGGACACAGGACCATAGGTGTTATGCTGCTGCCACTAGGAGGACACTAAGTAAACAGAAAGATTAACTCCTCCTCTGCAGTTTACACCCCTTCACTGCCTACAATTCAACCAGTTCTTGCTTAGTGTCTGTAGGAGGCACTTGGGTCTGTTTTCAAACCCCAACTTTCTTATTTAAATTTTTATTTTAATTTTTATTTTTCTGTAAATTTTTATTTTTTATTCAACGGAGTGAACGGGGCGACGGATCCCTTTTATAGGGCCCGCTCTCCCCCGAACCAGCAACAGGCGAGCACGGCGAGTATACCTCCCCGTCCCTCTCCTGCGATGCTGGAGCACGCCAATTTTTACTGGGGCGACGGTTTCCCTCTTTGGTCCCGATCTCCCTTCCCCCTTGCAAGACGGCGAGTACATAGAGCCTGCTCTAATGTACCTCTCCGGGGGCCCGACATACAAGGCCCACACTGCATGGCGTTGCACAAAAGGATTCCATGACAGAAGAGGATGGAGGTGAATGGATGGGAACAGGATGGATGGAGCGCGCAGGTGACAGGGGGACCTGCATTACCGGAGGGCACTGTAAGTACACATCCCTCCTGCGCTCCGAAGCTCTATGGGGACAGGCGCCGGCGGTACTTGCGGCAGAGTCCCTGGGGAGAGGCGCCGGCGGTCGGGGGTCTGCAGTGGTCAGCGACGCTCCGTTGCGGCCGCCGCGCATCGCCGGGCAGGCCGGAAATTTAGTCCCCGGCTTTTCAGCCGGAGTAGGCCGCAGTGGGCAGATCCCTCCCACGGCCGTAACCCCGCCCCCTATATCGGCGCTTCTCATCTGGGACGAGAGGCGCCCTGCAGATCTCGGGGGCCATATTGCCATCCCTCTGCAAGGTGGCCCACGCTGACCAGGAACCACGGCTACATTCCTCCCCGGGGACACAGGCACAGGACCGTGGGTAAGCTGCTTCAAGAAAGCTTAACCCTTTCCCTGCGTATACTGCCCCGCTCTGTCTCTAAAGACACTGTCTCAATCCAAGGAGACTAAAAAGGGTAACAAGAAGCACACAGTGTTTTTCACTGTATGTGCCATTTGCAATACGGCCCTGCCCCGAGCCCACAGTAACCCGTTGTGTGCGGATTGTGTCCCGGCCTCTGTGCAGCCGCCGCCGATGCCGTCGACCCTGTAGAGCCTAGCCCCCCCTGAGTGGGCAGCTTCTCTGTCACGATCTATGGCTTCCCTAGTCAGGGCAATTGACTCCCTCCGGGGCCCCCCTTCAAGTCAGACCGCAGAGGATTCGGGCGACGGTACGGATCCGTCCACCAGCAGGGGGCGTACTCTGTCACTCTCTACTCAGGGTTCCAGAAAACGTACCCATGTTCCATCCCCTGACCATGGGCCAGTTGGTTTTTCAGCGTCGGCGAGCTCCGCTTCCCGGTCCCCTTCTCCAGACAACCCAAACGACTCTGAATATGAGTCCGATGATTCCTACGTTCAGGATTGCTCCACCTCCCAAGAGACACTCGATTCTCTCATCGAAGCGGTCAACCAGACCCTGAAGGTGGCCGAGGAATCCGTGTCTACGCCTGAACACGTGGTGTCGTTCAAAAAGACTAAACGTGTCCAAAAGGTTTTTGTCACTCATCCTGAGTTCAAGGAGATTGTACAAAAACACAGGGACCGTCCAGATAAACGCTTCATGGGTCAAAAGCCCATCGAGGCCAAATATCCTTTTCCTCAGGAACTAATCAAGGACTGGCTGCAGTCCCCCTTAGTGGACCCTGCTGTGTCACATCTCGCTTCCAAAACCATCCTGTCCCTGTCAGACGGCTCCTCGGTTAAGAACCCCTCTGACCGTCAGATTCATTATCTGGCTCGCTCCGTCTTCGAGGCCACAGGAGCCTCTCTCTTCCCATCTTTCGCTGCCTCTTGGGTGGCTAAGGCTATGGTCGCTTGGGCCGAGACGCTTTCCACGACCATCCAAGTTAGCGACCTACCTAGGCGATCAACCTGGCTAACCAGATAGCCCAGGCTGGGGATTTCGTAGTCAACGCCTCAATAGACGCAGCCAATTGCGCTGCACAGGCAGCCGCAAATGCAATCTCCATTAGAAGAGCCCTGTGGCTCAGGGATTGGCGAGCACATTCGGCTTCCAAGCGTTCTTTGACATCTCTGCCCTACCAGACTGGTCGTTTATTTGGAGAAAAATTAGACCAAATAATCTCGGAAGCCACCGGGGGAAAAAGTAAATTTCTTCCCCAACAAAAGCCTACCCGGCCGTTTCGGTATCAACAACAATCCCGATTTCGGCCCTTTCGTAACAATACCAACTGGTCATCTACATCCTCTGCCTCCGCATCAGGACGAGGCTCGCGCGGTGACCGAGGCCCCCAGGTCTCTTACAGACCTAACCGTAACTGGAAACCCAGACCGAGACCACCCGGGTCTAAGGGATCCAGATCCCTTAGATCCTCCATTCAATGACTCCTTGCAACATCCGGGGGGCACCAACAAAGTAGGAGAGCGTCTACTTTTGTTCCGTCAAGCCTGGCTCTCGGTCATTTCCGACGAGTGGGTCAGGGAACTGGTGTCCACCGGATACAAAATAGAATTTTCCTCCCCCCCCCCCCCCCCCACACACACGCTTCTTCCAGTCTTGCCCTCCCAAATTGAAGACAACAGCCTTTCTCCAGGCCATACGGGCACTACAAAGAGACTAAGTCATCATTCCGGTTCCCCTAGACCAAAGGTTCAAAGGGTTCTACTCAAACCTATTCGTGGTCCCAAAGAAGGACGGATCGCTGCTTCCGATTCTGGACCTGAAACTTCTAAACAAATTTGTCAAAATTCGACATTTCAGAATGGAATCCCTCCGTTCTGTGGTCGCGTCCATGGAAAAAGGAGAATTCCTGGCGTCCATAGACATCAAGGATGCTTACCTCCACATCCCAATCTTTCCTCCGCATCAGCAGTTCCTCCGCTTCGCATTTCGCGGAGAACACTTCCAGTTTGTGGCCTTGCCTTTCGGTCTCGCCACCGCTCCCAGAGTCTTCACGAAGGTCATGGCGGCTGCCATGGCCATTCTTCATTCCAGGGGAGTGGTGGTACTTCCGTACCTGGACGACCTACTGATAAAAGGTCCATCTTACCCAGCCTGCGAAGAGTCCGTCGTTCTCACGGTGGATACTCTTTCTCGCCTGGGTTGGAAGATAAACTTCGAAAAATCCTCTCCGATTCCGGCTCAACGGATCTCCTTTCTTGGGATAACACTGGACACTTCTCGCGGTCTGGTCATTCTCCCTCAAGACTAGGCCTTGGCCTTGCAGCAGGGAGCTCAGTCTTTCCCGTCCAGTCTCCCACTCCATCCGTTTCAGCATGCGCATTCTCGGGCAGATGGTAGCAGCCATGGAAGCGGTTCCATTCGCGCAATTTCACCTCCGTCCCCTACAGCATGCGCTACTGTCGGCATGGGACGGCAACCCGTCCTCCCTCGACCGCCGCTTCACTCTGTCCCCACGGGTCAGGAAGACCCTCAGGTGGTGGAAGCTGAAGACCTCCCTAATCCAGGGAAGGTCTTTTCTCCCAGTGCGGTGGCTGGTGGTTACCACCGATGCCAGCCTCATGGGCTGGAGGGCGGTTTTCAACCATCACACAGCACAAGGGTGGTGGTCCACTCGAGAGTCTCGCCTTTCCATCAATCTGGAAATACGAGCTATCAGGCTAGCATTGTTCCGGTTTCACCATCTTCTGGCGGGTCACCCCGTCAGAATCCAGTCCGACAACGCCACGGCCGTGGCGTACATCAACCGTCAAGGGGGAACCCGCAGCAAGACGGCTATGCTCGAGGTGTCCCACATCCTGCGTTGGTCCGAGTCCAACCATTCGCCCATCTTGGTGATCCACATACCAGGTGTGGAGAATTGGGCGGCGGACTTCCTCAGCCGCCAGGGTCTCGCCTCCGGCGAGTGGTCCCTTCACCCGGAGATTTTCCAGCAGATCTGTCATCGCTGGGGGACCCCGGATGTGGATCTCATGGCATCCAGGTTGAACAACAAGGTTCCACAGTTCTTTGCACGGTCACTCGATCCACGGGCCATCGGAGTAGACACCCTGGTCCTGCCGTGGCGTCAATACCGCCTCCCGTACATTTTTCCCCCTCTTCCCCTGCTACCGAGGGTCATCAAGAAGATCAGGGCAGAGGGGGTACCAGTGATCCTCGTCGCGCCGGACTGGCCGCGCCGAGCATGGTACGCGGAACTGGTTCAGCTGGTTGCCGACGTTCCCTGGCGTCTTCCAGATCACGTGGATCTTCTCTCACAGGGCCCGATTTACCACCAGAACTCGGGCCCTGTCTTTGACGGCCTGGCCGTTGAATCCTGGATTCTAGGCCAAGCGGGTTTCACTCCCAAGGTGTCTTCCACCATGATCAGGGCTAGGAAACCTGTGTCCATGCGCAGTTACCACCGTACCTGGCAAATTTTCTTCTCGTGGTGCGACGCACAAGGGCGATCTCCTCTGGTATTTTCTATCCCTGCCATATTGGATTTTCTCCAATCTGGCCTAGAGTCGGGACTTGCACTTAGCTCTCTAAAGGGTCAGGTTTCGGCATTGTCAGTCCTTTTCCAACGAAAGATTGCCAATAGATTGCCGGTGAAGACTTTTTTTCCAGGGAGTTTCCCGTGTGGCGCCTCCCTACAAAATGCCTTTGGATCCGTGGGATCTTAATTTAGTCCTCGGAGCTCTTCAGGAGACTCCCTTCGAACCGCTACAGGACGTTTCCCTGACCTTCCTCTCCTGGAAGGTAGTTTTCCTAGTGGCTATTACGTCCATCAGACGGGTTTCGGAGCTGGCGGCACTCTCCTGCCGCCCTCCGTTTCTAATTTTTCATCCGGACAAGGCAGTATTGAGGACCTCTCCTGCTTTTCTGCCCAAGGTCGTTTCTTCTTTCCACCTCAACGAGGAGATTGTTCTGCCTTCATTCTGTCCGGCACCAGTCCATCGCATTGAAAAGGCTCTGCACACTCTTGATGTGGTAAGGGCTCTTCGACGGTATATCTCTCGACGGCTCCCTTCCGCACGTCGGATGTCCTGTTTGTACTTCCAGAGGGACCAAGGAGGGGTTCTCCCGCTTCCTAAGCTACTCTAGCCAAATGGATTCGGTCGGCTATTCAAGAATCCTATCGTGTCAAAGGTGTTCCTATCACAGCAGGGATCAAGGCCCATTCTACTCGGTCGGTGTGCGCCTCGTGGGCCATTCGGCACCAGGCGTCAGCACAGCAGGTCTGCAAGGCTGCGACATGGTCCAGTTTGCACACTTTTACCAAACATTACCACATTCATTCTCTCTCTTCTGCAGACGCCGCCCTTGGCAGGCACATTCTGCAATCGGCAGTACCTTAGCCGTAAGCCAGTGGTACATGGGGTATTAGCATATGTTGCTCTCCACCCAGGAACTGCTTTGGGACGTCCCATGGTCCTGTGTCCCCCAATGAGGCGTAGGAGAAAAGGAGATTTTTGTGTACTCCCCGTAAAATCTTTTTCTCCGAGCCAATCATTGGGGGACACAGCACCCACCCTGTTAGCCTGTTTGGCTTGTTGTTACTTCCTTGGTTTTGACATAGTTTGTCAATTGTTCATGCTCCTACTGCTTTACTACTGAACTGGTTGAATTGTAGCCAGTGAAGGGGTGTAGGAGTTAATCTTTCTGTTTACTTAGTGTCCTCCTAGTGGCAGCAGCATAACACCCATGGTCCTGTGTCCCCCAATGATTGGCTCGGAGAAAAAGATTTTACGGTGATTACACAAAAATCTCCTTTTTTTTCCATTACTTTTGCTATAGTATTGGGAGCCTGAAAAACAGCGATCCACAAGTTTTTTGCAGTCCGATATTTTGGCAGACCTTGAAAATTGTGGTAATATGGCCCGCAAAAAATGCCCACAATAACAGGCCGCAAAAAAAACGGCAAGTGTAACACAAGCCTTAAGGTATCTTCAGCCTGGAGGGGTCTGAAGGAACACACAGCGCCATTATAGGACTAGACGGGTGTAAAGGAACGCCCCTGGCCATTATAGGACTAGAGAGGTGTAAAGGACCGCCCCCGTGCCATTATAGGACTAGAGGTGTGTGAAGGAACGCCCCCGTGCCATTATAGGATTAGAGGGGTGTAAAGGAACGCCCCTGGCAATTATAGGACCAGAGGGGTCTGAGGGACATGATTGGTCCCCCTGTATGCAGCTGCTGGTACATCCCCATTAAGCACAGCACATAGTGTGGTCAATGACCGGAGGGGCTTCCTTCAGTACATGGAGTATAGATACCACCCAACCATGGATCACACATGTGAAGGGCTCGGTGGCCGCATGTTACTCAGTTTGCTGTTTTTTCTTCCATCTTAGCTTCTGAGATCCAGATGATGACGTTACCTCAGGGGCAGTATGTCATTACGGAGGCGGCTGTGGGGACCCCCGTGACCCCAATGAACAGCGGCCAAGTGAAGGTATGTTAACACTGATTGGATCCCATCAGACGACTGCTGGACGAACCACGAGTAGCAAGAACAGGAGACAGGCTTCATCACTGCAGATATGTCCGCTTCATCACTGCAGATATGTCCGCTTCTCTGAGACCTTCAGGGTAAACATGCTATGAATGGGGATGAGGAGTCATGGAGGTCTGCTATGAATGGGGGCCGGGGATGAGATCAGTAGTTATGGAGGTCTGCTATGAATGGGGGCCGGGAATGAGGTCAGTAGTTATGGAGGTCAGCTATGAATGGCTGGGGATGAGGTCAGTAGATATGGAGGTCAGCTATGAATGGGGGCTGGGGATGAGGTCAGTAGTTATGGAGGTCTGCTATGAATGGGGGCCGGGGATGAGGTCAGTAGTTATGGAGGTCTGCTATGAATGGGGGCCGGGGATGAGGTCAGTAGTTATGGAGGTCAGCTATGAATGGCTGGGGATGAGGTCAGTAGTTATGGAGGTCAGCTATGAATGGGGACCGGGGATGAGATCATTAGTTATGGAGGTCAGCTACGAATGGGGATGGGGATATGAGGTCATTAGTTATGGAGGTCAGCTATGAAGGGGGATGGGGATATGAGGTCATTAGTTATGGAGGTCCTATGAATGGGGACGGGGATGAGGTCAGTAGTTATGCAGGTCAGCTATGAATGGGGATATGAGGTCATTAGTTATGGAGGTCAGCTATGAATGGGGACGGGGTTGAGGTCAGTAGTTATGCAGGTCAGCTATGAATGGGGACGGGGATGAGGCCAGTAGTTATGGAGGTCAGCTATGAATGGGGATGAGGACAGTAGTTATGGAGGTCAGCTATGAGTGGGGGCCGGGGATGAGGTCAGTAGTTATGGAGGTCAGCTATGAATGGCTGGGGATGAGGTCAGTAGATATGGAGGTCAGCTATGAATGGGGGCCGGGGATGAGGTCAGTAGTTATGGAGGTCAGCTATGAATGGGGGCCGGGGATGAGGTCAGTAGTTATGGAGGTCAGCTATGAATGGGGGCCGGGGATATGAGGTAATAAGTTATGGAGGTCAGCTATGAATGGGGATATGAGGTCAGTAGTTATGCAGGTCAGCTATGAATGGCCGGGGATGAGGTCAGTAGTTATGGAGGTCAGCTATGAATGGGGACTGGGGATGAGGCCATTAGTTATGGAGGTCAGCTATGAATGGGGATGAGGTCAGTAGTTATGGAGGTCAGCTATGAATGGGGGCCGGGGATGAGGTCAGTAGTTATGGAGGTCAGCTATGAATGGCTGAGGATGAGGTCAGTAGTTATGGAGGTCAGCTATGAATGGGGATGGGGATATGAGGTCATTAGTTATGGAGGTCAGCTATGAATGGGGGCCGGGGTTAAGATAATTAGTTATGGAGGTCAGCTATGAATGGGGGCCGTGGATGAGGTCATTAGTTATGGAGGTCTGCTATGAATGGGGGCCGGGGATGAGATCATTAGTTATGGAGGTCAGCTATGAATGGGGCCAGGAATGAGGTCAGTAGTTATGGAGGTCAGCTATGAATGGCTAGGGATGAGATCAGTAGTTATGGAGGTCAGTTATGAATGGGGGCCGGGGATGAGATCATTAGTTATGGAGGTCAGCTATGAATGGCTGGGGATGAGGTCAGTAGTTATGGAGGTCAGCTATGAATGGGGGCCGGGAATATGAGATCATTAGTTATGGAGGTCAGCTATGAATGGGGATGGGGATGAGGTCAGTAGTTATGGAGGTCAGCTATGAATGGGGCCGGGGATGAGGTCAGTAGTTATGGAGGTCGGCTATGAAAATGGGGGCCGGGGATGAGGTCAGTAGTTATGGAGGTCAGCTATGAATGGGGATGAGGTCAGTAGTTATGGAGGTCAGCTATGAATGGGGATATGAGGTCATTAGTTATGGAGGTCAGCTATGAATGGGGGCCGGGGTTAAGATCATTAGTTATGGAGGTCAGCTATGAATGGGGGCCGTGGATGAGGTCATTAGTTATGGAGGTCAGCTATGAATGGGGGCCGGGGATGAGATCATTAGTTATGGAGGTAAGCTATGAATGGGGGCCGGGGATGAGGTCAGTAGTTATGGAGGTCAGCTATGAATGGGGGCCGGGGATGAGATCATTAGTTATGGAGGTCAGCTATGAATGGGGCCAGGAATGAGGTCAGTAGTTATGGAGGTCAGCTATGAATGGCTGGGGATGAGATCAGTAGTTATGGAGGTCAGTTATGAATGGGGGCCGGGGATGAGATCATTAGTTATGGAGGTCAGCTATGAATGGCTGGGGATGAGGTCAGTAGTTATGGAGGTCAGCTATGAATGGGGGCCGGGAATATGAGATCATTAGTTATGGAGGTCAGCTATGAATGGGGATGAGGTCATTAGTTATGGAGGTCAGCTATGAATGGGGATATGAGGTCATTAGTTATGGAGGTCCTATGAATGGAGACGGGGATGAGATCAGTAGTTATGCAGGTCAGCTATGAATGGGGACGGGGATGAGATCATTAGTTATGGAGGTCAGCTATGAATGGGGGCCGGGGATATGAGGTCAGTAGTTATGGAGGTCAGCTATGAATGGGGACGGAGATGAGATCAGTAGTTATGTAGGTCAGCTATGAATGGGGGCTGGGATGAGATCATTAGTTATGGAGGTCAGCTATGAATGGGGGCCGGGGATATGAGGTCAGTAGTTATGGAGGTCAGCTATGAATGGGGCCAGGGATGAGATCATTAGTTATGGAGGTCAGCTATGAATGGGGCCGGGGATGAGATCAGTAGTTATGGAGGTCAGCTATGAATGGGGGCCGGGGATGAGGTCAGTAGTTATGGAGGTCAGCTATGAATGGGGGCTGGGATGAGATCATTAGTTATGGAGGTCAGCTATGAATGGGGGCCGGGGATATGAGGTCAGTAGTTATGGAGGTCAGCTATGAATGGGGCCAGGGATGAGATCATTAGTTATGGAGGTCAGGTATAAATGGGATCAGGAATGAGGTCAGTAGTTATGGAGGTCTGCTATGAATGGGGGCCGGGGATGAGGTCATTAGTTATGAAGGTCTGCTATGAATGGGGCCGGGGATGAGATCAGTAGTTATGGAGGTCAGCTATGAACGGAAGCCAGGGATGAGGTCAGTAGTTATGGAGGTCAGCTATGAATGGCTGAGGATGAGGTCAGTAGTTATGGAGGTCAGCTATGAATGGGGATGAGGTCAGTAGTTATGAAGGTCGGCTATGAATGGGGCCGGGATGAGATCATTAGTTATGGAGGTCACCTATGAATGGGGGCCAGGGATGAGGTCAGTAGTTATGGAGGTCAGCTATGAATGGCTGGGGATGAGGTCAGTAGTTATGGAGGTCAGCTATGAATGGCTGGGGATGAGATCAGTAGTTATGGAGGTCAGCTATGAATGGGGGCCGGGGATGAGGTCAGTAGTTATGGAGGTCAGCTATGAATGGCTGGGGATGAGGTCAGTAGTTATGGAGGTCAGCTATGAATGGGGATATGAGGTCATTAGTTATGGAGGTCAGCTATGAATGGGGGCCAGGGTTAAGATCATTAGTTATGGAGGTCAGCTATGAATGGGGGCCGTGGATGAGGTCATTAGTTATGGAGGTCAGCTATGAATGGGGGCCGGGGATGAGATCATTAGTTATGGAGGTAAGCTATGAATGGGGGCCGGGGATGAGGTCAGTAGTTATGGAGGTCAGCTATGAATGGGGGCCGGGGATGAGATCATTAGTTATGGAGGTCAGCTATGAATGGGGCCAGGAATGAGGTCAGTAGTTATGGAGGTCAGCTATGAATGGCTGGGGATGAGATCAGTAGTTATGGAGGTCAGTTATGAATGGGGGCCGGGGATGAGATCATTAGTTATGGAGGTCAGCTATGAATGGCTGGGGATGAGGTCAGTAGTTATGGAGGTCAGCTATGAATGGGGGCCGGGAATATGAGATCATTAGTTATGGAGGTCAGCTATGAATGGGGATGAGGTCATTAGTTATGGAGGTCAGCTATGAATGGGGATATGAGGTCATTAGTTATGGAGGTCCTATGAATGGAGACGGGGATGAGGTCAGTAGTTATGCAGGTCAGCTATGAATGGGGATGGGGATATGAGGTAATTAGTTATGGAGGTCAGCTATGAATGGGGACGGGGATGAGATCAGTAGTTATGCAGGTCAGCTATGAATGGGGATGGGGATGAGATCATTAGTTATGGAGGTCAGCTATGAATGGGGGCCGGGGATATGAGGTCAGTAGTTATGGAGGTCAGCTATGAATGGGGACGGGGATGAGATCAGTAGTTATGGAGGTCAGCTATGAATGGGGGCTGGGATGAGATCATTAGTTATGGAGGTCAGCTATGAATGGGGGCCGGGGATATGAGGTCAGTAGTTATGGAGGTCAGCTATGAATGGGGCCAGGGATGAGATCATTAGTTATGGAGGTCAGCTATGAATGGGGACGGAGATGAGATCAGTAGTTATGGAGGTCAGCTATGAATGGGGGCTGGGATGAGATCATTAGTTATGGAGGTCAGCTATGAATGGGGGCCGGGGATATGAGGTCAGTAGTTATGGAGGTCAGCTATGAATGGGGCCAGGGATGAGATCATTAGTTATGGAGGTCAGCTATGAATGGGGCCGGGGATGAGATCAGTAGTTATGGAGGTCAGCTATGAATGGGGGCCGGGGATGAGGTCAGTAGTTATGGAGGTCAGCTATGAATGGGGGCTGGGATGAGATCATTAGTTATGGAGGTCAGCTATGAATGGGGGCCGGGGATATGAGGTCAGTAGTTATGGAGGTCAGCTATGAATGGGGCCAGGGATGAGATCATTAGTTATGGAGGTCAGCTATGAATGGGGCCGGGGATGAGATCAGTAGTTATGGAGGTCAGCTATGAATGGGGCGGGGATGAGATCATTAGTTATGGAGGTCAGGTATAAATGGGATCAGGAATGAGGTCAGTAGTTATGGAGGTCTGCTATGAATGGGGGCCGGGGATGAGGTCATTAGTTATGAAGGTCTGCTATGAATGGGGCCGGGGATGAGATCAGTAGTTATGGAGGTCAGCTATGAACGGAAGCCAGGGATGAGGTCAGTAGTTATGGAGGTCAGCTATGAATGGCTGAGGATGAGGTCAGTAGTTATGGAGGTCAGCTATGAATGGGGATGAGGTCAGTAGTTATGAAGGTCGGCTATGAATGGGGCCGGGATGAGATCATTAGTTATGGAGGTCACCTATGAATGGGGGCCAGGGATGAGGTCAGTAGTTATGGAGGTCAGCTATGAATGGCTGGGGATGAGGTCAGTAGTTATGGAGGTCAGCTATGAATGGCTGGGGATGAGATCAGTAGTTATGGAGGTCAGCTATGAATGGGGGCCGGGGATGAGGTCAGTAGTTATGGAGGTCAGCTATGAATGGCTGGGGATGAGGTCAGTAGTTATGGAGGTCAGCTATGAATGGGGATATGAGGTCATTAGTTATGGAGGTCAGCTATGAATGGGGGCCAGGGTTAAGATCATTAGTTATGGAGGTCAGCTATGAATGGGGGCCGTGGATGAGGTCATTAGTTATGGAGGTCAGCTATGAATGGGGGCCGGGGATGAGATCATTAGTTATGGAGGTAAGCTATGAATGGGGGCCGGGGATGAGGTCAGTAGTTATGGAGGTCAGCTATGAATGGGGGCCGGGGATGAGATCATTAGTTATGGAGGTCAGCTATGAATGGGGCCAGGAATGAGGTCAGTAGTTATGGAGGTCAGCTATGAATGGCTGGGGATGAGATCAGTAGTTATGGAGGTCAGTTATGAATGGGGGCCGGGGATGAGATCATTAGTTATGGAGGTCAGCTATGAATGGCTGGGGATGAGGTCAGTAGTTATGGAGGTCAGCTATGAATGGGGGCCGGGAATATGAGATCATTAGTTATGGAGGTCAGCTATGAATGGGGATGAGGTCATTAGTTATGGAGGTCAGCTATGAATGGGGATATGAGGTCATTAGTTATGGAGGTCCTATGAATGGAGACGGGGATGAGGTCAGTAGTTATGCAGGTCAGCTATGAATGGGGATGGGGATATGAGGTAATTAGTTATGGAGGTCAGCTATGAATGGGGACGGGGATGAGATCAGTAGTTATGCAGGTCAGCTATGAATGGGGATGGGGATGAGATCATTAGTTATGGAGGTCAGCTATGAATGGGGGCCGGGGATATGAGGTCAGTAGTTATGGAGGTCAGCTATGAATGGGGACGGGGATGAGATCAGTAGTTATGGAGGTCAGCTATGAATGGGGGCTGGGATGAGATCATTAGTTATGGAGGTCAGCTATGAATGGGGGCCGGGGATATGAGGTCAGTAGTTATGGAGGTCAGCTATGAATGGGGACGGGGATGAGATCAGTAGTTATGGAGGTCAGCTATGAATGGGGGCTGGGATGAGATCATTAGTTATGGAGGTCAGCTATGAATGGGGGCCGGGGATATGAGGTCAGTAGTTATGGAGGTCAGCTATGAATGGGGCCAGGGATGAGATCATTAGTTATGGAGGTCAGCTATGAATGGGGCCGGGGATGAGATCAGTAGTTATGGAGGTCAGCTATGAATGGGGGCCGGGGATGAGGTCAGTAGTTATGGAGGTCAGCTATGAATGGGGGCTGGGATGAGATCATTAGTTATGGAGGTCAGCTATGAATGGGGGCCGGGGATATGAGGTCAGTAGTTATGGAGGTCAGCTATGAATGGGGCCAGGGATGAGATCATTAGTTATGGAGGTCAGCTATGAATGGGGCCGGGGATGAGATCAGTAGTTATGGAGGTCAGCTATGAATGGGGCCGGGGATGAGATCATTAGTTATGGAGGTCAGGTATAAATGGGACCAGGAATGAGGTCAGTAGTTATGGAGGTCTGCTATGAATGGGGGCCGGGGATGAGGTCATTAGTTATGAAGGTCTGCTATGAATGGGGCCGGGGATGAGATCAGTAGTTATGGAGGTCAGCTATGAATGGGGCCGGGGATGAGATCATTAGTTATGGAGGTCAGCTATGAACGGAAGCCAGGGATGAGGTCAGTAGTTATGGAGGTCAGCTATGAATGGCTGAGGATGAGGTCAGTAGTTATGGAGGTCAGCTATGAATGGGGATGAGGTCAGTAGTTATGAAGGTCGGCTATGAATGGGGCCGGGATGAGATCATTAGTTATGGAGGTCACCTATGAATGGGGGCCAGGGATGAGGTCAGTAGTTATGGAGGTCAGCTATGAATGGCTGGGGATGAGGTCAGTAGTTATGGAGGTCAGCTATGAATGGGGGCCGGGGATAAGATCATTAGTTATGGAGGTCAGCTATGAATGAGGGCCGTGGATGAGGTCATTAGTTATGGAGGTCAGCTATGAATGGGGCCAGGAATGAGGTCAGTAGTTATGAAGGTCAGCTATGAATGGCTGGGGATGAGGTCAGTAGTTATGGAGGTCAGCTATGAATGGGGGCCGGGGATGAGATCATTAGTTATGGAGGTCAGCTATGAATGGGGCCAGGAATGAGGTCAGTAGTTATGAAGGTCAGCTATGAATGGCTGGGGATGAGGTCAGTAGTTATGGAGGTCAGCTATGAATGGCTGGGGATGAGGTCAGTAGTTATGGAGGTCAGCTATGAATGGGGGCCGGGGATATGAGGTCATTAGTTATGGAGGTCAGCTATGAATGGGGCCAGGAATGAGGTCAGTAGTTATGAAGGTCAGCTATGAATGGCTGGGGATGAGGTCAGTAGTTATGGAGGTCAGCTATGAATGGCTGGGGATGAGGTCAGTAGTTATGGAGGTCAGCTATGAATGGGGGCCGGGGATGAGATCATTAGTTATGGAGGTCAGCTATGAATGGGGCCAGGAATGAGGTCAGTAGTTATGAAGGTCAGCTATGAATGGCTGGGGATGAGGTCAGTAGTTATGGAGGTCAGCTATGAATGGCTGGGGATGAGGTCAGTAGTTATGGAGGTCAGCTATGAATGGGGGCCGGGGATATGAGGTCATTAGTTATGGAGGTCTGCTATGAATGGGGATGGGGATGAGGTCAGTAGTTATGCAGGTCAGCTATGAATGGGGACAGGGATGAGGCCAGTAGTTATGGAGGTCAGCTATGAATGGGGGCCGGGGATGAGATCATTAGTTATGGAGGTCGGCTATGAATGGGGCCGGGGATGAGATCATTCGTTACGGAGGTCAGCTATGAATGGGGGCCGGGGATGAGATCATTAGTTATGGAGGTCAGCTATGAATGGGGGCCGGGGATGAGATCATTAGTTATGGAAGTCAGCTATGAATGGCTGGGGATGAGGTCAGTAGTTATGGAGGTCAGCTATGAATGGGGGCCGGGGATATGAGGTCATTAGTTATGGAGGTCAGCTATGAATGGGGCCAGGAATGAGGTCAGTAGTTATGAAGGTCAGCTATGAATGGCTGGGGATGAGGTCAGTAGTTATGGAGGTCAGCTATGAATGGCTGGGGATGAGGTCAGTAGTTACGGAGGTCAGCTATGAATGGGGGCCGGGGATATGAGGTCATTAGTTATGGAGGTCAGCTATGAATGGGGCCAGGAATGAGGTCAGTAGTTATGAAGGTCAGCTATGAATGGCTGGGGATGAGGTCAGTAGTTATGGAGGTCAGCTATGAATGGCTGGGGATGAGGTCAGTAGTTATGGAGGTCAGCTATGAATGGGGGCCGGGGATATGAGGTCATTAGTTATGGAGGTCTGCTATGAATGGGGATGGGGATGAGGTCAGTAGTTATGCAGGTCAGCTATGAATGGGGACAGGGATGAGGCCAGTAGTTATGGAGGTCAGCTATGAATGGGGGCCGGGGATGAGATCATTAGTTATGGAGGTCGGCTATGAATGGGGCCGGGGATGAGATCATTCGTTACGGAGGTCAGCTATGAATGGGGGCCGGGGATGAGATCATTAGTTATGGAGGTCAGCTATGAATGGGGGCCGGGGATGAGATCATTAGTTATGGAAGTCAGCTATGAATGGCTGGGGATGAGGTCAGTAGTTATGGAGGTCAGCTATGAATGGGGGCCGGGGATATGAGGTCATTAGTTATGGAGGTCAGCTATGAATGGGGATGGGGATGAGGTCAGTAGTTATGCAGGTCAGCTATGAATGGGGGCCGGGGATGAGATCATTAGTTATGGAGGTCAGCTATGAATGGGGGCCGGGGATGAGATCATTAGTTATGGAGGTCAGCTATGAATGGCTGGGGATGAGGTCAGTAGTTATGCAGGTCAGCTATGAATGGGGACAGGGATGAGGCCAGTAATTATGGAGGTCAGCTATGAATGGGGGCTGGGGATGAGATAATTAGTTATGGAGGTCGGCTATGAATGGGGGCCGGGGATGAGATCATTAGTTATGGAGGTAAGCTATGAATGGGGCCGGGGATGAGATCATTAGTTATGGAGGTCAGCTATGAATGGGGGCCGGGGATGAGATCATTAGTTATGGAGGTCAGCTATGAATGGGGGCTGGGGATGAGATCATTAGTTATGGAGGTCGGCTATGAATGGGGCCGGGGATGAGATCATTAGTTATGGAGGTCAGCTATGAATGGGGGCCGGGGATGAGATCATTAGTTATGGAGGTCAGCTATGAATGGGGGCCGGGGATGAGATCATTAGTTATGGAGGTAAGCTATGAAAGGGGCCGGGGATGTGATCATTAGTTATGGAGGTCAGCTATGAATAGGGGCCGGGGATGAGATCATTAGCTATGGAGGTCAGCTATGAATGGGGGCCGGGGATGAGGTCAGTAGTTATGGAGGTCAGCTATGAATGGGGGCTGGAGTGAGATCATTAGTTATGGAGGTCAGCTATGAATGGGGGCCGGGAATGAGGTCATTAGTTATGGAGGTCAGCTATGAATGGGGATGAGGTCATTAGTTATGGAGGTCAGCTATGAATGGGGATATGAGGTAATTAGTTATGGAGGTCCTATGAATGGGGACGGGGATGAGGTCAGTAGTTATGCAGGTCAGCTATGAATGGGGATGGGGATATGAGGTCAGTAGTTACGCAGGTCAGCTAAGAATGGGGACGGGGATGAGGCTAGTAGTTATGGAGGTCAGCTATGAATGGGGGCTGGGGATGAGGTCAGTAGTTATGGAGGTCAGCTATGAATGGCCGGGGATGAGGTCAGTAGTTATGGAGGTCAGCTACGAATGGGGGCCGGGGATGAAGTCAGTAGTTATGGAGGTCAGCTATGAATGGAGGCCGGGGATGAGATCATTTGTTATGGAGGTCAGCTATGAATGGGGGCCGGGGATGAGGTCAGTAGTTATGGAGGTCAGCTATGAATGGGGGCTGGGATGAGATTATTAGTTATGGAGGTCAGCTATGAATGGGGGCCGGAAATGAGGTCAGTAGTTATGGAGGTCAGCTATGAATGGGGCCGGGGATGAGATCAGTAGTTATTGAGGTCGGCTATGAATGGGGCCGGGGATATGAGGTCAGTAGTTATGGAGGTCAGCTATGAATGGGGCCAGGGATGAGATCATTAGTTATGGAGGTCAGGTATAAATGGGGCCAGGAATGAGGTCGGTAGTTATGGAGGTCTGCTATGAATGGGGGCCGGGGATGAGGTCATTAGTTATGGAGGTCTGCTATGAATGGGGCCGGGGATGAGATCAGTAGTTATGGAGGTCAGCTATGAATGGGGCCGGGGATGAGATCAGTAGTTATGGAGGTCAGCTATGAATGGGGCCGGGGATGAGATCATTAGTTATGGAGGTCAGCTATGAACGGAAGCCCGGGATGAGGTCAGTAGTTATGGAGGTCAGCTATGAATGGCTGAGGATGAGGTCAGTAGTTATGGAGGTCAGCTATGAATGGGGATGAGGTCAGTAGTTATGAAGGTCGGCTATGAATGGGGCCGGGATGAGATCATTAGTTATGGAGGTCACCTATGACTGGGGGCCAGGGATGAGATCATTAGTTATGGAGGTCAGCTATGAATGGGGGCCGGGGATGAGATCATTAGTTATGGAGGTCAGCTATGAATGGGGCCGGGGATGAGATCATTAGCTATGGAGGTCAGCTATGAATGGGGCTGGGGATGAGATCATTAGCTATGGAGGTCAGCTATGAATGGGGCCGGGGATATGAGGTCAGTAGTTATGGAGGTCAGCTATGAATGGGGCCAGGGATGAGATCATTAGTTATGGAGGTCAGGTATAAATGGGGCCAGGAATGAGGTCGGTAGTTATGGAGGTCTGCTATGAATGGGGGCCGGGGATGAGGTCATTAGTTATGGAGGTCTGCTATGAATGGGGCCGGGGATGAGATCAGTAGTTATGGAGGTCAGCTATGAATGGGGCCGGGGATGAGATCAGTAGTTATGGAGGTCAGCTATGAATGGGGCCGGGGATGAGATCATTAGTTATGGAGGTCAGCTATGAACGGAAGCCCGGGATGAGGTCAGTAGTTATGGAGGTCAGCTATGAATGGGGATGGGGATGAGGTCAGTAGTTATGCAGGTCAGCTATGAATGGGGACAGGGATGACGCCAGTAGTTATGGAGGTCAGCTATGAATGGGGGCCGGGGATGAGATCATTAGTTATGGAGGTCGGCTATGAATGGGGCCGGGGATGAGATCATTAGTTATGGAGGTCAGCTATGAATGGGGGCCGGGGATGAGATCATTAGTTATGGAGGTCAGCTATGAATGGGGGCCGGGGATGAGATCATTAGTTATGGAGGTCAGCTATGAATTGCTGGGGATGAGGTCAGTAGTTATGGAGGTCAGCTATGAATGGGGATGGGGATGAGGTCAGTAGTTATGGAGGTCAGCTATGAATGGGGGCCGGGGATGAGATCATTAGTTATGGTGGTCGGCTATGAATGGGGGCCGGGGATGAGTTCATTAGTTACGGAGGTCAGCTATGAATGGGGGCCGGGGATGAGATCATTAGTTATGGAGGTCCGCTATGAATGGGGGCCGGGGATGAGATCATTAGTTATGGATGTAAGCTATGAATGGGGCCGGGGATGAGATCATTAGTTATGGAGGTCAGCTATGAATGGGGGCCGGGGATGAGGTCAGTAGTTATGGAGGTCAGCTATGAATGGGGGCTGGGGATGAGATCATTAGTTATGAAGGTCGGCTATGAATGGGGCCGGGGATGAGATCATTAGTTATGGAGGTCAGCTATGAATGGGGGCCGGGGATGAGATCATTAGCTATGGAGGTCAGCTATGAATGGGGGCCGGGGATGAGGTCAGTAGTTATGGAGGTCAGCTATGAATGGGGGCTGGGATGAGATCATTAGTTATGGAGGTCAGCT
This sequence comes from Ranitomeya variabilis, assembly GCF_051348905.1. Classification (NCBI taxonomy): domain Eukaryota; kingdom Metazoa; phylum Chordata; class Amphibia; order Anura; family Dendrobatidae; genus Ranitomeya; species Ranitomeya variabilis. The sequence goes on from NC_135235.1 coordinate 247,796,736, forward strand.
ATGAATGGGGGCCGGGAATGAGGTCAGTAGTTATGGAGGTCAGCTATGAATGGGGCCGGGGATGAGATCAGTAGTTATGGAGGTCGGCTATGAATGGGGCCAGGGATATGAGGTCAGTAGTTATGGAGGTCAGCTATGAATGTTGCCAAGGATGAGATCATTAGTTACGGAGGTCAGCTATGAATGGGGCCGGGGATGAGGTCAGTAGTTATGGAGGTCTGCTATGAATGGGGCCGGGGATGAGATCAGTAGTTATGGAGGTCAGCTATGAATGGGGCCGGGGATGAGATCAGTAGTTACGGAGGTCAGCTATGAATGGGGCCGGGGATGAGATCAGTAGTTATGGAGGTCAGCTATGAATGGGGCCGGGGATGAGATCAGTAGTTATGGCGGTCAGCTATGAATGGGGCCGGGGATGAGAACATTAGTTATGGAGGTCAGGCCCTCGGTTGTGCCCTACACCCACGTAGTGAGAATTATGTAAGTCTGCAGAGACGCCTAAGAGCAACTGGTCTGCAATAGAAATGTATAAATCTGAAGTAATGGCGCATGTCTGAGGTCTGGGCTGCCCGTGGTTCGTCTGGCTGGTTCCCTTTTACACCTCCCCAATAGTCGCCATGTCCTTCCTGATCTTCTGCATCTTCTAGACTCATTACGTCATCTCTGATGGGCAGACCGACCTAGAGATGAAGAAGGCGGTTGCACTCACAGAGGAGGGGACCAACACCCAGGAGCACATAGAGCAAACATCTGCTGACCCGTCTCAAGCCACACAGTACATCATCACCACCACCAGTATGAACGGGAGCAGCGAGATGCACATTGGCAAACCCTGACATGCGACCACTCAAGGACCACTACAGCCATGTCTCTGCTGACAGGACGAGGTCAGGCTCACCACCTGTGGCAATATATCGTGCTGCCGCTCGCTGCTGCGGAGGGTCTGCTCTGTGACTGTGTGCAGCGTTGGTTGGCGCACGTGAAGCTGTCACCCATTCTTCAGGGTTTAGTCTTGTCGGGCATGGCGTCGCCTTCTCTCATTCCATGTTCTCCAGCCTCACAGCTGTACATATGGACGAGTCAGTGCCTGTGAGAAGTGACTGATGCAGCAGCCGCGACCCGTGCAGCCGAGGTTGCTCCTCGGGATATACTGGAATCACATGTACAGTGTTTGATGGACATTTCATGCAGGACGCTGAGTTTGTCATCTGGCAATGCATTCATTTCTATAAACATCCACGTCCCCCTCGTGTGCGATCACAGCAGCGATGTGACGAGTCCTCGGGGGCGGTAACTACACGTGGCGTCTTCTGTCACCTTCCACATGTGGTACAGGCCTCCCGTCTGCTCGCTCCCTCTGCCGCTTTCGTGTCACGACATTTCTGTAAAAAAGTTTTTTAATCCCAGGATGATTGTGCGAGATACTGTGAAGTCTGACCCCGAGGACGACGGGCAGGACACATTTCCGCCTGCATGGGGCGCCGTTCTCCAGTTCTAAAACAGGAATGTATTTTAACAGTTGAGATAGAAAAGATTTCCCTGTGCTCCGCGAGGTCTCACGACTATTTATAAGTATTTATTTTTACCTGGCCCCATCCTGCTGCATTAAAGACGTTCTTTTCCATCACATGAGTTCATAGTCGTATTTGTGGTGTGCTATCGCTTTAAGGGGAAGGAGCACAGCGGTGCAGTGTAGGTACGCGGTTCTGCAGGTAAAGGTCAATTCCCCCCAAAGTTATTGTGCTCTAATACTACAAGTTCCATGATGCATTGCACTGCCACTAAGCACGAATTTACACATAGATGGATGGATAGATAGATAGATAGATAGATAGATAGATAGATAGATAGATAGATATGGGATAGATCGATATGAGATAGATAGATAGATACACAGAGATATATCTATACTAGCTATTGAACCCGTTCTACGCCCGGGTGGCGAGCATTTATATTGGTATATGGTCTCCATCCTGGTATGTGTTGCTTCCATCCTGCGCCCTAATCTTGTCATGTGATGTGCTGCTACCATCTTGCGCCCCCATCCTGTTTTGTGTGCCTCCATCTTGTGATGTGCTACTGTCTTCCTGAGCACTCATCCTGTCACATGCTCCCATCCTGTACCCCAATCCTGTCATGTGGTGGTCCCATCCTGCACCCCAATCCTGTCATGTGGTGCTCCCATACTCCACCCCAATCCCGTCATGTGCTGCTACCATCATGCGCCCCCATCCTGTTATTTGCTACTATCTTCCTGAGAACTCATCCTGTCATGTGCTCCCATCCTGCGCCCCCATGCTGTCATGTGGTGCTCCCATCCTGCACCCCCATGCTGTCATGTGCTGCTCCCATCCTGCGCCCTCATCCTGTCATGTAGTGCTTGCATCCTGCACCCACATGTTGTCATGTGCTGCTCCCATCCTGCGCCCCATCCTTTCATGTGCTGCTCCCATCCTGCGCCCTTATCCTGCCATGTGCTGCTCCTATCTTGTGCCCCCATCCTGTCATGTGCTGCTGCCATCCTGCGCCCCCGTTCTGTCATGTGCTGCTGCCATCCTGCGCCCCCATTCTGTCATGTGCTGCTCCCATCCTACCCCCCCGTTCTGTCATGTGCTGCTCCCATCCTGTGCCCCCATGCTGTCATGCGCTGCTCCCATCTTGAGCCCCCATTCTGTCATGTACGGCTCCCATCCTACGCCCCAGTTCTGTCATGTGCTGCTACCATCCTGCGGCCCCATTCTGTCATGTGCTGCTCCCATCCTGCGCCCCTATTCTGACATGTGCTGCACCCATCCTGCGCCTCCATTCTGTCATTTGCTGCTCCCATCCTGCGCCCCCATCCTGTCATGTGCTGCTCCCATCCTGCACCCCCGTTCTGTCATGTGCTGCTTCCATCCTGCACCCCCGTTCTGTCATGTGCTGCTTCCATCCTGCACCTCCGTTCTGTCATGTGCTGCTTCCATCCTGCACCCCCGTTCTGTCATGTGCTGCTGCCATCCTACACCCCCGTTCTGTCATGTGCTGCCCTATTCTGTCATGTGCTGCTCCCATCCTGCGCCACAGTTCTGTAACGTGCTGCTCCCATCCTGCGCCACCATTCTGTAATTTGCTGCTCCCATCCATATGCCCCATACGCTGCTCCATAAAGGTTGTTGGCCCCCCCATAAGATGCTCCATAGTATATGCCTCATATGCTGGTCCATTATGGTTGATGGCCCCCATAAGATGCTCCATAGTATATGCCTCATATGCTGGTCCATTATGGTTGATGGCCCCCATAAGATGCTCCATAGTATTATATGCCCTGTATGCTGCTCCATTATGGTTGATGGCCCCCATAAGATGCTCCATAGTATTATATGCCCTGTATGCTGCTCCATTATGGTTGATGGCCCCCATAAGATGCTCCATAGTATTATATGCCCTGTATGCTGCTCCATTATGGTTGATGGCCCCCATAAGATGCGCCATAGTATTATATGCCTTGTATGCTGCTCCATTATGGTTGATGGCCCCCATAAGATGCTCCATAGTATTATATGCCCTGTATGCTGATCCATTATGGTTGATGGCCCCCATAAGATGCTCCATAGTATTATATGCCCCATACACTGCTCCATTATGGTTGATGGCCCCCATAAGATGCTCCATAGTATTATATGCCCTGTATGCTGCTACATTATGGTTGATGGCCCCCATAAGATGCTCCATAGGATTATATGCCCTGTATGCTGCTCCATTATGGTTGATGGCCCCCATAAGATGCTCCATAGTATTATATGCCCTGTATGCTGCTCCATTATGGTTGATGGCCCCCATAAGATGCTCCATAGGATTATATGCCCTGTATGCTGCTCCATTATGGCTGATGGCCCCCATAAGATGCTCCATAGGATTATATGCCCTGTATGCTGCTCCATTATGGTTGATGGCCCCCATAAGATGCTCCATAGGATTATATGCCCTGTATGCTGCTCCATTATGGTTGATGGCCCCAATAAGATGCTCCATAGTATTATATGCCCTGTATGCTGCTCCACTATGGTTGATGGCCCCCATAAGATGATCCATAGTATTATACGCTCCATACGCTGCTCCATTATGATTGATGGCCCCCATAAGATGCTCCATAGGATTATATGCCCTGTATGCTGCTCCATTATGGATGATGGCCCCCATAAGATGCTCCATAGTATTATATGCCCCATACGCTGCTCCATTATGGTTCATGGCCCCATAAGATGCTTCATAGGATTATATGCCCTGTATGCTGCTCCATTATGGTTGATGGCCCCCATAAGATGCTCCATAGGATTATATGCCCTGTATGCTGCTCCATTATGGTTGATGGCCCCCATAAGATGCTCCATAGTATTATATGCCCTGTATGCTGCTCCATTATGGTTGATGGCCCCCATAAGATGCTCCATAGGATTATATGCCCTGTATGCTGCTCCATTATGGTTGATGGCCCCCATAAGATGCTCCATAGGATTATATGCCCTGTATGCTGCTCCATTATGGTTGATGGCCCCCATAAGATGCTCCATGGGATTATATGCCCTGTATGCTGCTCCATTATGGTTGATGGCCCCCATAAGATGCTCCATAGTATTATACGCTCCATACGCTGCTCCATTATGGTTGATGGCCCCCATAAGATGCTCCATAGGATTATATGCCCTGTATGCTGCTGCAATAAAAAAATAAATAAATAACATACTCACCTATGGTCGGTGGGCGCCGGGGGCCTGAGCAGGTGGGGACACCGGCGCCCGTGTGGGGGTCAGGTGCCGGAGTCGCCGCTAGCTCAGGCCCCCGGCACTTGCTATAGTCACCTGGCCCTGATCCAGTGCTGCGTGCCGCTCCGTCATCCGGGTCCTCTGGCTGTGACTGTTCAGTCAGAGGGCGGCGCGCATTAAGCGCGTCATTGCGCCCTCTGACCTGGACGTCACAGGCAGAGGATGTGGAGGACGGAGCAGCGCGCATCGGTGGAACGGGACAGGTAAATATAGCATACTCACCCTCCTGGCACGTCCCTGCTTCTCCGTTGGAGATCGCGGTGTGCGTTCAGTGCTTACGCATACCGCGATCTCCTGGGAGCGTCACTCTGTGGGGTCCAGACTGCGCCGGCGCTTGCGCAGTCTATAAAGGCTTCGGACAGAGTGACGCTCCCAGCGTTATATTATAGATATCTATGTCTATTTCCATAGATATGTCCATATCCATGTTTCTAAACCCCTTCACCCCTGGAGCTTTTTTCGTTTATCGCTCCCCTTCTTTCCAGAGCCATAATTTTTCCATCAATATGGCCATGTGAGGGCTTGTCTTTTGCGGGACAAGTTCTACTTTTGAACGACACCATTGGTTTTACCATGTCGTGTAACAGAAAATTTGAAAAAAAGTCAAAAGTGCGATGAAATTGCAAAAAAAGTGCCATCCCACACTTGTTTTTTGCTTGGCTTTTTTGCTAGGTTCACTAAATGCTAAGGCTGTGTGCACACGTTGCGGATTTGATTGCAGATCCGCAGGGTTTTTTGCTGCACAGAATTGCATCAAATCCGCAGTGTAGTGCACAACCAATGTAAGTCTATGGGAGCCGCAGACTTGTTGTGCACATGCTGTGGAAAAGGCCGCACCGAAACGCAGCTTTTTTTTTCCGCAGCATGTCACTTCTTTTGTGCCGAACTGCAGCATTTCAGCACCCATAGACTTTCATTGAGTCGGGCACATCCGCAGCAAAACCGCAGATGTAAAAAAGATCTGCAGTTTAGATGTGGATGTGGGTCCGAGAAACGCTACAGTTCGGGAGGATGGAAGTGTGTGGGCGGTGACGGTGTGCGTGTATGTGTGTGCGGACGGGGTCTGCGGGCTGTTTGGATGTGTGCGGCGCTGTGCGGGACTGTTCAGGTGTGTGCGGGGTCTGCGGGCTGTTCGGATGTGTGCGGCGCTGTGCGGAACTGTTCGGGTGTGTGCGGAACTGTTCGGGTGTGTGCGGAACTGTTCGGGTGTGTGCGGAACTGTTCGGGTGTGTGTGGGATTGTTCAGGTGTGTGCGGCGCTGTGCGGGACTGTTCGGGTGTGTGCGGGACTGTTCGGGTGTGTGTGGGACTGTTCGGGTGTGTGTGGGATTGTTCAGGTGTGTGCGGCGCTGTGCGGGACTGTTCGGGTGTGTGCGGGACTGTTCGGGTGTTTGTGGGACTGTTCGGGTGTGCACGGGGCTGTGTGTGCAGGCATCATCCAATGGGACTACAAGTACGCAGCATCCAATCTGCAGCTAATTCGGATGTAATCCGGACAGTGAACACGCACCCTACACTATCCATACATCTATCAATAGATATATCTATCCAGATATATCTATAGATAGATATTGGAATAGATAGATGTATGCATCTATAGATCTATCTATATGTAGCTCTGTCTATCCATTTCATCTATCATCTATATGTCTATCTATCTGTGTGTAATTGAGTGTGGGTTGGACAAATGTAAGAGGAGGTTGGACAGAAATAACATCACAGATCTTTTTTTTGTTCAATAATACATCTTTATTTAGCTTTCAAAAACGCACAAAAAACACGCAAAAACCGAACCCAAAAAATTAAAAAATGCATCAAAAGCGCGCAAAAAACTGCATCAAAACTGCACCAAAAACTGCATCAAAATTTCACCAAAAACTGCATAAAAAAGCATTAAAAACCTGAATCAAAACCACGCAAAAAAACGCACCAAATACTGCAGCAAAAACTGAATCAAAACAGAGCAAAAACCGCACCAAGAACATCATCAAAACCACACAAAAACATGAAAAAACCGTGAAAAAAAATGCATCCAAAACGCAGCTGCGTTTTCTGCAAGGAGATGCAGATTTTGTGCAGACAATTCTGCCCCCAAATCTGCAACGTGTGCATACAGCATAAAACTGACCTGCCATTATGATTCTCCAGGTCATTACGAGTTCATAGACACCAAACAATAAGACACCTATCCGTTATTAATCCAATAGTAATAAAGGGTTAATAAAACACACACACATTAGGAAAAAAGTATTTTAATATTTTTCATTTAACCATACTTACCATACTTCAGCGCCTGCAAAAAACGTAAAATAATAAACCGTATACTACCTGTCCGCCGTAGTCCAATTAATGTGTCCCACGACGATCTCCCCTATAGAACAGTGACATCGGGTGATGTCACTGCTCTATAGGACCTTCAGTGACACACTGACAGGAGGCAATGGCTCCTGCTGTGTATCACTGAGAGGTTACTATAGTTAAGTGGTCTCACTTTATGGGAAAAAGCTGCGTGGGAACTTTCTCACACAGCAATGCCAAAAGTGAGACTAGGGACTATTTTCTCACAGGGGCGTAGGAATACATTGTGAGGAATACATTGTGGAAGGATACCTTCCATCATTGTAGTCCTGGAGCCCCTGGAGAGCAGTCGCATCAGCTGATGCTCCTGCTCTCCACGGGAGATCGTCGTGGGACACTCATTTTAACCCCTTCCCGACCTTTGACGCAGCGTATGCGTCATGAAAACCTGTGCCAATCCGACCTGTGACGCAGAATATGCGTCATGGTCGGATCGCGCTCCTGCAGGCCGGGTGAAAGGGTTAACTGTAATTTCACCCGGCCTGCAGGGACAGGGGGAGTTGTACTTTAGCCCAGGGGGGGGTGGCTTCGCCCCCCCGTGGCTACGATCGCTCTGATTGGCTGTTGAAAGTGACGTTTCACTTTCAATCAGAGCGATAGTAATATTTCACCAATGAAAATTGGTGAAATATTACAGTCCAGCCATGGCTGATGCTGCAATAGCATCAGCCATGGCTGGAGATCGCGATCAGTCCCCCCCACCGCCACCGATCTCCTCCCCTCCGGTCCTCCGTCCTGTCATATAGTGTCCCCCGCTCCCCTCCGTCCTCCTGTCCACTCCCCCCCCCGCTGTCCGATCACCCCCCTCTTCATACTTACCGACCTGTGTCCCTCCCGGTGTCCGTCCATCTGTTCGATGGGCGCCGCCATCTTCCAAAATGCGGGCGCATGCGCAGTGCGCCCGCCTAATCTGCCGGCCGGCAGATTCGTTACAGGTACATTTTGATCGCTGTGATAGGTTCTATCACAGCGATCAAAATAAAAAAAAATAATAAATAAACCCCCCCTTTATCACCCCCATAGGTAGGGACAATAATAAAATAAAGAATTGTTTTTTTCTTTTTTTCTTTGCAGGGTTAGGGTTGGTTCACACTGCGTCTAAGCAGTCCGTTTGACGGACTACGTTACACCGCGACATAAACGCGGTATAACGTAGTCCGTTACGGCCGCCATTGACAGCAATGTCGGACGCATCACAAGCGCACACCCACAATGGCTGTGCGCTAGGGATGTGCCGTCATTGAGTGACGGACCCGGAGACTCGGACTGCAGCGTTTCCGGGTCCGTCACTGCTAGCGCAGATAGAGCTAGCAGATGCTCTATCTGCGCTAGCGCGATGCAAACGTCGGCACTTGCGCTAGCAGCAGCCCGTTAGCGTATGTGCTGAACGGGCTGCTGCTAGCGCAGTGTGAACCTGGCCTTAGGGTTAGGGTTACGGCTAGAATTAGGGTTAGAACTAGGGTTAGGGTTAGAATTAGGCTATGTGCACACGGTGCGGATTTGGCTGCGGATCTGCAGCAGATTTGGCTGCGGATTGGCCGCTGCGAATTCGTAGCAGTTTTCCATCAGGTTTACAGTACCATGTAAACCTATGGAAAACCAAATTCGCTGTACCCATGGTGCGGAAAATACTGCGCGGAAACGCTGTGTTGTATTTTCCGCAGCATGTCAATTCTTTGTGCGGATTCCGCAGCGTTTTACACCTGTTCCTCAATGGGAATCCACAGGTGAAATCCGCACAAAAAACACTGGAAATCCGTGGTAAATCCGCAGATAAAATGCAGTGCCTTTTACCTGCGTATTTTTCAAAAATGGTGCGGAAAAATCTCACACGAATCCGCAACGTGGGCACATAGCCTTAGGGTTAGGTTTGGAATTAGGGCTAGGGTTGGAAATAGGGTTAAGATTAGGCTGTGGTTAGGGTTATGGTTAGGGGTGTGTTGGGGTTAGGTTTTGGATTATGGTTGGGATTAGGGTTAGGGGTGTGTTGGGGTTAGGGTTGTGGTTAGGGGTGTGTTGGGGTTAGGGTTGTGATTAGGGTTATGGCTAGAGTTGGGATTAGGGTTAGGGGTGTGTTGGAGTTAGTGTTGGAGTTAGAATTGAGGGGTTTCCATGGTTTAGGCTCATCAGGGGTCTCCAAACGCAACATGGCGCCACCATTGATTTTAGTCAATCTTGCATTCAAAAAGTCAAATGGTGCTCCCTCCCTTCCGAGCCCCGACGTGCACCCAAACAGTGGTTTACCCCCACATATGGGGTACCAGCATACTCAGGACAAACTGGGCAACAATTATTGGGGTCCAATTTCTCCTGTTACCCTTGTGAAAATAAAAAATTGCTTGCTAAAACATAATTTTTGAGGAAAGAAAAATGATTTTTTATTTTCACGGCTCTGCGTTGTAAACTTCTGTGAAGCACTTGGGGGTTCAATGTGCTCACCACATATCTAGATAAGTTCCTCGGGGGTCTAGTTTCCAAAATGTGGTCATTTGTGGGGGGTTTCTACTGTTTAGGCACATCAGAGGCTCTGCAAACGCAACGTGACACCCGCAGACCATTACATCAAGTCTGCATTTCAAAAGTCACTACTTCCCTTCCGAGCCCCGACGTGTGCCCAAACAGTGGTTTACCCCCACATATGGGGTATCAGTGTACTCAGGACAAACTCGGCAACAACTATTGGGGTCCTATTTCTCCTGTTCCCCTTGTGAAAATAAAAAATTGCTTGCTAAAACATCATTTTTGAGGAAAGAAACATGATTTTTTATTTTCACGGCTCTGCGTTATAAACTTCTGTGAAGCACTTGAGGGTTGAAAGTGGTCACCGCACATCTAGATTAGTTCCTTGGGAGGTCTAGTTTCCAAAATGGGGTCACATGTGGCGAAGCTCCAATGTTTAGGCACACAGGGGCTCTCCAAACGCGACATGGGGCCTGCTAACGATTGGAGCTAATTTTTCATTCAAAAAGTCAAATGGCGCTCCTTCCATTCCGAGCCCTGCCATGTGCACAAACAGTGGTTTACCCCCACATGTGAGGTATCAGTGTACTCAGGAGAAATTGTCCAATACATTTTAGGATCCATTTTATCCTGTTGCCCATGTGGAAATGAACAAATTGAGGCTAAAAGAAATTTTTTGTGAAAAAGTACTTTTTCATTTTTACGGATCAAGTTGTGAAGCACCTGGGGGTTCAAAGTGCTCACTATGCATCTAGATAAGTTCCTTGGGGGGTCTAGTTTCCAAAATGGGGTCACATGTGGGGAAGCTCCAATGTTTAGGCACACAGGGGCTCTCCAAATGCGACATGGTGTCCGCTAATGATTGGAGCTAATTTTTCATTTAAAAGTCAAATGGCGCTCCTTCCCTTCTGAGCCTTGCCATGTGCACAAACAGTGGTTTGTGACCACATATGAGGTATCGATCTACTCAGGAGAAATTGCCCAACACATTTTAGGATCAATTTTATCCTGTTACCCATGTGAAAATGAAAAAATTGAGGCTAAAAGAATTTTTTTGGGAAAAAAAAGTACTTTTTCATTTTGAGGGATCAATTTGTGAAGCACCAGGGGGTTCAAAGTGCTCACTATGCATCTAGATAAGCTCATTGGGGGGTCTAGTTTCCAAAATGGGGTCACTTGTGGGGGAGCTCCAATGTTTAGGCACACGGGCTCTCCAAACGCGACATGGTGTCCACTAAAGATTGGAGCCAATTTTTCATTGAAAAAGTCAAATGGCGCTCCTTCCCTTCCGAGCCCTGTCGTGCGCCCAAACAGTGGTTCCCCCCCACATATGGGGTATCGGTGTACTCAGGACAAATTGTACAATAACTTTTGGTGTCCAGTTTCTCTTTTTACCCTTGGGAAAATAAAAAAATTGTTGCTACAACATCATTTTTGTGACTAAAAAGTTAAATGTTTATTTTTTCCTTCCATGTTGCTTCTGCTGCTGTGAAGCACCTGAAGGGTTAATAAACTTCTTGAATGTGGTTTTGAGTACCTTGAGGGGTGCAGCTTTTAGAATGGTGTCACTTTTGGGTATTTTCAGCCATATAGACCCCTCAAACTGACTTCAAATGTGAGGTGGTCCCTAAAAAAAATGGTTTTGTAAATTTTGCTGTAAAAATGAGAAATCGCTGGTCAAATTTTAACCCTTATAACTTCCTAGCAAAAAAAAGTTTGGTTCCAAAATTGTGCTGATGTAAAGTAGACATGTGGGTAATGTTATTTATTAACTATTTTGTGTCACATAACTCTCTTGTTTAACAGAATAAAAATTAGAAAATTGCAAAATTTTCAATATTTTTGCCAAATTTCCATTTTTTTCACAAATAAACGCAAAAATTATCGACCTAAATTTACCACTAACATGAAGCCCAATATGTCACGAAAAAACAATCTCAGAACCGCTAGGATTCGTTGAAGCGTTCCTGAGTTATTACCTCATAAAGGGACACTGGTCAGAATTGCAAAAAATGGCCAGGTCATTAAGGTCAAAATAGGCTGGGTCATGAAGGGGTTAATTGGATTTCTGCGGATCAGGGAGTATATTGTTCGTTTATTATTTTAATTTTTTTTACAGATGACACTGGCTTCGGGGAACAAAGTGACAAGTGATGGTGAGTATGTAATGTTATATGTACTGTATGTCTGCGTGTATGTACTGTATGTATGTACTGTATGTGGCATGTCACATGATGTCACATGTTGCATGTCGCATGCTGCATGTCATCGCATGGTGCATGTCGTCGCATGTTGTCACATGTCGCATGCTGCATGTCGCATGCTGTCACATGTTGCATGTCACATGTTGTCACATGTCGCATGCTGCATGTCGCATGCTGTCACATGTTGCATGTTGTCACATGTCGCATGCTGCATGTCACATGGTGCATGCTGCATGTCGTCGCATGCTGCATGTCGTCGAATGTCGCATGTTGCCACATGTTGCATGCTGCATTTCGCATGGTGCATGCCGCATGTTGTCACATGTCGCATGCCACATGGTGCATGTGATCGCATGTCATCACATGTTGCATGGTGCATGATGTCACATGTTGCATGTCGTCGCGTGGTGCATGTCGTCGCATGGTACATGTCACATGCTGCATGTTCTGTATGTGTGTTCTATGTATGTATGTATTGTATATGTGTGTTTTGTTTTTTTTTACATTCAACACATTAACCGGATGATGGGACTACTACTGTCCCATCATTGGCTAATGTGTCTCTCACTGTCACTGTAGCAGGCAGAGCCCGATGGGACTTGTAGTCCCATCGGACGATGCCTGCACACAGAGACGCCGCCACCACCAGGGGCTGGCTGGCAATTTTCAGCCTGGGGGGCAATCACAAGGCAGTGGCCCTCGAGTTACGATGGCCTTCCTTTTCCCTGCTTATATCTGGCCATTGCATTAAAGTAGCAGAGATAACAGGATTTAAAAACAGGCTGTACACAGATATGGGAACTGAACGGAGCTTGCTGCATAGATATGGGAGCAGAATTGACCTTACTACAGAGATATGGGAGCAGAACAGAGCTTACTATAGAGATATGGGAGCAGAACAGAGCTTACTACAGAGATATGGGAGCAGAACCAAGCTTACTACAGAGATATGGGAGCCAAACCGAGCTTACTACAGAGATATGGGAGCAGAACCGAGCTTACTGCAATGATATGGGAGCAGAACGGGGCTTACTACAGAGATATGGGAGCAGAACCGAGCTTACTACAGAGATATGGGAGCAGAACCAAGCTTACTACAGAGATATGGGAGCAGAACCGAGCTTACTACAGAGATATGGGAGCAGAACAGAGCTTACTACAGAGATATGGGAGCCAAACCGAGCTTACTACAGAGATATGGGAGCAGAACCGAGCTTACTGCAATGATATGGGAGCAGAACGGGGCTTACTACAGAGATATGGGAGCAGAACCGAGCTTACTACAGAGATATGGGAGCAGAACCAAGCTTACTACAGAGATATGGGAGCAGAACCGAGCTTACTACAGAGATATGGGAGCAGAACAGAGCTTACTACAGAGATAAGGGGGCAGACCCGAGCTTAATAAGTCTACTACATGGAACCAAGTCTGCTACATAGAAACTGGAGCAGAACTGAGATTACGACATACATACAGTACCATCATCTAGATTACTACATTGATAGAGTACCAGAACCAAGCTTATTGCTTAGATATGGTGCCATAACGGAGCTTACTTACAAACATACACACAATACAGCTACACAGTGCCTAGTACTATCACCACTACACAGAGAATACATAATATTATATCACCATTACCTCTACATGAAACTACATTCTATACAAAGACCAATGATGCCACCATACACTCCCTGATAGAAGTTATGTCGCTTATCCATGTTATGTAAAAAAAAGCTTATAACCTGATGTTAAATTCATCCATTGGTTGTATAAGTTATTCTTTTGAAAGCTGAAACCCTCCAAAATGTGGTTTAGGTTAAGAAAATAAATTGTTATCAAAGCAGAAATATTGATCAGTTAATGGACACAGAATGGTCAGATTTTGGCAAGACAAAATTTTTATTGCCCACAGACAAATAATTAACTTAAAATACAAATATATGTTGCATAACATTGGTGAATGAAGTTGTGGTGCTCATCTAGATTCTTAGCTTTTTGTCTTCCAAGCTTCCTCTTTCATCCTTCCCCAAACATGCTCAATGATGTTCATGTCTGGTGACTTGGCTGGCCAGTCCTGGAGCACCTTGATCTTTTTTGCCTGGAGGAACTTTGTTGTAGAGATGGATGTATGAGATGGAGCACCATCCTGCTGCAGAATTTGACCTCTTTTATGATTTGGAATATAAGAGGTAGCTAATACTTCTTGATATTTTAGGCTATTGATATTGCCTTCCACCTTGCAAATGTTTCGCACCCCCCCATACTGAATGTAACCCCAGACCATGATCTTTCCACCACCAAATTTACCTGTCTTCTGGGTGTATTTTGGATACATACAGGCTCCAGTAAGTCTCCTGCAGTGTTTGTGGCAGGCAGCTGTGGTGTAATTCTACTGAAGAGAAATCCGCCTTCTGACACTTTTCCAGTGTCCATCTATTTAGCAGGCTGTGGGAGTTTGCAAATGCCACACGGTTTTTTATTTGCCTTTTGTTTAGTGCTGGCTTCTGGGCACTGATTCGACCATGGAGGCCATTTTGAGACAGAATCCTACAAACTGTTCTAGTTGACACAGGGACTTGAGGTGACCAGACCTGTTGGAGCTCTGTTGCTGTGGAAGAGGGGCTTGCTTTAGATTTTCTAACCAACAAACATTCCTCCTGAGCAGTTGTCTTGAGGGGTCTGCCGGACCTGGGCTAGTCAAACACATCTCCAGTCTCTTCAAATCTTTTTTTTAATTCTTTGTACTTGACACTGAGACACATTAAAGGTGCCAGCCACCTCTGCAGTGGATCTGGTCTTCAGCCTCTTGATAATCCAGGCTTTGGTCGCAGGGTGGATTTTTGGCATGTTGTCAGAGCTTAAGTTGCAGTTCAAGTGAAGGTCTGGGGTGCTGGGTTTCTTTTTATACACACACACACTAAATAACCAATCATTTACTGAGCACAGGTGAGGATGTAAACTAGGATTGGGTGCATTATATGACCAGGCGACAAAACTTTTGTCTTGCTAAAATCTGACCATTCTGTGTTCATTACCTGATCAATATTTCTGCATTGATGTCCATTTATTTTCTTAACCTAAATCTCATTTTGGAAGGTTTCAGCTTTCAAAAGAATAATTTATACAACCAATGGATGAATTTAACATCAGGTTATAAGCTTTTATTTACATAACATGGATAAGCGACATTACTTCTGTCAGGGAGTGTACACCTTTTACTACTTGTATACTACAATACTGATCATTAATTTTAAAAAAGCACAATACTAAGTGCCATTGTATACAGGAACTCTGTATTTACGGTCAGTGTAAAGATACTACAGTGATCACTGGTGACATTATACACAGGAGATCTGTATAAGGTGTCAGTGTACAGGTAATACAGTGATCACCACTGCCAGTGACATTATACACAGGAGCTTTGTATATAGTATACAGTGTATAGTGTCAGTGTACAGGTAATACACTGACTCACTAGTGACGTCTCTAGCTGAAGTCCTTCATCTTTGCTCTTCATTTTTATCCAGCACAGACTGCCGTCACTTCTTCCAGCCAGGACTCATCTCTGCATAAAATAACACAGTTACCTAGAGCACGGCTTCCAGACCAAATTCCCCACTTTTTCCCTTTCTTCTACACCATGTTCCAAATTATTATGCAAATTATATTTTTCTCGGATTTTCCTAATTGGTTGGTGCAAATGACAGTCAGTCTAATAAAAGTCATCACCCGTTAGAGTATACATCAAATTTTATTGAAGAAACCTCCCAATGATAACAGTATAATCTCCAAAATGAATAAAAACTCAAAATGCACTGTTCCAAATTATTAGGCACAGTAGAATTTCTAAACATTTGATCTGTTTTAAAGAACTGAAAATGCTCATTTGTGGAATTTGCAGCATCAGGAGGTCTCATTCACTGAACAAAAAAGCTAAGCTAAACATCCTATCAGGCCAAGTCACATGTTACCATAGGAGCCCTTCTTTGATATCACATTCACAATTCTCGCCTCAATTGAACTTGTGAGTATTTGGAGAGTTTCTGCTTGTATTTCTTTGCATGAAGTCAGAATAGCCTCCCAGAGCTGCTGTTTTGATGTGAACTGCCTCCCACCCTCATAGATCTTTTGCTTGATGATACTCCAAAGGTTCTCTATAGGGTTGAGGTCAGGGGAAGATGGTGGCCACACCATGAGTTTATCTCCTTTTATGCCCATAGCAGCCAATTACTCAGAGGTATTCTTTGCAGTATGAGATGGTGCATTGTCATGCATGAAGATGATTTTGATCCTGAAGGCACAATTCTGATTTTTATACCATGGAAGAAAGTTGTCAGTCAGAAACTCTATATACTTTGCCAAGGTCATTTTCACACCTTCAGGAACCTTAAAGGGCCCAACAAGCTGTTTCCCCATGATTCCGGCCCAAAACATGACTCCTCCATCTCCTTGCTGACGTTGCAGCCTTGTTGGGACGTTGTGGCCATCCACCAACCATCCACTACTCCATCCATCTGGACCACCCAGGGTTGCTTGACACTCATCAGTAAACAAGACTGAAATCTGTCTTCATGTATGTCTGGGCCCACTGCAACTGTTTCTGCTTGTGAACACTGTTTAGGGGTGGCCGAATAGTAGGTTTATGCACCACAGCAAGTCTTTGAAGGATCCTACACCTTGAGGTTCGAGGGACTCCAGAGGCACCAGCAGCTTCAAATAACTGTTTGCTGTTTTGTAATGGTATTTTGGCAGCAGCTCTCATTATCCAATTAATTTGTCTGGCAGAAACCTTCCTCATTATGCCTTTATCTGCATGAACTCTGTCTTTGCTCTGTTTCAGTCACAAATCTCTTCACAGTAGGATGATCACTCTTAAGTTTTCGTGAAATATCTAATGTTTTCCTACCTTGACCAAGGCATTGCACTATTTAATGCTTTTCAGCAGCAGAGAGATCCTTTTTATTTCCCATATTGCTTGAAACCTGTGGTCTGCTTAATAATGTGGAACATCATTTTTAAGTAGTTTTCCTTTAATTAGAATCACCTGGAAAACTAATGATCACATGTGTTTAAGATTGATTTTAGTGATCCATTGAGCCCTGAGACACAATACTGTTATGATCCTAGTGGCTGAGGATCACCAAACGGACTAGCTAAGTTAATGAACATAGACACGAACTCTAGGGAGGTGTTAACTGGACTGACCGCAAACCTGATCCTAACCAACACACTAAAGGTAGCCGGTGAACGTGCCTAAAAATCCTGGACGTCTCGACGCAGCCTGAGAAACTATCTACTCCTGGAGGGAAAGTAAGACCTCACTTGCCTCAAGAGAAATCACCCCAAAGATATAGGAAGCCCCCAACAAATAACGGTGAGGTAAGGGGAAAACACAAACGTAGAAATGAAAACAGATTCAGCAAATGAGGCCCGCTAATACTAGATAGCAGAAGACAGATAGAGAACTGTGCGGTCAGTAAAAAACCCTATGCAAAATATCCACGCTGAGAATACAAGAACCCCCACACCAACTAACGGTGTGAGGGGAGAAACTCAGCCCCCTAGAGCTACCAGCAAGCAAGGAAATCACATATTAGCAAGCTGGACAAGAAACAAAAATAAACCAAGAAACATATGACCACTGATGGTCAAAAAATGAACCAAGCAAAACTTAGCTTCTCTTGAAGAGACTGATAACGAAGGACTGCAGGAGAGCTCCAAAATTGCACTGAAGACATTGACAGCAGGCAACAACTGAGAGTCCAGGTGAACTAAATAGGAACCAGCTAACAGATAACGAGACAGCTGATCCAGCCTCAGACCTGCAGAATGACACAAAGAACCACCAGAGGGAGCCCAAAGACAGCACTCACACAGTACCAGTTGTGACCACAAGAGGGAGCCAAAAAACAGAGTTCACAACAGTACCCCCCCTTGAGGAGGGGTCACCGAACCCTCACCAAAACCCCCAGGGCGATCAGGATGAGCCACATGGAAGGCATGAACCAAATCGGCCGCATGAACATCAGAGGCGACAACCCAGGAATTATCCTCCTGACCATAGCCCTTCCACTTAACCAAATACTGAAGCCTCCGTCTAGAAATACGAGAGTCCAAGATCTTCTCCACCACCTACTCCAATTCGCCCTCAACCAGCACCGGAGCAGGGGGTTCAACAGAAGGAACCACAGGCACCACATACCTCCGCAACAAAGACCTATGGAACACGTTATGAATGGCAAACGACGCTGGGAGGTCCAAACGAAATGACACCGGGTTAAGGATTTCCAAAATCTTATAAGGACCGATGAAGCGAGGCTTGAATTTAGGAGAGGAAACCTTCATAGGAACATACCGAGAAGACAGCCATACCAAATCCCCAACAAGAAGTCGGGGACCCACACCGCGACGGCGGCTGGCAAAGCGCTGAGCCTTCTCCTGTGACAACTTCAAATTGTCCACCACATGGTTCCAAATCTGTTGCAACCTATCCACCATAGAATCCACCCCAGGACAGTCAGAAGGCTCAACCTGACCCGAGGAAAACCGAGGATGAAAACCATAATTGCAGAAAAAAGGCGAAACCAAAGTAGCAGAACTAGCCCGATTATTAAGGGCAAACTCGGCCAATGGCAAAAAAGTCACCCAATCATCCTGATCAGCAGAAACAAAACATCTTAAATAAGTTTCCAAGGTCTGATTAGTTCGCTCGGTTTGGCCATTCGTCTGAGGATGGAAGGCCGACGAAAAAGACAAATCAATGCCCATCTTAGCACAAAAGATCCGCCAAAATCTGGACACAAACTGGGAACCTCTGTCAGACACAATATTTTCAGGGATGCCGTGCAAGCGAACCACATTCTGAAAAAATAGAGGAACCAAATCGGAGGAGGAAGGCAACTTAGGCAAGGGCACCAAATGGACCATTTTGGAAAAACGATCACACACCACCCAGATGACAGACATTCTCTGAGAGACTGGAAGATCCGAAATAAAATCCATGGAAATGTGCGTCCAAGGCCTCTTCGGGACAGGCAAAGGCAAAAGCAAACCGCTGGCACGAGAACAGCAAGGCTTAGCCCGCGCACAAATCCCACAGGACTGCACAAAGGAACGCACATCCCGCGACAAGGAAGGCCACCAGAAGGACCTAGCCACCAAATCTCTGGTACCAAAAATCCCAGGATGGCCTGCCAACACCGAAGAATGAACCTCGGAAATAACTCTGCTGGTCCATCTATCTGGGACAAACAGTCTCTCTGGTGGGCAACGGTCAGGTTTATCCGCCTGAAATTTCTGCAGCACTCGTCACAAATCTGGGGAAATGGCAGACAAAATCACTCCCTCTCTGAGGATACCAGCCGGCTCTGAAACTCCCGGAGAGTCAGGCACAAAACTCCTAGAAAGAGCATCAGCCTTCAAGTTCTTCGAACCAGGCAGGTACGAGACCACGAAATTGAAACGGGAGAAAAACAACGACCAACGAGCTTGTCTAGGATTCAGCCGCTTGGCAGACTCGAGATAAATGAGATATTTGTGATCAGTTAAGACCACTACACGATGCTTAGCTCCCTCGAGCCAATGTCGCCACTCCTCAAATGCCCACTTCATAGCCAACAACTCCCGATTACCAACATCATAATTCCGCTCGGCAGGCGAAAACTTTATTGAAAAGAAAGCACAAGGCTTCATCACAGAGCAATCAGAGCTTCTCTGCGACAAAACAGCCCCTGCTCCAATCTCAGAAGCATCAACCTCGACCTGAAAAGGAAGAGAGACATCAGGTTGACACACAACTGGAGCCGAAGAAAACCGGCGCTTCAGCTCCCGAAAGGCTTCCACGGCCGCAGGAGACCAATTAGTCACATCAGAACCCTTCTTGGTCAAATCCGTCAAGGGTTTAACCACGCCAGAAAAATTAGCAATGAAGCGACGGTAAAAATTAGCAAAACCCAAGAACTTCTGAAGACTCTTAACAGATGTAGGCTGAGTCCAGTCATGAATAGCCTGGACCTTGACTGGGTCCATCTCAATAGTAGAAGGAGAAAAAATAAAACCCAAAAAGGAAACCTTCTGTACTCCGAAGAGACATTTTGAGCCCTTCACAAATAAGGCATTAGCACGCAGGACCTGAAATACAATCCTGACCTGCTTCACATGGGACTCCCAGTCCTCAGAAAAGACCAAAATGTCATCCAGATACACAATCATAAATTTATCCAGATATTCTCGGAAGATGTCATGCATGAAGGACTGGAACACAGAAGGAGCATTAGAGAGTCCAAAAGGCATCACCAAGTACTCAAAATGGCCTTCGGGCGTATTAAATGCTGTTTTCCATTCATCCCCCTGCTTAATGCGCACAAGGTTATACGCACCACGAAGATCTATCTTGGTGAACCAACTGGACCCCTTAATCCGAGCAAACAGATCAGACAACAATGACAAAGGATACTGAAATTTGACCGTGATTTTATTTAGAAGACGATAATCTATAAAAGGTCTCAGAGAACCATCCTTCTTGGCCACAAAAAAGAATCCTGCACCAAGAGGGGAGGAGGAGTGGGCGAATATGTCCCTTCTCTAAAGACTCCTTTATATAGCTCCGCATTGCGGCATGTTCTGGTACAGACAAATTAAAAAGTCGTCCCTTAGGGAACTTACTACCAGGAATCAAATTTATAGCACAATCACAATCCCTGTGAGGAGGCAGGGCACCGGATCTGGGCTCATCAAATACATCCTGGTAGTCCAACAAAAACTCAGGGACCTCAGAAGGAGTGGAAGAAGCAATTGATACCAAAGGAGCATCGCCATGAATCCCCTGGCAACCCCAACTTGACACAGACATAGCTTTCCAATCCAGAACTGGATTATGGGCCTGCAGCCATGGCAGACCCAACACGACAACATCATGCAAATTATGCAGCACAAGAAAGCGAATCACCTCCTGATGCACAGGAGTCATGCACATGGTCACGTGAGTCCAATATTTAGGCTTATTCTCAGACAATGGTGTAGCATCAATTCCCCTCAGTGGAATAGGGAATTCCAAAGGCTCCAGGACAAAACCAGAGCGCCTGGCAAACGACAAATCCATCAGATTCAGGGCAGCCCCCGAATCCACAAAAGCTATAACCGAGTAGGATGATAAAGAACAAATTAAAGTAACAGACAAAATGAATTTAGGCTGTATAGTACCAATGGTGACAGGTTTAGCGATTTTTTTAACGCGCTTAGAGCATGCTGAGATAACATGAGTTGAATCACCACAGTAAAAGCACAACCCATTTTGACGTCTATGATTTTGCCGCTGAATTCTGGTCAGAACTCGGTCACATTGCATAGACTCAGGTCTCTGTTCAGAAAACACCGCCAGATGGTGCGCAGATTTGCGCTCCCGCAAACGCCGATCAATCTGAATGGCCAAAGCCATTGAGTCATTCAGACTTGCAGGCGTGGGGAACCCCACCATAACATTCTTAATGGCTTCAGAAAGACCTTCTCTGAAATTTGCAGCCAGGGCACACTCATTCCATTAAGTAAGCACCGACCATTTCCGAAATTTTTGACAATACACCTCAGCTTCATCCTGGCCCTGAGAAAGAGCCAGCAAGGCCTTTTCTGCCTGGTTCTCAAGATTAGGTTCCTCATAAAGCAGTCCAAGCGCCAGAAAAAACGCATCCACATTCAGCAATGCAGGATCTCCTGGCACCAGAGAGAAAGCCCAATCTTGAGGGTCGCCACGTAACAAGGAGATAACAATTTTAACTTGCTGAGCGGAATCACCAGAGGAACGAGGTCTCAAAGATAGAAATAATTTACAATTATTCTTAAAATTCAGGAACCTAGATCTATCTCCAGAAAACAACTCAGGAATAGGTATTTTTGGCTCTGACATAGGGCTATGAACAACAAAATCCTGAATGCTTTGCCCCCTTGCAGCAAGATGATCCACACTAGAAGTCAGACTCTGAATATCCATGTCTGCAGCTGAACACAAAACCACCCAGAGATTAAGGGGATGAGAGAAGCTGGACAGACTGCAGCAAAGATAGAGAGGAAAAAAAAAAAATTGTACTCAGGGCTTCTCTTATCCCACTTCAGCGATGCATTAAACACTTTTGGCCTGCTGTACTGTTATGATCCTAGTGGCTGAGGATCACCAAACGGACTAGCTAAGTTAATGAACATAGACACGAACTCTAGGGAGGTGGTAACTGGACTGACCGCAAACCTGATCCTAACCAACACACTAAAGGTAGCCGGTGAACGTGCCTAAAAATCCTGGACGTCTCGACGCAGCCTGAGAAACTATCTACTCCTGGAGGGAAAGTTAGACCTCACTTGCCTCAAGAGAAATCACCCCAAAGATATAGGAAGCCCCCAACAAATAATAACGTTGAGGTAAGGGGAAAACACAAACGTAGAAATGAAAACAGATTCAGCAAATGAGGCCCGCTAATACTAGATAGCAGAAGACAGATAAAGAACTGTGCGGTCAGTAAAAAACCCTATGCAAAATATCCACGCTGAGAATACAAGAACCCCCACACCAACTAACGGTGTGAGGGGAGAAACTCAGCCCCCTAGAGCTACCAGCAAGCAAGGAAATCACATATTAGCAAGCTGGACAAGAAACAAAAATAAACCAAGAAACATATGACCACTGATGGTCAAAAAATGAACCAAGCAAAACTTAGCTTCTCTTGAAGAGACTGATAACGAAGGACTGCAGGAAAGCTCCAAAATTGCACTGAAGACATTGACAGCAGGCAACAACTGAGAGTCCAGGTGAACTAAATAGGAACCAGCTAACAGATAACGAGACAGCTGATCCAGCCTCAGACCTGCAGAATGACACAAAGAACCACCAGAGGGAGCCCAAAGACAGCACTCACACAGTACCAGTTGTCACCACAAGAGGGAGCCCAAAAACAGAGTTCACAACACAATACCATCCACGAGTTTATTTGAAAAACAAAACAATTAAATCTTTATGACACTTAAATCCAATTTGCATAATAATTTGGAACATGGTGTACACTAGACATCTGAATACAGAGGTGCACCCTCAAACAATATATAATTGGTTATTATGCAACCTCATAGATTGTAAGCTTGCGAGCAGGGCCCTCATTCCTTTTGGTATCTGTTGATCTATGTGTTTATTGCTATGCTTAATGTCCATTGTCTGTACAAGTCCCCTCTAAAATGTAAAGTGTTGGCACTATAGAAATAAAATTATTATTATTATTATTAACCGACCATTCCAAATATAAATTATAATCCACCACTGTGCACCCACTAACTATAAATAGCCACTTTCCCCATTTAATATATAAATTAATTAGCACCTGTACTCTTTCCCCCAATTCATTACCAGTCACTTCATCCTCAACGCTCCCCACTATGTACCTACCACTCTAACCCTAACCCCGATTCATTAGTTACATGCCCCTCCCACCCCAATTCATTGTCATGTCTTTCTTTCTCACCCTCTATTCATTATCAACTGCTCTACCGCACATTCAATACATCATTTACTCCCCCCCACCCTTAAAATTCATTATTTGTTCTTCCCCTAGATCATCATTTGCTCTCCCCACCCCCTCTTCAATTGATCATTTGCTCTCCCCACCCCCACCTTCAATTAAATTGCTGTCCCCTGTCCCTCACACTGAATGTATCATTTTGCAGCCCCCCCACTTTAATTTGAAGTCCCCTTACTTCATTCATTGCAGTCCCCTATCACCCCCTCACTTCATCTGCAGTGCCCCTTCATCATTTGCAGCCCCCTATCCCCCTTCCATTTCATCATGAGCAGTCCCACATCAGACACACTTCATCATGTGCAGTCCTGCAGTCCCCTTCCCCCGACTTCATCATGTGCAGTCCCCTTACCCCCCACTTCATCATGTGCAGTCCCCTTTAACCCCCAATTCATCATGTGCAGTCCCCTTACCCCCCACTTCATCATGTGCAGTCACCCTTACGCCCCACTTCATGTGCAGTCCATCTTACACTCCACTTTATCATGTGCAGTCCCCATTACCCCCCACTTCATGTGCAGATCACCTTACCCCCCACTTCATCATGTGCAGTCCCCTTTAACCCCCAATTCATCATGTGCAGTCCCCCTTACCCCCCACTTCATCATGTGCAGTCCCCCTTACCCCCCACTTCATGTGCAGCCCCACTCCCCCTTCATCATGCGCAATCCCCCTTACCCCCACATCATTTGCAGCCCCATTCCATCATGTACAACCCCACTCTCCCCACTTCATCATGTGCAGTCTCCTTTATCCACTAAACTATCATGTGCAGCCCCACTCCCCCTTCATCATGTGCAGCCCCACTCCATCATGTACAGCCCCACTCAACCTTCATCATGTGCAGCCCTACTTACCCCCTAACTCCATCATGTGCGGTCTCCTATAACCCCCATATTCCATCATGTGCAGTCTCCTTACACCCCCCACTTCATCACTTGCAGTTACCCACCATAAAATTTCTTGTATAAAGAAAACAAAAAAGTTCTTCATACTTACCTCACCAGTCGCTCCCCTGCAGTGCCTCTGCTTCTTGCATCTGGGTCATGTCGGAATGTGCGTGAGGACGCCATCGCTCATGCTCAACACCTAACCTGGAAGTATAGAGAACATGAAGGGAGCAGTAGCTGCGCAGCCGTCAAGGTGACAGCCAAGCATAGCTCCTGGCCCCAGCGCAGACGTGTGCGCTGACTGAGATGCGGCTGTGTCTGCTGCCGGCCATGTCACAGTACAGCAGACATGGCTGCGTACAATTTGCTGTGTGGCTGTAGCCACCACCAGGCAGCCGGCCCTGAACAGCAGCTGGGGGAGTATGCCCCGCATACCCCTGCACACTCCAGCACCTTCGGCACAGACCTTCACCGCGCAGACCCCCGTCGCACCGGCTGCCGCCAAGGCACCGGTCGCCGCCGCCACGGCACCGGCCGACACACTGGCCGCCGCACTGGAACTGGCGGCCGATGCACCGGTCACGGCATCGGCCGCCGCCCGCACATCTATTCTCGGCACATGAGCGCGGCCGGCCAGCAGATCCCAGCACAGACACCAGCACAGCCCCGCCCGCCCCCAGCACAGCCCCGCAGGCAGCACACAGCCACGCCCACAGCCCAGTCACTCTTGAGTGACTGCTGCCTGTGGAGCCTTGGTCACGCCTGTTGCTGACATCACGTCAATTTCCAGTCTGGAAATTGACGTGACGTCGGCGGAAATTAGCGGTGGCTGCAGCCTGGGGGGTCATGTGACCCGGACTCAGCCACTGCCATAGCGCCGCTCACAGGCAAAAATGGCAACAGAAGGTAATTACACAATTCATTAGGGGCCCCAGGGGGATACATTGGGGGTTAACTGAAAGTAGTGGACAACCCCTTTAAATACTGTCACGTACCCGCTTCTCTGCACGTGACTTGGGGGTTGTGCCTGCAAGGGTTAATCTATCTCCTCTCAAACAGTCCAGCATTCAACCTCTGTCCTATGCTGTAATGGGAGCATAAATCACACACCGACACAGGCCACACACCCGCTCATACATGCTGCCACCACTCACCGAATACACGGGTGATGAGTCCCGGAAATATTACTACTACTATATGCCAATCACCGGGATCATACACTGTAAGGTTATGGATACTTTTGAGCATACAAGGTTCAGACTTATTAAAGTTTTATGCTTTAATTGAAAAGGTAGTGCTTACAATAAAAAAAATGGAAATAAAAAGTGACATACAAATATGCAAAACGGTTAAATAAAAGAGAAACCTACAGAAATAACTAACTTTGTAGTCTGCTTTATGCTCCCTGATGGGAGAAATATAAAATGGATCACATCAGCTTGGCTGCCCCTCAGTCTGTGAACAACCTTCTATGAGCAAATGTCTAATTTCTAGATTTAACCTGGAGGTCAGATTTCTGGACCAGCCTCTCACGTCAATATTCTAATTACTGGTCTTTGACTGGATCATGACCACTTTACCAATGAATACATTATTTTTTCCTATACACCAGTGTTTCTCAACTCCAGTCCTCAAGACCCACCAACAGGTCATGCTTTCAGGATTTCCTTAGTATTGCACAGGTGAGAATTTAATCACCTGCTCAAGCATTAATTCCATCACCAATGCAATGCTAAGGAAATCCTGAAAGCATGACCTGTTGGAGGGTCTTGAGGACCGGAGTTGAGAAACACTGCTCTACACGCTCTATGACCTTTCTTTCTCATAGTAAATTAAATTATCAGGATGCAATTGGGTCCCATTTGGCGTCTCAGTGCAAGGGATCAGAAGGTGTGAAATATTTCCACTTCTTTGTGTCCCAGGAAGGCACCCTCGGGTCTGAGCAGGAAAACTGTCTTTTCTCAGGATAACATAGGTTATGAACTTTGTGAAGAGCTGCAGCCGAAGACAGATGTTAATTGCTGCTGATCATTAGTGATGAGCGAGTGTACTCGATGCTCGGGTTTTCCCGAGCACGCTCAGATGACCTCCGAGTATTTATGACTGCTCGGAGATTGTTTTTATCCTGGCAGCTGATTTACAGCTAATAGCCAGCCTAAGTACATGTGGGGGTTGTCTGGTTGCTAGGGAATCCCCACATGTAATCCCCACATGTAATCAAGCAGGCTAGTAACTGTAAATCATTCAGCTGCCAGGATGAAAACTAAATCTCCGAGCAGTCATAAATACTCAGAGGTCACCAGAGCGTGCTCGGGAAAACCCGAGCAATGAGTATACTCGCTCATCACTACTGGTCATACATCCATACCAATACATATTTTCCTCTACATACACGATGGAGTGTTGCTCCAAGTTTTGGAGGCGGTCCACTGACAGGAAGTGGAATGACCCCGTGCTCTGTAGCCCGTTCTGTTAAGGGCTATAAGGGTGAAGGATGCCTTAGCCTTGTAGGAAACTTGTTTCCCATGAGGTGGCCATGTCTCTGGCTATCCAGGTTGATCACCGTCTTTGACAAAGAGAGAGGGAGACACCCCCAATGTGTGGGAAGTTTGGGGCAAGGCCAAGGGAGATTGGGTCTGAGTCATCTGAGGAACCCAGGCAGTTGAGTACGGCCTCTCATCCTGGAACACAGTCTATTCGGCACAAAGGGTGATTGCTTTTACTGCAGTAGAAAGGGCCATTTTATGGGCACGTGTCCTTCCTGATCTCAAAGTAAAACAGCTGCCAGAAAACTCAGAAGCCCAGGTTGCAGGAAATATTTTCTGCCAGCTGAGATTCATCTGGGTGAAGTTAAAATAGATGTGTCTGCCTTACTAGACAGTAAGGCAGGGTTTAATTTGATAGATGCTAGGTTAGTTATGGTCCAGCGCCTCAATCCACATACTCTGTCCAGACCCATACCCATAATCGCCATCGACTCCACAACCTTGAGACATGGGTATTTTGCACAATCCGTCCGAGGGTTACATCTTCAGGTAAGGGCCATACACTCTTAAGTAATTGACAGTTATGTGCTGGAGCGTCTGCCCTCTCCTGTGGTTCTTGGACTTCCTAGTGTCACGTACCCGCTTCTCAGCATGTGACTTGGGGTTGCGCCTGCAAGGGTTAATCTATCCTCTCACTCAGTCCAACATTCAGCCTCTGTCCTATGCTGTAATGGGCGCATAAATCACACACCGACACAGATCACACACCCGCTCATACACGCTGCCACCACTCACCGAACACACGGCGATGAGTCCCAGAAATATTACTATTACTGTCTGCCAATCACCAGGATCACACACTCTAAGGCTATGGGTTCTTTAGAGCATACAAGGTTCAGAGTTATTAAAGTGTTAAGCTTTAATAGAAAAAGGTACAGTGCTTACAATAAAAGATATACAAATGGAAATAAAAAGTGACATACAGATATGCAAAAACAGTGATAAAATAAAGGAGAAAACTTAAAAGAAATTTTGAACTTTGCAGTCAGGCATTCTGCTCCCTGAGGGGGGTTAATATGGAATGGTTCACACCAACTTGGCTGTCCCTCAATCTGCGACACTGTTTCTATGGGTTAAGGCCTAATTTATAGATTAACTTGGAGATCCGATTTCTAGACCAGCCTCTCATGTCAATATTCTAATCCTTGGTTTGTGACTGGATCCTGGCTATTTTACCATTGAATACATTATTTTTCTTTGAACACTATTTGTGTGACCTTTCTCATAGTAAGTAGTGTCAGGCTGTAATTGGCGTCTGTCTTCAAGAGTCAGGTATTAAATGTTTCCACTTGGTGTGTTCTCAGGAAATCCCCCCTGGGGTGAGACTAGGAAGACTGTATTTTTCTTAGGATAACATAGGTCATGACCTTTGTGAATACCTGCAGCTTAGAACAGATGCTAAGTTACTGCTGGTCATACATCCATACATATACATATTTCACTACACCTAGACTCACTCTTCACAACCCTGTGGTAGATTAGCAGACTCGGGAGGTACTTGTTATGATCTGGTGGCCTAAGAGCAGCATGAGACATACTCTGGAGAAGGTGGTACCTGTACTGACCGCAGACCCTGAACTTAACACCGCAACTAGAAGTAGCCGTGGAATGTACCTAGCGCTCCCTAGACATCTCGACACAGCCGGAGGACTAATTACCCCTAGAGATAGAAAAGGGAAAACTATCTTGCCTCAGAGAAAATCCCCAAAGGATAGGCAGCCCCCCACAAATATTGACTGTGAGAGGAGAGGGAAAAAACATACACAGACCAAAATGAGAATTTAGCAAAGGAGGCCACTTCTAGCTAAATAGAAAGGATAGGACAGAGTACTATGCGGTCAGTATTAAAACACTAGAAAATATCCACCACAGAAAATACAAAATCTCCACAGCTAACTAAAGATATGGAGGGTATATCTGCATCTCCAGAGATACCAGCTTGGCTAAACAAATCCTTATACAGACCAAGCTGGACAAGACAAAACATAGAAAAGAACTGAACAATAAGGCCACAGCATGCGGACAGCAAAATCAAGGCCAGAACTTATCTTAGTTGAAATGAACTGCAAAGCAGAAGGGACCAGGCAGGGATGTGAATCCTCCAGGAACAATGGACAACTGGCACTGACTAAAGGGTGAAGCAAGACTAAATAGCCCAGTCAAAATTGCAAAAAGTGAACACACCTGATAATTGCTGCGATTCAGAGACAGCAGCGCTACCACTTACAACCACCGGAGGGAGCCCAAGAGCAGAATTCACAACAGTACTAAAGTGGAGTGAGTATTGTCAAGCGTGTTGCTTGGGTACCCGGCTTGCGAGGGTGGATACACAGTCTATGCCTAAATACCTGTCATAGGAAACAAAATCGCGGTCTGGTAAGGAGCGTTGAGTTGAAAATGGTGGAAGCAAAAAAAAAATTTTTTTTAAAGTGCAGACCTTTATTGAAAGATAATCCACAATGTGTTTCAACGGCGTTCTGCCGTCTTCCACCAATTTCAACTCAGGGCTCCACACCAGACCGCGATTTTGTTTCCTATGACTGCTAGTCTCCCTCCATAAGGGTGCGCGGCAGGAGCTGCTCTCACAGGCGCCACACCGGCAGATGAGGACCTTCCGACACGTGACCGCAAGGACCTACGGTAACGTGACTCCCAGCATGCACCACGGTCCATCCAGGCATTGCACAGAGAATCTCCCTTCAGCAGGGAATACTGAAGCCCTGCCAGGCTACCACAGCGGATCACCTTGCCACCACTCGCAGCTGTCAGCCATCTACCCCTTAGACAATCATCCTTCACACGCACACCAACGTTATTCAGGGGTGCATAACCTCCTAAGGTTAGTGGCTACACAGCTTCACCCACAGTCTATTGCTCCACTGGTCCTGCTCATGCGCGTCCCTATCCTCTTCTTTCGTATGCCTAAATACCTGTCTGACTTAGGGGATGTGTTCTCAGAGCAGGGGTAACAAGAACTTCTTTCCCATCGTCTTTTTGCCTGTGCCACTAATCTTGTTTCTGGGGCCAAGCTGCCAAAGAGCAGACTATATAATATCTCTGGTTCAGAGAGGCAAGCCATGAAGGACTAGATCGCGGAAAGTTTGGCAAAGGGCAATATCAGACCATCCTCATCCCCCATTGCTGTGGGGTTTTTCTTTAAGAAGACGGGAGGTTACACCCCCTGCCTAGATTTCCACCAACTCAATCTGATCACGGTCCTGGATCCCGCTCCCTCTCATCTCGAAATTCTTTAATCAGATGGTAGGAGCAAAATCGTTTTCAAAACTGTTATATAAAGCAATAATAAACACCGCGCTCTTCTATATATAGAGGATATAGTGAAAACAATCTGGTTGTTTCTGTGATACTATCAGGAGTTATAAAAAGAGAAGAAAAATCTTACTGAGGGTGTAGCACAGATTCAGATGATACCAAAACCTCTTTAGAGGAAGCGGTGCTTAAGTTTTAGTCGAATGCGTAGTCCGGTATTAAGGAGAAATGGTATTGATGAAATATAGTGGGGCTTGGCAGCGACACTAGTGAAGTAATATGGTGATGCTTGTCAAGTTAGACAAGCATACCCGTATCCACAGGGGTACATGAAAGTATTCACACTATATCTGCAACTACATCAGCAGTAAGTATATAAGTATTATAGGGTTCACCTCGACAGATACTTTATGTTGATTACTATCTCATTCCCAAACAGGTGTATCCTGCAGACAAGCGCATGATCCCCTTGAGAAAGCAACAAACAAGCGAAAAGTACGTTGGGGGCTGTTGGATTCCTCTGGTGCCATCCACCCCATTCTGGTGTTAGCTGCTTTTAAGTGCCATTTACAGCTATTTGCTTTGATGATTACATGGTTACTTTGGGTTAGCACTTTTTTTTTTTTTCTTTAGTGCTACTCATTTCGTTTGGTGCTGGCTGCAGGGAAGTGCTATTGTATAAGGATTTATTCAATGAGACCTGTTGTGAATTCCGTTCTTGAACTCCCTCCTGTGGTCATGAATGATACTTCGGTGAGTTCTGTCTGTGGACTCCCTCTGGTCGCTGTGAGTGGAGCTGCTGGTTCTGAGGTCGCTTCCTCAGCTGCCCTCGTTTGCGGCTGGGCTGGCTTCTCTATTTAACTCCACTCAGATCGTTACTCCATGCCAGCTGTCAATGTATTAGCACTGGTTCAGATCTCTCTCGGATCTTTCTGATGACCTGTCTACTCCAGCAGAAGCTAAGTCCCTGCTAGTTCATTTGTTGTTCATTTTGCACTGAATATACTTCTTAGTACTTGCTAAGTTCTTGTCCAGCTTGCTAACATGATATTGCCTTGCTAGCTGGAAGCTCTGGGTTGCAGAGTGGCACCTCCGCACCGTGAGTCGGTGCGGGGGTCTTTTTGCACACTCTGCGTGGCTTTTTGTAGTTTTTTGTGCTGACCGCATAGATTCCTTTCCTATCCTCAGTCTATCTAGTAAGTCTGGCCTCCTTTGCTGAAACCTGTTTCATCCCTGTGTTTGTGACTTTCCTCTTAACTCACAGTTAATATATGTGGGGGGCTGCCTTTACCTTTGGGGAATTTTCTCTGAGGCAAGGTAAGGCTTATTTTCCCTATCTTTAGGGGTAGTTAGCTCTTAGGCTGTGAAGAGGCGTCTAGGGAGAGTTAGGTACGCTCCACAGCTATTTCTAGTGTGTGTGTTATAGGATTAGGATTTGCGGTCAGCAGAGTTCCCACTTCCCAGAGCTCGTCCTGTCTTCTAGTTTAACCATCAGGTCATTCCAGGTGCACCTAACCACCAGGTCCAGAACAGTACAGCTGGCCCACAAAGTGTTAATGCATCTCAATAGAGGGATAAGAGAAGTTCTGAGACCATTTTTTTTTCTCTGCAGTGTGTTTTGTCTTTCTTTTACCCTTAACCTCTGGGTGGTTCAGGACTCAGGTGTAGATATGGACATTCAAGGTCTGTCCTCTTGTGTTGATCACCTCACTGCGAGGGTACAAAGCATTCAAGATTATGTAGTTCAGAATCCTATGTTAGAGCCTAGAATTCCAATTCCTGATTTGTTTTTTGGAGATAGATCTAAATTTCTGAATTTCAAAAATAATTGTAAACTGTTTCTTGCTTTGAAACCCCGCTCCTCTGGTGACCCCATTCAGCAAGTAAAAATCATTATTTCTTTGTTACGTGGCGACCCACAAGACTGGGCATTCTCCCTTGCGCCAGGAGATCCTGCATTGCTTAATGTAGATGCGTTTTTTCTGGCGCTTGGATTGCTTTATGACGAACCTAACTCTGTGGATCAGGCAGAGAAAATCTTGCTGGCTTTGTGTCAAGGTCAGGATGAAGTGGAGGTATATTGCCAGAAGTTTAGAAAGTCGTCTGTGCTTACTCAATGGAATGAGTGTGCCCTTGCAGCAATTTTCAGAAAAGATCTTTCTGAAGCCCTTAAGGATGTTATGGTGGGGTTTCCCATGCCTGCTGGTCTGAATGAATCAATGTCCTTGGCCATTCAGATCGATCGGCGCTTGCGTGAACGCAAGGTTGTGCGCCATTTGGCGGTGTCCTCTGAGCAGAGGCCTGAGCCTATGCAATGTGATAGGACTTTGACCAGAGCTGAACGGCAAGAACACAGACGTCAGAATGGGCTGTGTTTTTACTGTGGTGACCCCACTCATGCTATCTCTGATTGTCCTAAGCGCACTAAGCGGTTTGCTAGGTCCGTCACCATTGGTACTGTACAGCCTAAATTTCTTTTGTCCGTTACTCTGATTTGCTCTTTGTCGTCCTACTCTGTTATGGCATTTGTGGACTCAGGCGCTGCCCTGAATTTGATGGACTTAGAGTTTGCCAGGCACTGTGGTTTTTTCTTGGAGCCCTTGCAGTATCCTATTCCATTAAGGGGAATTGATGCTACGCCTTTGGCCAAGAATAAGCCTCAGTACTGGACTCAGTTGACCATGTGCATGGCTCCTGCACATCAGGAAGATGTTCGCTTTTTGGTGTTGCATAATTTGCATGATGTGGTCGTGTTGGGTTTGCCATGGCTACAGGTCCATAATCCAGTATTGGATTGGAAATCAATGTCTGTGTCCAGTTGGGGTTGTCAAGGGGTACATGGTGACGTTCCGTTGTTGTCAATTTCTCCTTCTACTCCTTCTGAAGTCCCTGAGTTTTTGTCGGATTACCGAGATGTATTTGATGAGCCCAAATCCAGTGCCCTACCTCCTCATAGGGATTGTGATTGTGCTATTAATTTGATTCCTGGTAGTAAATTTCCTAAGGGACGACTTTTCAATTTATCTGTGCCGGAACACGCTGCTATGCGGAGTTATATAAAGGAGTCCTTGGAGAAAGGGCATATTCACCCGTCGTCGTCACCGTTGGGAGCAGGGTTCTTTTTTGTGGCCAAGAAGGATGGTTCTCTGAGACCTTGTATAGATTACCGCCTTCTCAATAAAATCACGGTCAAATTTCAGTACCCTTTGCCTCTACTGTCTGATTTGTTTGCTCGGATTAAGGGGGCTAGTTGGTTCACCAAGATAGATCTTCGAGGGGCGTATAATCTGGTGCGTATTAAACAGGGCGATGAATGGAAAACAGCATTTAATACGCCCGAGGGCCATTTTGAGTACCTGGTGATGCCATTCGGGCTTTCTAATGCTCCATCTGTGTTTCAGTCCTTTATGCATGACATCTTCCGAAAGTATTTGGATAGATTCATTATTGTATATTTGGATGATATTTTGGTCTTTTCGGATGATTGGGAGTCTCATGTGAAGCAGGTCAGAATGGTGTTCCAGGTTCTTCGTGCTAATTCTTTGTTTGTGAAGGGGTCTAAATGTCTCTTCGGAGTTCAGAAGGTTTCCTTTTTGGGTTTCATTTTTTCCCCTTCTACTATCGAGATGGATCCTGTTAAAGTTCAGGCCATTTATGATTGGACTCAGCCTACATCTGTGAAGAGCCTTCAGAAATTCTTGGGCTTTGCTAATTTTTACCGTCGCTTCATCGCTAATTTTTCTAGTGTTGTTAAACCGTTGACTGATTTGACCAAGAAAGGTGCTGATGTGGTGAATTGGTCCTCTGCGGCCGTTGAGGCTTTTCGGGAGTTGAAACGTTGTTTCTCTTCGGCCCCTGTGTTGTGTCAGCCAGATGTTTCGCTCCCTTTTCAGGTCGAGGTTGATGCTTCTGAGATTGGAGCAGGGGCTGTTTTGTCTCAAAGATGTTCTGATGGCTCTGTGATGAAGCCATGTGCTTTCTTTTCTAGAAAGTTCTCGCCTGCTGAGCGTAATTATGATGTTGGCAATCGGGAGTTGTTGGCTATGAAGTGGGCGTTCGAGGAGTGGCGACATTGGCTTGAGGGAGCCAAGCATCGCGTAGTGGTCTTAACTGATCACAAAAATCTGACTTATCTCGAGTCTGCTAAGCGGTTGAATCCTAGACAGGCTCGATGGTCGCTGTTTTTCTCCCGTTTCAATTTTGTGGTGTCATACCTTCCGGGTTCTAAGAATGTGAAGGCCGATGCCCTTTCAAGGAGTTTTGTGCCTAATTCCCCAGGAGTTCCTGAGCCGGCTGGTATTCTCCAAGAGGGGGTAATTCTGTCTGCCATCTCACCTGATTTGCGGCGGGCGCTGCAGGAGTTTCAGGCTGATAGACCTGACCGTTGTCCAGCAGAAAAACTGTTTGTCCCTGATAGATGGACTAGTAGAGTTATCTCTGAGGTTCATTGTTCGGTGTTGGCTGGTCATCCTGGGATTTTTGGTACCAGAGATTTGGTGGCTAGGTCCTTTTGGTGGCCTTCCTTGTCACGGGATGTGCGTTCTTTTGTGCAGTCTTGTGCTCGGGCCAAGCCCTGCTGTTCTCGTGCCAGTGGGTTACTTTTGCCCTTGCCAGTCCCGAAAAGGCCTTGGACACATGTTTCCATGGATTTTATTGCAGATCTCCCTGTCTCTCAAAGGATGTCGGTCATCTGGGTGGTTTGTGATCGCTTCTCTAAGATGGTCCATTTGGTACCCTTGCCTAAATTACCTTCCTCCTCTGATTTGGTTCCACTATTTTTCCAGCATGTGGTTCGTTTGCATGGCATTCCGGAGAACATCGTGTCGGACAGAGGTTCCCAGTTTGTTTCAAGGTTTTGGCGGTCCTTTTGTGCTAAGATGGGCATTGATTTGTCTTTCTCTTCTGCTTTCCATCCTCAGACAAATGGCCAAACCGAACGAACTAATCAGACTTTGGAGACCTATCTGAGATGCTTTGTTTCTGCTGATCAGGATGATTGGGTGACCTTCTTGCCATTGGCTGAGTTCGCCCTTAATAATCGGGCCAGTTCGGCTACCTTGGTTTCGCCTTTTTTTTGGAATTCTGGTTTTCATCCTCGTTTTTCT
The DNA here is from genome assembly GCF_051348905.1 of Ranitomeya variabilis. NCBI lineage: Eukaryota > Metazoa > Chordata > Amphibia > Anura > Dendrobatidae > Ranitomeya > Ranitomeya variabilis. Next base: position 247,831,926 of record NC_135235.1, read on the forward strand.
TCAGGGCAGGTTGAGCCTTCGGACTGTCCTGGTGTGGATTCTGTGGTGGACAGGTTGCAGCAAATTTGGACTCATGTAGTGGACAATTTGACATTGTCCCAGGAGAAGGCTCAATGTTTCGCCAACCGCCGTCGCTGTGCTGGTCCCCGACTTCGTGTTGGGGATTTGGTTTGGTTGTCGTCTCGTCGTGTCCCTATGAAGGTTTCTTCTCCTAAGTTTAAGCCTCGTTTCATTGGTCCTTATAAGATTTCTGAAATTCTCAATCCTGTGTCGTTTCGTTTGGCCCTTCCGGCTTCTTTTGCCATCCATAATGTGTTCCATAGGTCGTTGTTGTGGAGATATGTGGCGCCTATGGTTCCCTCCGTTGACCCTCCTGCTCCGGTGTTGGTCGAGGGGGAGTTGGAGTATGTGGTGAAGATTTTGGATTCTCGTATTTCGAGACGGAAACTTCAGTACCTGGTCAAATGGAAGGGCTATGGTCAGGAGGATAATTCCTGGGTTTTTGCCTCCGATGTCCATGCGGCCGAGTTGGTTCGTGCCTTTCATTTGGCTCGTCCTGATCGGCCTGGGGGCTCTGGTGAGGGTTCGGTGACCCCTCCTCAAGGGGGGGTACTGTTGTGAATTCCGTTCTTGAACTCCCTCCTGTGGTCATGAATGATGCTTCGGCGAGTTGTCTGTGGACTCCCTCTGGTGGCTGTGAGTGGAGCTGCTGGTTCTGAGGTCGCTTCCTCAGCTGCCCTCGTTTGCGGCTGGGCTGGCTTCTCTATTTAACGCCACTCAGATCGTTACTCCATGCCAGCTGTCAATGTATTAGCACTGGTTCAGATCTCTCTCGGATCTTTCTGATGACCTGTCTACTCCAGCAGAAGCTAAGTCCCTGCTAGTTCATTTGTTGTTCATTTTGCACTGAATATATTTCTTAGTACTTGCTAAGTTCTTGTCCAGCTTGCTAACATGGTATTGCCTTGCTAGCTGGAAGCTCTGGGTTGCAGAGTGGCACCTCCGCACCGTGAGTCGGTGCGGTGGTCTTTTTGCACACTCTGCGTGGCTTTTTGTAGTTTTTTGTGCTGACCGCATAGATTCCTTTCCTATCCTCAGTCTATCTAGTAAGTCTGGCCTCCTTTGCTGAAACCTGTTTCATCCCTGTGTTTGTGACTTTCCTCTTAACTCACAGTTAATATATGTGGGGGGCTGCCTTTACCTTTGGGGAATTTTCTCTGAGGCAAGGTAAGGCTTATTTTCTTATCTTTAGGGGTAGTTAGCTCTTAGGCTGTGAAGAGACGTCTAGGGAGAGTTAGGTACGCTCCACAGCTATTTCTAGTGTGTGTGTTATAGGATTAGGATTTGCGGTCAGCAGAGTTCCCACTTCCCAGAGCTCATCCTGTCTTCTAGTTTAACCATCAGGTCATTCCAGGTGCACCTAACCACCAGGTCCATAACAGAGACCATACTATTGCACTATATTAGCACTTTCATTATGGCTTGCCTTCCTGATTTATGTGATACTGGCAGCTACGTGGGGTATGTGGCACTCAAGATCTTTCATGTCATCCTGTTGTAATTTTTACTGTGTGTTATACTTTATTAAATTTTCACAATAAAATACTCTCTTTAACCTAGGTACTCCATTTTCCTTTTCTATCAGCAGTAAGTATAAGTATTATAGGGTTCACCTCAACAGATACTTTAGATTGATTACTCTCTCATTCACAAACAGGTGTATCCTGCAGACAAGCACATCTTCCACATCAGGTTCCTCATCAGTGTAATACACACAGAAAGGACCCATGTCTTATACTCCTCTATACTCATCAAAAAGGATCACCATTTTATCATATCATCTACTATAATCACAGTAAGTCTAACTTGACAAGCATCACCATACTGCTTTACTAGTGTCGCTGCCAAGCCCCCCTATATTTCATCAATACCATTTCTCCTTAATAGCAGACTAAGCATTCCACTAAGGCTATGTCTCCACGTTCAGGATGGCCGGCGGTATCGCCGCAGCGGCGAAGCCGCTCGGCGCTAAGCCCCGCCCCCTTAATGGGACGCGATCATGCCGGATGTGTTAACTCTTCACATCCGAGATGATCGCTCTCTCCCATAGCGCCCTGTGATATGCCTTGCGGGGACGCTGCGTCCCCGCAAGGTGTACGGGTATGCTGCGATCTGAAAAGACGCGCAGCATGTCCGGAGTCGCAGGGCCGCCGCGTGCGGGTTTCCACGCATAGTGGAGACGGGATTTCATAAAATCCCCTCCACTATGCAGGAACATCTGGACGCTGCTTGTTTGACGCTGCAGCGCTGCGCAGCGTCAAACAAGCAGCGTTTCCTGAACGTGGAAACATACCCTAAAACTTTTTTTTTTAATCAGATACATTTTTCTTGAGTATGACAAATTAAACCATGTATTACTCATGACAGTACATTTTACTCAGGTAACAGTTTTTAGTGTAAAGTATCCCTCCCCCGTCCCTCACTGCCCTTAGAGACCATAACGTAAACAGACAGAACTCACATTCTACACATAATTGAATAGCATACTATCACAACCACTGAACACCTCTCATAGCGTCACATCATTCCCACCGCACTAGTTCCAGTCAATCCATGGTTGCCACAACTTGTTGAAAAGATCCAACTTGTTTCTCTTAGTGTAAATGCTTTTTTCCAGAAGTATATGATCCGTTTGTGTAACAAAGTCTTTTCTATTACTATTACTATTTTGGTCGAGTTGTCCTTTATTATTTCTTCCACGTATCCCAATATGCGTACCATTGGGTTTCTAGGGACAATGCACCCATACACCAGTTCAATACCACTATCCAGAAGGAAGACAGCCTAGGACAATGCCACAGCATGTGCAATATACCCGCCTGAGATTGCGAACACCTTGGGCAATCAGAATTAGGCCTCAGTCCAGCCTTGAATAATCTTTCAGGGGTTCTATAGGCCCTATGGATTACAAATAGCTGCGATAACCTCCCGGAATCACTCATTGAAATTTTAGGCACGTACTCTAAAATTGATTCCCATCTATCATCGTCAATATCTCCCAGCTCAGCTTCTGATTTCCCTCTATCCGTAATAGGATGTTTAACGAGAAAGGCAAATAGAAGATCCCCGTATACCTCCGAAATCACCCCCCCTCGTACCACTATATTTAAGGATAAATTCCAGCATAAGATCTACTTGCATCACTATAAGCCTCTTTCTACTTTGTGTCTGGTGTGCGTGACGAATCCGGTTATATTGGTACATCTCTGAACCCGGTAACTGGAATTCTTCCTGTAACTCCTCAAAAGGTTTAAAGACTACTCTGGCTAACTAGCTGGCCTATCAGTCTAATACCTGCCTCCTGCCAGACCCGAAAACCCTTCATTTGCATAAATTCCTGCAAATATATTTATTGCCCCATATAGGAAAAAACCTAGTAAACCAATTCACCACCCCTCTGATATGCTTCACTTTTTCCCAAACCTTGTGGATTAGGTTGATCGTACAGTACTGAGAACCCGCCTTCATAAAATGTCCTCCCTCCAAACTTTCACTCAGAGACCCCGTTTTTAGTAAGTACCTCAAGCTATTAGGAATATGTCTCCCCCCCCCCCCCCCCCCCCCGTCTCATCCCCCCAGCCTTTAAGATGTTGACACTGTGCCGATAAAAAATATAACCAAGGATTAGAGAGCCAAACCACTCTCCGTTTTCGGCCTCTGTAGTATCTCCTGTTTGAACCTTGGGCTCTTTCCCCCATATTAGTTCACCAAACAGGGATTTAATCCTACGAAACCTACATTGCAGGATCCAGACAGAATCAGAATTGTGCAGCACATAAAGCAGTTGCGGCATCACAATCATTTTTAACAGATTCACCCTACCAACAGGTGTAGTTTATTCCACGCTGAAATTTTTGTACGAATTTTTTGCAATAGCGGGTTTCAATTTAAATCATCAAATCTTGTTACAGGAAGGGCAATATGTATCCCCAAGTATTTAAATGTTTGAACCGACTTTAATTTTGTAGACGTTTCCACCTCCCCTTGACCTTCGTTATCCCCGTCTTTCGGCAGAACATATGATTTGTCCCAATTGATCGTAAGTCCCGAAAACTGCCCAAATTCCTCAATTAGAGCCACCGAGTTACTCAGGAGTCACCTCCGAATCTTCCAAGAAAAGCAAAATATCATTAGCATACAAGGCCACTTTTTCCTCCTTCATTACACAAACAAAACCCTTTACCTCTTGTGCTCCTCGTATTTTAGCCGCCAAAGGCTCCACAGCTAGAGCGAAAAGCAACGTGGACAGCGGACATCCCTGTCTAGTACCTCTAAACAATGAAAACGCCTCTGACAATTTGTTGTTTAGGTTACTTTCACACTTCCGTCGGTACGGGCCCGTTGCAATGCATCGGGCCGACGTACCGACGGACGCTGTGAAGTAACTGCAAGACTTGGGCAGCGGATGCAGTTTTACAACACATCCGCTGCCCATTCTGCAGTCCGGGGAGGAGGGGGCGGAGTTTCGGACGCGCATGCGCTGTCGAAAATGGCGGACGCAACGCACAAAGTTACATGGAACTTTTTTTGTGCCGCCGGTCCGCCAAAACATGACGCATCCGTCTCTAATGCAAGTCTATGAAGAAAAAACGCAGCCTGCGGGCAACTTTGCAGGATGCGTTTGTTTCTCCAAAGACACATTGCGACGTACGCCATAAGACGGAAGTGTGAAAGTAGCCTTACTCCGATTTTCGCCATTGGAGCGGAGTATAATAGCCTCACCCAAGAGATATATTTAGGCCCAAACCCCAGGCGTTCCAGCACTGACCACAAATAAATCCACTCTACACAGTCAAAGGCTTTATGGGCATCCAAAGACACCACTACTCTTTTACCAGCTGGAATTTGCATATTTAAATATAGCCTCCTTAAATTGATTGCTATAGATTTATTGGGCATAAAGCCAGATTGATCCGGATGAATCACCTTGTCAATCACATGGGTCAGTCTGTTCGCTTAAATCCTTATATCTGCCGTTAAGAGTGAAATTGGTCTATAAGCTGTGGATCTTTGTCAGCTTTAGGGATGACCACAACAATGGCCTCTCTCATAGATGGAGGCAGCACTCCTCTCTCCAACGACTCATTAAAAACCCGTTCCAATTTGGTTATTAATTCCACATTAAGAATTTTACAAACCTCCACCGGGATGCCGTCTGCCCCCCCGTCATATCAGCCTGAGCTGCCTTTAATTCTTCCTCTCCAAGTGGCTTATCCATCCCTTCACTATTCTCCTTGCTTAATCTGGGTAAATTAACCTCTTCCATATATTTATCTCTTCTTTTCCCTTTTGTACCCTATAGGAATATAGCTCACTATAAAATTTCCGAAAGACTTCTAAGATTTGTTCCCCCTGAGTAACCACACTACCCCCCTTCGATTTTATGGCATACACATGGGAAGACTCCCGCTGCGCAGACGCCACCACTGATAGCAAGTGCCCCACTTTCTCCCCTTCTGCATAAAATGTCTCCTTTTGAAATGCTCGCAACCTCTCTGCCTTACCCATATGCAGTTGATTGACCTCAACCTGCACCGCCTTCATCCTATTTTGTGCATCCCTTGTGCATTGGGTGCCTAGCGCTACCTCAGCTGGCTTCAACTCCTCCATCACCTCTTCATCTTTGTTTTTAGACCTATTCTTGTGCCTTGAAATATCTCAAAATAAAATCCCTCTCAGATATGCCTTCATAGTATCCCAAACTACATGACTACCTGCACTTCCTTCATTTATCCTAAAAAATTCCACTAGTTCCTCCCCAATCTTTTCCATGTCCAAGAGCTGTAGCCAGAAAGGGTGAATTTTCCATCCCTTCCCAACCCCACTCCCCCGACCTACCAAATGTAATGACACCAGTATCTGATTATGATCCGATAGGACCCTGGGCAAATACACTACCTCCTGCATCCCTTTATTCCCCAAAGCTACATCAATACGAGACAGAGAGCCATACTTCGCCGAATAGCATGAATAGATGCGTTTATCTACATTATGTACCCCCCATAAATCTATCCATCCTATTTCCCTTAAATAATTACCAAAAGTCTTCACATTCCCTTCCCCTCTCATCAAAGCATGTCTACCCATATCCCAATAGTCGTTAGCTATGTTATTAACATCACTTACATACTATAAACACATATTGACCATCTTTGTCTATTAAAACCTCTAATTCTTCAAACGGAACACTTGTATGTACCAGTAGTGACACACCTCTGGTGTAAGTTGAGAACGTCGAGAGATACGCTTTTCTCATCCATCTCTTCTGCAACATATCTACTTTTTCCTCCACCAGGCGAGTTTCCTGAAGGCATATAACCGAGGGTCTCTGTTTCAACAAATATTGCAATATTGCTGCGCGCTTAGTAGCATTTGCAAGGCCCCTGACGTTCCAACTTAAAATTTTAATTTTACCTCCCATGATTAATAAAGGCAAAAATTTGAGTAATTCCCGCTATGGCCTCTAACCCACCCCCCTCCCCAATCCTACTTTTCCCATCTCTAAATCCCAACTGAAGCAACGCCCTAGCTTCTTACCCACCCCCCTTCAAGAACTTTATCAACTCTTTAAATTAAGATCAAACTTACTCTCTATCGGTGATCTGGGAACGCTGTTTTACAGCCTAGAAATACAACCGCTTCACTCCTATACCTCTCCCACCCACCTATATCAAATTAAAATGTCCGTTGCGCCGCCGAACACAACCAACTCAGAACGATAACATTACAAGTCATATCAAAAATGACTCATGGCAATCAATTTTAGAAAATAACAACATTCAGGGATTAACTGTCCCGAGAACACTTAAAACCAGCTTCAACGGGTCTGCTACGCTCCAATGTGCTTAGCATTAAGATCCAGCCATTGTGTCGCCTCCTCCGGATTTTGAAAAAAATGCACCCGGTACAAAGCCACCACCCTGAGTTTAGCCGGATAGATCATTGAGTAGCTCAAGCCTAGGTCTCGCTGTCTCCGCTTGACCTCTACAAACTTCATCCTAAGCTTTTGGACCACTGCAGAATAGTCAGGGTAAATGGAGATCCGGTTCCCATCAATAGTTAGACCATCACAATTCCCGGCCTTCCTCAGCAGGATATCCCGGTCACGATAGTTCAGAATTTTGGCCAGAATAGCTTTCTGGGCCGACCCCGGAGGTAGAGGTCTAGTAGGAACCCAGTGTGCTTTTTCAACCGCAAATAATTAGTGAGGCTGTCACCTCCCACATAATTTTTCAGCCATTACTCAATGTACTCCGTTGGATTACTCCCTTCCACTTTTTCTGGCACAGCAATTATTCTTAAATTATTCCTACGGGAACGGTTTTCAAGGTCATCAGTCAAACTCCAGCTCTGCAATTCGCCGGATGTACTTTTTTCCCTTTTTAACAGTTCGTTAGCCTGATCTTCAACACTCCCCACACGTTCCTCCACTCTCTTCTCAACTTTGCGCATAGCGGAGTTATGAGACACCATCTCTCACTTTAAGTCATCCACTCGCAAGTTCAGAGCGGCAAGTGCAGATTTACAGTACATCACCACTGAGAATATGTCTTTTAGCGTCAGTTATTCCATTTCAGCCATCTCCACATTCATAGACATGTCAGCTTGTGAGGTCAGTTCAGCTGGTGGTGTGGCTCCTTTATCAAGACCTGTATCAACTCTCACCAGGGACCCCTGCTCCGCCATACTACTCCGTGCTCCGTCACCTGCATCCAACAAGTCCCCAGAGTCACTTATCCCTCCAGGTTTCTCAGCCTCCTCCTGTTGTGAAATTGGATTTTGGGCTCCCCCGGTGGCCACTGGTGGAATTGAACTGGTGTGCATCATCCCCTCTGTTCACCTGTTTCCATCAGGATGTGGGAGTCGCTATTTAACCTTGCTCCTCTGTCACTTCCATGCCGGTCAACATTGTAATCAGAAGCCTTTCTGTGCATGTTCCTGCTGCTAGACAACTCCCAGCTAAGTTGGACTTTGGTCCTCGTTTGTTTTTGCATTTTGTTCCAGTTCACAGCTGTAGTTTCGTTTCTGTGTCTGGAAAGCTCTTGTGATCTGAAATTGCCACTCTGATGTTATGAGTTAATACTAGAGTCTTAAAGTAATTTCAGGATGGTATTTTGATAGGGTTTTCAGCTGACCATGAAAGTGCCCTTTCTGTCTTCCTGCTATCTAGTAAGCGGACCTCAATTTTGCTAAACCTATTTTCATACTACGTTTGTCATTTCATCTAAAATCACCGCCAATATATGTGGGGGCCTCTGTCTGCCTATCGGGGAAATTTCTCTAGAGGTGAGCCAGGACTATATTTTCCTCTGCCAGGATTAGTTAGTCCTCCGGCCGGCGCTGGGCGTCTAGGGATAAAAAACGTAGGCAACGCTACCCGGCTACTGTTAGTTGTGCGGCAGGTTTAGTTCATGGTCAGTTTAGTTTCCATCCTTCCAAGAGCTAGTACTTATGTTTGCTGGGCTATGTTCTCTTGCCATTGAGAACCATAACACCTCCGACCTTTACAAATCTCCCCAACTTAGCAATCAGCTCCAGCTTCTTGCCTTTGCCGCCTCCTCTGCAGACTCAGCGTCGTCTTGGATCCGCGAGCCTCCCGCCAATGCCGACTCCTTCTGCTTCCTGCGTGTCATTCCCGGGCCTGGACAACTCTCCACCGGTTCTCCGGACACTTTATAGGCATTCGGCGGCACCTCCAAAATACTTTATTGCGGAAGGTGCAGCGGGAGAGATCCGGCGCACGTCCTCTCACATCACACGCTAGGCCACGCCCCCCCGCATTCTACTAAAACTTAAGAAGCACCGGTTCCTCTAAAGAGCTTTTGGTAGCCAATCTGAACCTGTGCTACACTCTAAGTAAGTTTTTTCTTCTCTTTTTATAACTCCTGATAGTATCACAGAAACAACCAGGTTGTTTTCACTATAGCCTCTATATATAGAAGAGCGCGGTGTTTATTATTGCTTTATATAACTTTTTATGCCAGCAGGTAAACACATAACCTGCTTTAACCACCAGCAGCTCTCTATAGCCATTCCAAACCCCACATCTTTTATCTATACGTGGAGCACATTTGTTTCTCAACGCCTTTGCATTTATTGGTTTTCAAAACTGGATCTCAAGGGGCATATAATCTCATTCGTATTAAAGAGGGGGATGAGTAGGAAACAGCTTTCAATACGCCTGAGGGACACTACGAGAAGTCACATCAGGTACATGTCAGGCAGATCTTACAGATACCCAGAGACAATAAGTTATTTGTGAAACTAGAGAAATATATGTTCTCGTTTGAGGAGATGCCTTTTCTACGATGTGTTATCATCCATTGGATTCCGTATGGTTCCGGTGAAAGTTCTGGCGGAACTGGATTTGGATCATCCTGAGGATTTAAAGGGAACCTGTCACCACGTTTTTGGAAAATGGGATAAAAATAGCGTTAAATAGGGGCAGAGGTGGGCGTTACATTAGTGTGTTTGTTATGCGTTTATTACCCACCTAAGTTGCCGAAATACCTTTGCAAAGTCTCCGTTTTCGCCTGTCAATCAGGCTGGTCTGGTCAAAAGGGCGTGTTGTCTTCCCCCAGATTTTGCGTAGTTTTCCGTTGGTGGCGTAGTGGTGTGCACATGCCCAAGGTCCAGAATCCTCTGCCAGGGGATTTAAAAGAGCGCGCTGTTCGTTATTTCATTGGTGATCGGTGGGCGCGGCCATCTTCCTTTGGCCGCGCGTGCGCAGAAGCGGCGCTCTGCTGGCCGCGGCTTCAGGAAAATGGCCGCCGCGATATCCATCTGCGCACGCGCGGCATCCCGCGGCCATTTTCCTGAAGCCACGGCCAGCAGAGCGCCGCTTCTGCGCACGCGCGGCCAAAGGAAGATGGCCGCGCCCACCGATCACCAATGAAATAACGAACAGCGCGCTCTTTTAAATCCCCTGGCAGAGGATTCTGGACCTTGGGCATGCGCACACCACTACGCCACCAACGGAAAACTACGCAAAATCTGGGGGAAGACAACACGCCCTTTTGACCAGACCAGCCTGATTGACAGGCGAAAACGGAGACTTTGCAAAGGTATTTCGGCAACTTAGGTGGGTAATAAACGCATAACAAACACACTAATGTAACGCCCACCTCTGCCCCTATTTAACGCTATTTTTATCCCATCTTCCAAAAACGTGGTGACAGGTTCCCTTTAAATGTGTTACAATGGTTTTTGGGTTTTGCCTATTACTGCTTGTTCATCAAGAGCTTTCCAGTAGTAGCCAAACCTCTGACGGACATGACCAGGAAGGGGACAGATTTTTCCAAGAGGTCCAGTCTGGCCAGGGAGGCATTCAATACCTTGAACTGTTTTGCATCTGCGCAGATTCTCATACAGCCTGATGTCACTCAGCCTTTTATGATCGAGGTTGATGCGTCTGAGGTGGGGGAGGGGGCTGTATTGTTGCAAGGTGCGCCTCCCGGTAAAACGGCGTCTATGTGCATACTGTTTAAAAAAAACTCATCTGCAGAGAAAAATTATGACCTAGGTAACAGGGAACTCTAGGCTATCAAGTGGGGTTTTGAGGAGTGGCATCAATTTCTGGAAGAAGTCATCCGGTTATGGTGATAGCGGATCATAAGAATCTGGTACATTTAGAATCTGTGAAAAGGTAAAATAGGCATTGTTCTTCACCAGGTTTAATTTTTTTGTCACATGTAGGTTGGGGAACAAAAACATTAACACAGATGCCTTATATAATTGTCCTGAAGGTGGAGATAATTGTCAACAGGTAACTATTCCACAAAAAGGGGTGGATATTGCGTCTATACGCTCCGATCTGAAAAGGTTGTTAACGCTCAGGTAAACTGTTCCTGTTAATCTTCATCTGAGAATCCTTAGTGAACATCATGCTTTGGTCTTGGCCGGCCATCCTGGTAATAAAGCCACCACTGATCTTCTTACTCAGCATTTTTGGTGGCAAGGGGTTCAACAGGATGTACGGGAGTATGTGGCCACCTGCAGTGTCTGGGCGTGTTCCAAGACCTCTCATACTCGTCCGTCAGAGTCACTCCAACCATGGGAGATTCCCAATAGGACTCGTGGGTCAATATTATGGATCTACCAGTAAATGAGGGAGATGTCAATGAGGTGAGATTCACTGCAGTGGTTCCTGAGAGGACCGTGCTCCCATCTCCTCAGCGAGCCACCCATACTGCAGTGGTTCCTGTGAAGGCCCAGCTCTAGTTTCCTCAGCACTGAGCCGCAACACTGCAGTGGTTCCTATGAGGACCACGCTCCCGTCTCCACAGCATTGACCCATCACACTACCGTGGTTCCTGTGAGGACCACGCTCGGGTCTCCTCAGCACTGAGCCGCCACACTGCACTGGTTCCTGTGAGGACCACGCTCGGGTCTACTCAGCATTGACCAATCACACTGCACTGGTTCCTGTAAGGACCACGCTCGAGTCTCCACAGCACTGAGCCGCCACACTGCAGTGGTTCCCGTGAGGGCCCCGCTCCCGTCTCCTCAGCACTGAGCCCCCCACACTGCAGTGGTTCCTTTGAGGGCCCCGCTCCCGTCTCCTCAGCACTGAGCCCCCCACACTGCAGTGGTTCCTGTGGGGGTCCCGCTCCATCTCCGCAGCACTGAGCCGCCACACTGCACTGGTTCCTGTGAGAACCACGCTCGGGTCTACTCAGCATTGACCAATCACACTGCACTGGTTCCTGTAAGGACCACGCTTGGGTCTCCTCAGCACTGAGCCCCCCACACTGCAGTGGTTCCTGTGAGGGCCCTGCTTCCATCTCCTCAACACTGAGCCCCCCACACTGCAGTGGTTCCTGTGGGGGTCCCGCTCCGTCTCCTCAGCAGTGAGCCCCCCCACACTGCAGTGGTTCCTGTGAGGGCCCCGCTCCGTCTCCTCAGCACTGAGCCCCCCACACTGCAGTAGTTCCTGTGAGGGCCCCGCTCCCATCTCCTCAGCACTGAGCCCCCTACACTGCAGTGGTTCCTGTGAGGACCCCGCTCCCGTCTCCTCAGCTCTGAGCCCCCCACACTGCAGTGGTTCCTGTGAGGACCCCGCTCCCGTCTCCTCAGCACTGAGCCCCCCACACTGCAGTGGTTCCTGTGAGGACCCCGCTCCCGTCTCCCCAGCACTGAGCCCCCAACACTGCAGTGGTTCCTGTGAGGACCCCGCTCCCGTCTCCTCAGCACTGAGCCCCCCACACATCATCTCTGATGTAGACGCAACCCAACCGTGACAGGAGGATGAGTGGAATCGCTCTTTACCCAGCATGACCCGCGGCTCCCCTCCCGTGCTGTGATGGACGTCTTCCCACACGGTAGATGCTAGAGTGTATGGGCTCCTTCCAGGTGTGACGTCATTTCCGGGGGCGTGTCATATCGGGAGGGGGCGTGTTCTCCAAGGCGGCAAAGGAAAGCAGCATGACAGCTTGTGGACGCCATGGAGGTTTGTGGTTTCAGGGTGAAAAATGCTACTTGCCGATCGCTATTCGCTATTGGGGGGAGGCCCTGTGGTGGTCGACCTATTTGTCTGTGTGGGGAGTGACCCGTGGTGGGATTTTGGGGGGTGTTGCTGGCTATTGTGGGGGACCCCTGCAGTAGGATTTTGGGGGTCTCTGCTGCTCGCTATTGTGGGGGATCCCTGCGGTGGGATTTGGGGGGCTCCGCTGCTGCTGGCTACTGTTGGGGTCCGCTGCGGTTTTGGGGCTCCGCTGCTGCTGGCTATTGTGGGGGACCGCTGCGGTGTAGTTTTGGGGGGCTCCGCTGCTGCTGGCTATTGTGGGGGACCGCTGCGGTGTAGTTTTGGGGGGCTCCGCTGCTGCTGGCTATTGTGGGGGACCGCTGCGGTGTAGTTTTGGGGGGCTCCGCTGCTGCCGGCTATTGTGGGGGATCCCTGCGGTGGGATTTGGGGGGGCTCCGCTGCTGCTGGCTATTGTGGGGGACCCCTGTGGTAGGATTTGGGGGGGCTCTGCTGCTGTTGGCTATTGTGGGGGATCCCTGCGGTGGGATTTTGGGGGGCTCCGCTGCTGCTGGCTATTGTGGGGGATCCCTGCGGTGGGGTTTTGGTGGGCTCCGCTGCTGCTGGCTATTGTGGGGGACCCCTGCGGTGGGATTTTGGGGGGCTCCGCTGCTGCTGGCTATTGTGGGGGACCGCTGCGGTGTAGTTTTGGGGGGCTCCGCTGCTGCTGGCTATTGTGGGGGACCCCTGTGGTGGGGTTTTGGGGGGCTCCGCTGCTGCCGGCTATTGTGGGGGACCCCTGCGGTGGGATTTTGGGGGGCTCTGCTGCTGTTGGCTATTGTGGGGGATCCCTGTGGTAGGATTTGGGGGGGCTCTGCTGCTGTTGGCTATTGTGGGGGATCCCTGCGGTGGGGTTTTGGTGGGCTCCGCTGCTGCTGGCTATTGTGGGGGACCCCTGCGGTGGGATTTTGGGGGGCTCCGCTGCTGCTGGCTATTGTGGGGGACCGCTGCGGTGTAGTTTTGGGGGGCTCCGCTGCTGCTGGCTATTGTGGGGGACCCCTGTGGTGGGGTTTTGGGGGGCTCCGCTGCTGCCGGCTATTGTGGGGGACCCCTGTGGTACGATTTTGGGGGGCTCTGCTGCTGCTGGCTATTGTGGGGGACCCCTGTGGTGGGATTTTGGTGGGCTCCGCTGCTGCTGGCTATTGTGGGGGACCCCTGCGGTGGGATTTTGGGGGGCTCCGCTGCTGCTGGCTATTGTGGGGGACCGCTGCTGCTGGCTATTGTGGGGGACCGCTGCGGTGTGGTTTTGGGGGGCTCCGCTGCTGCTGGCTATTGCGGGGGACCACTGCTGCTGGCTATTGTGGGGGACCCCTGTGGTGGGGTTTTGGGGGGCTCCGCTGCTGCCGGCTATTGTGGGGGACCCCTGTGGTAGGATTTTGGGGAGCTCTGCTGCTGCTGGCTATTGTGGGGGATCCCTGCGGTGGAATTTGGGGGGCTCCGCTGCTGCTGGCTATTGTGGGGGACCGCTGTGGTGTGGGTTTGGGGGGCTCCGCTGCTGCTGGCTATTGTGGGGGACCGCTGCGGTTTTGGGGGGCTCCGCTGCTGCTGGCTATTGTGGGGGACCCCTGCGGTGGGATTTTGGTGGGCTCTGCTGCTGCTGGCTATTGTGGGGGACCGCTGCGGTGTAGTTTTGGGGGGCTCCGCTGCTGCTGGCTATTGTGGGGGACCCCTGTGGTGGGGTTTTGGGGGGCTCCGCTGCTGCCGGCTATTGTGGGGGACCGCTGCGGTGTAGTTTTGGGGGGCTCCGCTGCTGCTGGCTATTGTGGGGGACCCCTGCGGTGGGATTTTGGGGGGCTCCGCTGCTGCTGGCTATTGTGGGGGACCGCTGCGGTGTAGTTTTGGGGGGCTCCGCTGCTGCTGGCTATTGTGGGGGACCCCTGCGGTGGGATTTTGGGGGGCTCTGCTGCTGCTGGCTATTGTGGGGGACCGCTGCGGTGTAGTTTTGGGGGGCTCCGCTGCTGCTGGCTATTGTGGGGGACCCCTGTGGTGGGGTTTTGGGGGGCTCCGCTGCTGCCGGCTATTGTGGGGGACCCCTGTGGTATGATTTTGGGGGGCTCTGCTGCTGCTGGCTATTGTGGGGGACCCCTGTGGTACGATTTTGGGGGGCTCTGCTGCTGCTGGCTATTGTGGGGGATCCCTGTGGTGGGATTTTGGGGGGCTCCGCTGCTGCTCGCTATTGTGGGGGACCGCTGTGGTGTAGTTTTGGGGGGCTCCGCTGCTGCTGGCTATTGTGGGGGACCGCTGCGGTGTAGTTTTGGGGGGCTCCGCTGCTGCTGGCTATTGTGGGGGACCCCTGTGGTGGGGTTTTGGGGGGCTCCGCTGCTGCCGGCTATTGTGGGGGATCCCTGCGGTGGGATTTGGGGGGGCTCCGCTGCTGCTGGCTATTGTGGGGGACCCCTGTGGTAGGATTTTGGGGGGCTCTGCTGCTGTTGGCTATTGTGGGGGATCCCTGCGGTGGGGTTTTGGTGGGCTCCGCTGCTGCTTGCTATTGTGGGGGACCCCTGTGGTGGGGTTTTGGTGGGCTCCGCTGCTGCTGGCTATTGTGGGGGACCCCTGCGGTGGGATTTTGGGGGGCTCCGCTGCTGCTGGCTATTGTGGGGGACCCCTGTGGTAGGATTTTGGGGGGCTCTGCTGCTGTTGGCTATTGTGGGGGATCCCTGCGGTGGGGTTTTGATGGGCTCCGCTGCTGCTCGCTATTGTGGGGGACCCCTGTGGTGGGGTTTTGGTGGGCTCCGCTGCTGCTGGCTATTGTGGGGGACCCCTGTGGTAGGATATTGGGGGGCTCTGCTGCTGTTGGCTATTGTGGGGGATCCCTGCGGTGGGGTTTTGGGGGGCTCCGCTGCTGCTGGCTATTGTGGGGGACCCCTGCGGTGGGATTTTGGGGGGCTCTGCTGCTGCTGGCTATTGTGGGGGACCGCTGCGGTGTAGTTTTGGGGGGCTCCGCTGCTGCTGGCTATTGTGGGGGACCCCTGTGGTGGGGTTTTGGGGGGCTCCGCTGCTGCCGGCTATTGTGGGGGATCCCTGCGGTGGGATTTGGGGGGACTCCGCTGCTGCTGGCTATTGTGGGGGACCCCTGTGGTAGGATTTGGGGGGGCTCTGCTGCTGTTGGCTATTGTGGGGGATCCCTGCGGTGGAATTTGGGGGGGCTCCGCTGCTGCTGGCTATTGTGGGGGACCCCTGTGGTAGGATTTGGGGGGGCTCTGCTGCTGTTGGCTATTGTGGGGGATCCCTGCGGTGGGGTTTTGGTGGGCTCCGCTGCTGCTCGCTATTGTGGGGGACCCCTGTGGTGGGGTTTTGGTGGGCTCCGCTGCTGCTGGCTATTGTGGGGGACCGCTGCGGTGTAGTTTTGGGGGGCTCCGCTGCTGCTGGCTATTGTGGGGGACCCCTGTGGTGGGGTTTTGGGGGGCTCCGCTGCTGCCGGCTATTGTGGGGGATCCCTGCGGTGGGATTTGGGGGGCTCCGCTGCTGCTGGCTATTGTGGGGGACCCCTGTGGTGGGATTTTGGTGGGCTCCGCTGCTGCTGGCTATTGTGGGGGACCCCTGCGGTGGGATTTTGGGGGGCTCCGCTGCTGCTGGCTATTGTGGGGGACCGCTGCTGCTGGCTATTGTGGGGGACCGCTGCGGTGTGGTTTTGGGGGGCTCCGCTGCTGCTGGCTATTGTGGGGGACCCCTGTGGTGGGGTTTTGGGGGGCTCCGCTGCTGCCGGCTATTGTGGGGGACCCCTGTGGTAGGATTTTGGGGAGCTCTGCTGCTGCTGGCTATTGTGGGGGATCCCTGCGGTGGGATTTGGGGGGCTCCGCTGCTGCTGGCTATTGTGGGGGACCGCTGTGGTGTGGGTTTGGGGGGCTCCGCTGCTGCTGGCTATTGTGGGGGACCGCTGCGGTTTTGGGGGGCTCCGCTGCTGCTGGCTATTGTGGGGGACCCCTGCGGTGGGATTTTGGTGGGCTCTGCTGCTGCTGGCTATTGTGGGGAACCCCTGCGGTGGGATTTTGGGAGGCTCTGCTGCTGCTGGCTATTGTGGGGGACCCCTGCGGTGGGATTTTGGGAGGCTCCGCTGCTGCTGGCTATTGTGGGGGACCCCTGTGGTGGGCTTTTGGGGGGACCTGCTGCTGGCTATTGTGGGATTTTGTGGGGGGGGGGGGACTGCTGCTGGCTGTTGTGGTGGACTTCTGTGGTAGGCGACCTGCTTGTGTGAGGGGGGCTGCAGGCTATTGGGGGACCCCTGACCTGCTTGTGGGGGGGCGACCTGCTGCATGCTATTGGGGGTGACCCATTTTAGTGGGGGGTGACCTGCTTGTGGGGGGGGGGGGGGACCTGCTGCTGGCAATTGGGGGGACCCCTGTGGTGGGATTTAGGGGTGACCTGCTTATGGGGTGACTTGTTTGGGGTGGGAGACCTGCTGCTGGCTATTGGGGTGACCCCTATGGTGGGACCCCTGTGGTGTGATTTTGGGGTGACCTGCGTGCGGGGGACCCCTTTTAGTGAGGGTGACCTGCTTATGGTTGGGTTTGGGGAGGCGACCTGCTTGTTGCGGGACCCCTTTTAGTGGGGGCGACCTGCTTGTGGAGGGGTGACCTGCTGATGGCTATTGATGGGCCCCTGTGGTGGGGTTTGGGGGTGACCTGCTGGCTATTGAGGGGGACCCCTGTGGTGGGGTTTGGAGGTGACGTGCTGCTTACAGGGTGGACCCCTTTTAGTGGGGGCGACCTGCTGCTGGCTATTGGGGAGACCCTGGTGGTGGGGTTTGAGGGCGACATGCTTGTGGTCGGGTTTTGGGAGGGCGCGACCTGCTGTCTATTGGGGGGGACCCTTGTGGTGGATGTGGGGGGAGACCTGCTGCAAGCTATTGGGAGACCCCTGTGGTGGGATGTGGGGGTGACCTGCTTGTGGTGGGATGTGGGGAGTCGACCTGCATGTGAGGGGTGACCTGCTGCAGGCTATTTGGGGGACCCCTGTGGTCAGATTTGAGGGCGACCTGCTTGTGGGGAGGCGACCTGCTTGTCGTTGAATGTGGGGAGGCGACCTGCTTGTCGTTGAATGTGGGGAGGCGACCTGCTTGTCGTTGAATGTGGGGAGGCGACCTGCTTGTCGTTGAATGTGGGGAGGCGACCTGCTTGTCGTTGAATGTGGGGAGGCGACCTGCTTGTCGTTGAATGTGGGGAGGCGACCTGCTTGTCGTTGAATGTGGGGAGGCGACCTGCTTGTCGTTGAATGTGGGGAGGCGACCTGCTTGTCGTTGAATGTGGGGAGGCGACCTGCTTGTCGTTGAATGTGGGGAGGCGACCTGCTTGTCGTTGAATGTGGGGAGGCGACCTGCTTGTCGTTGAATGTGGGGAGGCGACCTGCTTGTCGTTGAATGTGGGGAGGTGACCTGCTTGTCGTGGAATGTGGGGAGGCGACCTGCTGCTGGCTATTGGGGGGATCCCGTGGTGGGATTTGGGGATGACCTGCTGCTTACAGATGGAACCCTTTTATTTGGGGGTGACCTGCTGCTTACTGGGGGATCCCTTTTATTGGGGGCGACCTGCTTATGGGTTGGGTTTGGGGGTGGGGCTGAAGAGGGTTTAAGCTGGGTGGGGGGTGGACATCGAAGGGGGTGTGTGCTGGGTGGGGGGGGTCCACGTCCGATGGGTGTTGGATGTCCGATGGGGGTTTGTGGGGGTTGGACGTCCGAAGGGGGTGTGTGCTGGGTGGGGGGGTCCACGTCCGATGGGGGTTTGTGCTCGGGAGGGGGGGTCCACGTGTGATGGGGGTTTGTGCGGGGTGGGGGGTCTGCATCTGGGGGTTTGCTGGGTGGGGGGTTCCACGTCCGGTGGGGGTTGGACGTCCGATGGTGGTTTGTGGGGGTTGGACGTCCGATGGGGGTTTGTGGGGGTTGGACGTCCAATGAGAGTTTAAGCTGGGGTGGCGTTCGATTGGAGGGGGTGTCTGATGGGATTTATGGTTGGGGCAGGGGGCGCCATATTTGGATTTACGCTTGAGGGGAGGGAATGTCTGGTGGGCTTTGGATTTATCCTGTGGGGTCCGCTGGTTAATGTGAGGTGGATGTTCCTGGCTGGGGGAGCGAGGTTATGCTGTGTGGCCATCTGGTTGATGTGGGGGGGGGGGGGGGCTAATGCTTCATTGGGGTACACAAAAAAAATATGAGTGTATGCTGCTTATGCTATGCAAAAAAAAAAGGTATTTCCCTGTAGAGTAGGCCACACCACCAACTGGCACGAAGCTAATCCTTTTTAGCTTAATGTCAGTAGGAGGCAGACATGGGTCTGGACCACCCAGCTCAGTTCTGACTTAGGTTTTGGGGGGGTTTTTTTATTAACGATTTTCCTTTTTCTTTTTTTTTTTCTTTTTTTTTTTTTTTTTTCAGATACGGCTTTTGAGGGCGACAGTGGAATTGTCACTCTAATCTCCCACCTAGAATTGTCACTACCATATCATCTGTGGTCTACGAGGCAAGGCCCTAACACATCAAAAGTGTTTGTGGTTCCCCAGAGGACGGTCCATGCCACGAATCCCCCTACCCTCTGGCCCCCCCAGAGCCAGATAGAGTAGGGAGGGAAGACTAATCCGTTATGTGCCAGCCGCCGAAAGGTCTGCGTCCAGGTTATTCCATGCCCATCTTCATCATCGGTCTGTGAAGAATGATGTGTGACCTTCAGGACAGGTATATCCTACCAGGCAGTGAGGGGGCTACTTTAAAAAAAAAAATAAAATGGAAAGGACAGGACAAGTATGTCCTAGTTTGCCCCTGAGCAATATGGACATCTTCTGGGGAAACCTTCCTATTCATGCAGCCTCCATGTTTTCCAGAGGCTCCTGTGACCCTGCTCTTAAAATATCCAGGCTTCGGTCTAGGCCTTCTCTGGTGGCCGGTCCACACCGCCAGTGCCCTGAACAATCATGCACACCAACTTTCTAGTGTGTCCTACTCTGCACCTATCAGTTTAAGAGTACTTCGCTTCTGCAACAGAGGACTAAAGTCTGCCTCCCAAGACATCTGCTGTTCAATTTTGGTTGTTTTGGAAATGTTCTGTCCAAAAAACCGACGGGACAACTCTCCGACCCGCCAGGAAAAGATGAGACCTTCCTTTAGGCCAACCCCCTCCTGGCATCCATGAACCCACCAGCACTGGTCTGCTAGGCCTGGATCTAGCAGACTCTCTTCGACATGATGGGGCGTTCCCACCTTGGATGTTTCTCAGGGTCGGCTGCCGTGTCCTTCACAATTCAAGGCCGGTATTACGATCTCTGGTCTGGGACACCGAAACCTCAGACATCGGAGGCAGGCCTGGGGGGAACAGAGCCACATACCAAACCGACAGTCCAGCCCGCATGCACCAACAGCATACTACAGTTTTACAATACTTAGAAATGCATAAAATGAAACAAGCAAAGGCATAAAGTTATTCAATGCAAAAAATGTAGTTTTATAAAATTGGAAATGTTTCTATATCTAATGGTAAAATGATATTTATCCAGTATTTCTATAAGTAAAAGTCTGAGATTTCTGTGGGAAATGGTCATTTGTTCCTCTTAAACCAGTTCTGAATGTAAATAAAACATTACTCTGATGAAGTCTCCACATTGCATTTTCGCCTTTCATTTCATGCGTAGGGCAGGACAAGCCCATGATGTATCTGTGTAACACATGGAAGGTGCTATAATAACAGCCGTAGACTGGTTTCACACCAGCGTTCGGCAGGGCTGCGGATGGCAGCCTTCTTCCTCCGTTAAGGCTACTTTCACACTAACGTCGCTTGCTGTACGTCTCAATGCGTCATTTTGGAGAAAAAACGCATCCTGCAAAGTTGCCTGCATGATGCGTTTTTTCTCCATAGACTTTCATTAGCAACACATTGGGACGGATTGCCACACGTCGCATCCATCATGCGACAGATGCGTCGTGTTTTGGCGGACCGTCGGCACAAAAAAAGTTCCATGTAACTTTTTTGTGCGTCGAGTCCGCCATTTTCGACCGCGCATGCGTGGCCGAAACTCCGCCCCCTCCTCCCCGGAACTCACAATAGGCCCCGGATGCGTTGTAAAACTGCCTCCGCTGCCCACGTTGTTCTACATAAAACACACTGTCCGTCGGGCCGACGGTTTGCGACTGCCCGTACCGACTGACTAGTGTGAAAGTAGCCTTAGCCCTGCTCACTGCCACAACTCTTCATTCAGTTCCGCCTACGTCTGCATGCGTCCTGCATACCCTATCTTTAATATTGGGTACGCAGGCCAAGCGGATGCCTCCGCATGCGTTGTTTCAACGCTGCGCCGACTGCAATAAAATGCAACATGTTGCGTTCGACGCAGTTCAGCGCATCTTCAAAATGAGGCATGCCTGCGTACCCAATGTTAGATAGGGGACGCATGCAGACTTAGGCGGAGCTGAAGGAAGAGGCGCAGCAGTGGGCGGGGCTTAATGGAGGAAGAAGGCTGCCGAACGCTGGTGTGAAACCTGCCTGAGACAGGTAAGCCACTTTTGAAACAGTGTTCACATGTACAAGCTCTTAGCCCCTTTGTGGCGTGGCCAATTTTTTAAAATCTTTATATAGTAATAACTCTGGAATGCTTCAACATCCCATTGATTTTGAGATTAATTTTTTTTTTCGTGTTATATTAGGCTTTATGATAATGGTAAACTTGAGTTGATATGTTTTGATTTATTTTGTAAAAAATCAGAAATTTTACAAATTTTAAAAAATATAAATTTTTAATGATTTTCCCTTTAAGGCCGGAGTCACACTAGAGAGGAATACGGACGAGTGCTATGCGAGAAAAAAATCGCATAGCACTCGAACCAATGTTAATCTCCCATCACTTTTTTTTTCACGGCCGTATATGTGCGAGTGAAATTGCAGTATGCTGTGATTTGCACCGTATATCAGCCGAGACTCGCCAATGAAAGTCTATTTGTGCAAGAAAAACTCGCACCACACGAGCCTTCAGTGTGACTTGCGAGAAATACGCAACGGTGTCCTTTGAAAGGCCGACAATTCAGGTGCAGTGTACAGTAAAATCACACTGACAGGTTACAATAGAATAGACATATACACACAGTATAGGTGTATATAAAATCTAAAGAGATACACTACAGACCAAAAGTTTGGACACACCTCATTTAAAGATTTTTCTGTATTTCATGACTGAAAATTGTATATTCACACTGAAGGCATCAAAACTATGAATTAACACGTGGAATTATATACTTAATTTCAGTTTCACACTTTTTTGTTATGTCTTATATTCTAGGTTCTTCAAAGTAGCCACCTTTTTCTTTGATGACTGCTTTTCACACTCTTGGCATTCTCTTGATGAGCTGCAAGAGGTAGTCACTGGGAATGATTTTCACTTCACAGGTGTGCCCTGTCAGGTTTAATAAGTGGGATTTCTTGCCTTATAAGGGCTGTCCCACACGTCCAGATAATTCCGGTACCGGAATAAATCGGTACCGGAGTTATCCGTGTCCGTGTGCCTGGGAACTCACGGAGGCCATACCTGCGGCACACGTGTGCCGCCCGTATGGCGAGTGGGTACCACACGGAGCGTGTGGTACCCACTCTGCATGGTGCTGAAGCTGCGATTCATATCATCCCTGCAGTAACGTTTGCTGCAGGGAAAATATGAAGAATAGTGTTTAAAATAAAGATCCATGTGTCCGCCGCCCCCCCACCCCCTGTGCGCCCCCCCCGCTGGTCAGAAAATACTCACCCGGATCCCCCGTCGGCAGTCGCTCCTTCCTGGTCTGGCCGCAGCTTACTGTATGCGGTCACGTGGGGCCGCTCATTTACACTCATGAATAGGCGGCTCCGCCCCTATTGGAGGTGGAGCCACATATTCATGAGTGTAATCGGCCGCATACAGTAGAGAAGCCGCGGCCAGACCAGGAAGGAGCGACTGCCGACGGGGGATCCGGGTGAGTATTTGCTGACCAGCGGGGGGGCGCACAGGGGGTGGGGGGGCGGCGGACACATGGATCTTTATTTTAAACACTATCATTCATATTTTCTCTGTAGCAAACGGTGCTACAGGGAAGATATGAATCGCGGCTTCAGCACCATGTGGGGGGGACAGCGCTTACTGTAGCGCTGTCTCCGGCACGCCACACGGACCCCAGACGGAGAATGTCCGTGTGAGGTGCGTGTTTTACACGGACCCATTGACTCTATTGGGTCCGTGTAATCCGTGCGCTCCCACGAACACTGACATGTCTCCGTGTTTGGCACACGGAGACACGGTCCGCACACGGTCCGCACAAAATCAATGACATCTGCACAGATGCATTGATTTTTATGGGTCTACGTGTGTCAGTGTCTCCGGTACGGGAGGAAACTGTCACCTCACGTACCGGAGCCACTGACGTGTGAAACCGGCCTAAATGGGTTTGGGACCATCAGTTGTGTTGTGCAGAAGTCTGGTGGATACACAGCTGATAGTCCTACTGAATAGACTGTTAGCTGCTTTTTTCCTGCCATAATACAAATTCTAAGTAAAGAAAAACGAGTGGCCATCATTACTTTAAGAAATGAAGATCAGTCAGTCCGAAAAATTGGGAAAACTGAAAGTGTCCCCAAGTGCAGTGGCAAAAACCACCAAGCGCTACTAAGAAACTGGCTCACATGAGGACCGCCCCAGGAAAGGAATACCAAGAGTCACCTCTGCTTCTGAGGATAAGTTTATCCGAGTCACCAGCCTCAGAAATCGCAGGTTAACAGCAGCTCAGATTAGAGACCAGGTCAATGCCACACAGAGTTCTAGCAGCAGACACATCTCTACAACAACTGTTAGGGCTTGTTTCCATTTGCGAGAAACACATCCGTATCTCGCATGTGGAAACCAAGCTGTGGCGCCGGCACTTTGGAGCAAAGCGTGCAGCTCCATGTGTTCCTATGCGGCTGCATGCTCCGCTCTGGAGTGCCGGTGCTACAGCTTGGTTTCCACATGCGAGATACGGACGTGTTTCTCGCAAATGGAAACAAGCCCTTAAGAGGAGACTTTGTGCAGCAGGCCTTCATGGTAAAATAGCTGCTAGGAAACCACTGCTAAGGACAGGCAACAAGCAGAAGACTTGTTTGGGCTAAATAACGCAAGGAATGGACATTAGACCAGTGGAAACCTGTGCTTTGGTCAGATGAGTCCGAATTTTAGATCTTTGGTTCCAACCACCGTGTCTTTGTACACAGAAAAGGTGAACGGATGGACTCTAAATGCCTGGTTTCCACCGTGAAGCATGGAGGAGGAGGTGTGATGGTGTGGGGGGCTTTGCTGGTGACACTGTTGGGGATTTATTCAAAATTGAAGGCATACTGAACCAGCATGGCTACCACAGCATCTTGCAGCGACATGCTATACCATCCGGTTTGCTTTTAGTTGGACCATCATTTATTTTTCAACAGGACAATGACCCCAAACACACCTCCAGGCTGTGTAAGGGCTATTTGACCAAGAAGGAGAGTGATGGGGTGCTACGCCAGATGACCTGGCCACCACAGACACCAGACCTGAACCCAATCGAGATGGTTTGGGGTGAGCTGGACCACAGAGTGAAGGCAAAAGGGCCAACAAGTGCTAAGCATCTCTGGGAACTCCTTCAAGATTGTTGGAAGACCATTCCCAGTGACTACCTCTTGAAGCTCATCAAGAGACTGCCAAGAGTGTGCAAAGCAGTCATCAAAGCAAAAGGTGGCTACTTTGAAAAACCTAGAATATAAGACATTTTCAGTTGCCTTACACTTTTATTAAGTATATAATTCCACATAGTTTTGATGCCTTCAGTGTGAATGTACAGTTTTCATAGTCATGAAAATACAGAAAAATCTTTAAATGAGGTGTGTCTAAACATTTGGTCTATACTGTCTGTGTGTGTGTATGTATGTGTGTGTGTGTATATGTATATGTGTATATATATAATATATCACACGGACAGTGGAATAGCTGATAGTTAATTTGTCGGCTTCTGTTAAATCATTGCAGAGGCTGACAGGATAGGAGACATGGTTTACATACAGTAAACCATTGCAGAACAGTTAGACTTATATAGGTCAGTGACTAATACGGTTAGTAGTGTGTGTGTGTGTGTGTGTGTGTAAAATTTGGGGCCTGTATGTATTTAATAATGTTTTCACTGAAAAAACTGGCGTGGGCTCCCGCACAATTTTCTGTGCCACAGAGGGAAAGCCAGTGACTGAGGACAGATATTATAGCCTAGAGAGGGACCATGGTTATTGCCACCCCAGAAAAGGTGCATCTGTAAGATGCGCCAATTCTGGCACTCAGCCTCTGTCTTCTCACTGCCCTGTAGCGGTGGCATATGGGGTAATAAGGGGTTAATTTCACCTTTGTATTGTAAGGTGACATTAGGCCAGCTTAGTAATGGAGAGATGTCTGATAGATGCCTCTCCATTACTAACCTGTGGGCTTGATGTTACTTGACAATAAAAAGGTGACATCAACCGCACAATTATGAACCCCTCTGCTACAGGGCAAGTGGGAAGAGCGAGGCTAAGTGCCAGAATTGGCACATCTATAAGATGCGCCATTTCTGCGACGGCTGAGAGCTGATGGTTTTTAGCCTGTGGGGCTGCCAATATCCATGGCCTCTTCACAGGCTATAAATATCAGCCTACAGCTGTCTGCCTAGCATTTGCTGGTTGGATTTTATGTCAATATTTTGTGTCCCCCTGTAAAATAGCCAGTAAAGGCTAAGCAAACAGCTGTGAGCTGATATTAATAGCCTGGGAACCTTTATGGTTATTGGCTCCTTTCCAGAATAGTAACATCAGCTGTCAGCTTTCCCACTGCTGGTTATGAAAATTATGCGGAAGCCCATGCAGGCTTTATTTTTTGAAAAATAAACATTTTGCATTTCACGCAGGTTTCTTAGTTGTTTTTTTTACAGCATATGTAGGTTAATTATGTTAATGCTCCTACATGGGTGTGTGTGTGTCTTTAGTTAATATTAATGAGGGTATCTCGTGAAGAGTTTGAATAAGGAAATGCATCAAATTCCTTTATTTTTATTTTTTTAATATATCTTTATTTAGCGCTCACGATTTACAGAAACGCATCAAATCCGCATAAAAAAGTACAGAATTTCCACTGCGTTTTCTGCTAAGAGACGCACTAACCATGCAGACATTTCCTCAAGCAAATCTGCAACGTGCGCACATAGCCTTAACCATTATGCGTCCATATTCATTAATGAGCAGAACCACGTGACCGCTGAACACAGGAAGAGCTGCCCGGAGACCATCGGACATGCAGGGACCGTGCCAGGAGCAGGTGAGTATGTGACAGCCGCCGCTTCCCCGCCGACAATGACTCGAGTATAAGCCGAGAGGGTCTCTTTCTGCCCCCAAAAATTTCGGCTTATACTCGAGTATATACGGTACAGCACTCTAGAAGGGTGTGTATAAGGCCATATAGGTGCTGGTGGTACTATATATGGGGAAAACCTGGTGACAGGTTCCCTTTAAGAAACCTATGGAACTAGGTTAAAATTAGCATTTTTTTGGATGGTGAAAAACTTGTAATTTAAATATTGATGGTGGCTGAACTGCAGGTGGTCTGTGTCGCTTCATAAGTTTAAGGCCGGGGTCACACTAGCGTAGAATACGGACGAGTGCTATGTGAGAAAGCATCGCATGGCACTCGGACCAGTGTTAATCTATGGGGCAGATCACATCTGTGATTATTTTTTCATGCCAAATCAGCATACGAGAACAATCGCAGCATATATACCTGACAGGGGCCCATACAGTCTATATCTACAATAATATATACCTGACAGGGGCCCATACATTCTGATATCATCACTAATATATATACCTGACGGGGCCCATACATTCTGATACCATCACTAATATATACCTGACAGGAGCCCATACATTCTGATATCATCACTAATATATATACCTGACGGGGCCCATATATTCTGATATCATCACTAATATATATACCTGACAGGGCCCATACATTCTGATATCACTAATATATACCTGACAGGGCCCATACATTCTGATATTATCAGTAATATATACCTGACAGGGGCCCATGCATTCTGATACCATCACTAATATATACCTGACATGGGCCCATACATTCTGATATCATCACTAATATATATACCTGACAGGGCCCATACATTCTGATATCACTAATATATACCTGACAGGGCCCATACATTCTGATACCATCACTAATATATACCTGACATGGGCCCATACATTCTGATATCATCACTAATATATATACCTGACAGGGCCCATACATTCTGATATCACTAATATATACCTGACAGGGCCCATACATTCTGATATTATCAGTAATATATACCTGACATGGGCCCATACATTCTGATATCATCAGTAATATATACCTGACAGGGGCCCATGCATTCTGATACCATCACTAATATATACCTGACAGGAGCCCACACATTCTGAAACCATCACTAATATATACCTGACAGGGGCCCATGCATTCTGATACCATCACTAATATATACCTGACAGGAGCCCACACATTCTGAAACCATCACTAATATATACCTGACATGGGCCCATACATTCTGATATCATCACTAATATATATAGCTGACAGGGCCCATACATTCTGATATCACTAATATATACCTGACAGGGCCCATACATTCTGATATCATCACTAATATATACCTGACAGGAGCCCATACATTCTATATCTACAATAATATATACCTGACAGGAGCCCATACATTCTGATATCATCACTAATATATACCTGACAGGAGCCCATGCATTCTGACAGGAGCCCGTACAGTCTACAGTATATCTACAGTAATATATACCTGACAGGAGCCCGTACATTCTGATATCATCACTAATATATACCTGACAGGGCCCATACATTCTGATATCATCACTAATATATACCTGACAGGGCCCATACATTCTGATATCATCACTAATATATACCTGACAGGAGCCCATGCATTCTGATACCATCACTAATATATACCTGACAGGAGCCCACACATTCTGATATCATCACTACTGTAATATATACCTCACAGAGGCCCATACATTCTGATATTATCACTAACTAGCTGTACTACCCGGCTTCGCCCGGGTTAATGACTGCTGTTAGCAAAATAGAATGTGTTAACAAAAATTTATTCTGCACACAAAAACCACAAAACAAATAGATAGAAATGTAATTATTAAAAGGCAAAAACTAAGCTAATAGAAGAATTTCACAACATATATTAGCTTTGTTATACTGAGAATGTCTTTGTTGCCTATATTAACCAATCAGAGCTCAGGTTAATTAACTGTAGCAAAATAGAAGCTGAGCTGTGATTGGTTGCTATTGGCAGCCTGATAAATCCCCAGCCAACAGGAAGCCCTCCCCCCTGGCAGTATATATTAGCTCACACATACACATAATAGACAGGCCATGTGACTGACAGCTGCCGTATTTCCTATATGGTACATTTGTTGCTCTTGTAGTTTGTCTGCTTATTAATCAGATTTTTATTTTTGAAGGACAATACCAGACTTGTGTGTGTTTTAGGGTGAGTTTCATGTGTCAAGTTGTGTGTGTTGAGTTGCGTGTGGCGACATGCATGTAGCGACTTTTGTGAGATGAGTTTTGTGTGGTGACATGCGTGTAGCAACATTTTGTGTGTCGAGTTGCATGTGACAGGTTAGTGTAGCAAGTTGTGTGCAGCAAGATTTGTGCATGGCGAGTTTTGCGCGTGGCGAGTTTTATGTGTGGTGCGTTTTGAGTATGTGCAAGTTTTATGTGAGGCAACTTTTGCATGTGGTGCAACTTTTGTACATGTGGCAATTTTTCTGTGTGTGCAAGTTTTGCATGAGGTGAGTTTTCCATGAGGTGAGTTTTGCACGTGTGGCGAGTTTTGCGTGAGCCTAGTTTTGCATATGGCGAGTTTTGCATGTAGCGAGTTTTGCGCGTTGCGAGTTTTGAGTGGTGACTTTTGTGTTTCGACTTTTATGTGGCGAGGTTGGTGTGTGTGTGGTGAAATGTGTGCTGAGGGTGGTATATGTGTTCAAGCACGTGGTAGTGTGTGGCGCATTTTGTGTTTGTGTTCACATCCCAGTGTGTGGTGAGTATCCCATGTCGGGGCCCCACCTTAGCAACTGTACGGTATATACTCTTTGGCACCATCGCTCTCATTCTTTAAGTCCTCATTGTTCACATCTGGCAGCTGTCAATTTTCCTCCAACACTTTTCCCTTCACTTTTTCCCCATTATGTAGATAGGGGCAAAATTGTTTGGTGAATTGGAATGCGCGGGGTTAAAATTTCACCTCACAACATAGCCTATGACGCTCTCGGGGTCCAGACGTGTGACTGTGCAAAATTTTGTGGCTGTAGCTGCGACGGTGCAGATGCCAATCCCGGACATACACACATACATACATACACACATTCAGCTTTATATATTAGATATACCTGTATGTAATCTCCTGTATATAGTATATACCTGTGTGTCATCTCACCTATATATAGTATATATCTGTGTGTCATCTCCTTCTGTATATAGTATATACCTGTATGTCATCTCCTCCTATACATAGCATATACCTGTATGTCATCTCCTCCTGTATATACTATATACCTGTAGGTAATCTGCTCCTGTATATAGTATATACCTGTGTGTCATCTCCTCCTGTATATAGTATATACCTGTATGTCATCTCCTCCTGTATGTAGTATGTACCTGTATGTCATCTCCTCCTCTATATAGTATATACCTGTGTGTCATCTCTCCTGTATATAGTATATATCTGTGTGTCATCTCCTCCTGTATATAGCATATACCTGTGTGTCATCTCCCCTGTAAATAGTATATACCTGTGTGTCATCTCCTCCTGTATATAGTATATAACTGTATGTCATCTCCTCCTGTATTAGCCCTCGTTCACACGTTATTTGGTCAGTATTTTTACCTCAGTATTTGTAAGCTAAAATGGCAGCCTGATAAATCCCCAGCCAACAGTAAGCCCTCCCCCTGGCAGTATATATTAGCTCACACATACACATAATAGACTGGTCATGTGACTGACAGCTGCCGGATTCCTATATGGTACATTTGTTGCTCTTGTAGTTTGTCTGCTTATTAATCAGATTTTTATTTTTGAAGGATAATACCAGACTTGTGTGTGTTTTAGGGCGAGTTTCGTGTGTCAAGTTGTGTGTGTTGAGTTGCGTGTGGCGACATGCATGTAGGGACTTTTGTGAGATGAGTTTTGTGTGGCGACATGTGTGTAGCAACTTTTTGTGTGTCGAGTTGCATGTGACAGGTTAGTGTAGCAAGTTGTGTGCAGCAAGTTTTGCGCATGGCGAGTTTTGCGCGTGGCGAGTTTTATGTGTGGTGCCTTTTGAGTATGTGCAAGTTTTGTGTGAGGCAACTTTTGCATGTGTTGCAACTTTTGTGTATGTGGCAATTTTTCTGCGTGTGGCAATTTTTCTGCGTGTGCAAGTTTTGCGTGTGGCGAGTTTTCCATGAGGTGAGTTTTGCACGTGTGGCGAATTTTGCATGTGGAGATTTTTGCGCGTGGCGAGTTTTGAGCGGCGACTTTTGTGTTTCTACTTTTATGTGGTGAGGTTGGTGTATGTGTGGTGAAATGTGCGCTGAGGGTGGTATATGTGTTCGAGCACGTGGTAGTGTGTGGCGCATTTTGTGTGTGTGTTCATATCCCCGTGGTGGTGTGGTGATTATCCCATGTCGGGGCCCCACCTTAGCAACTGTACAGTATATACTCTTTGGCGCCATCACTCTCATTCTTTAAGTCCCTCTTGTTCACATCTGGCAGCTGTTAATTTGCCTCCAACACTTTTCCTTTCATATTTTCCCCATTATGTAGATAGGGGCAAAAATGTTTGGTGAATTGGAAAGCGCGGGGTTAAAATTTCACCTCACAACATAGCCTATGACGCTCTCGGGGTCCAGACGTGTGACTGTGCAAATTTTTGTGCCTGTAGCTGCGACGCCTCCAACACTTTTCCTTTCACTTTTTCCCCATTATGTAGATAGGGGCAAAATTGTTTGGTGAATTGGAAAGCGCGGGGTTAAAATTTCACCTCACAACATAGCCTATGACGCTCTCGGGGTCCAGACGTGTGACTGTGCAAAATTTTGTGGCTGTAGCTGCGACGGTTCAGATGCCAATCCCGGACATACATACATACATACATACATACACACACACACACACACATTCAGCTTTATATATTAGACTAGCTATTGAACCCGTTCTACGCCCGGGTGGCGAGCATTTATATTGGTATATGGTCACCATCCTGTCATGTGCTGCTCCATCCTGCGTCCCCATCCTGTCATGTGCTGCTCCATCCTGCGTCCCCATCCTGTCATGTGCTCCTCCATCCTGCGGCCCCATCCTGTCATGTGCTGCTCCATCCTGCGCCCCCATCCTGTCATGTGCTCCTCCATCCTGCGCCCCCATCCTGTCATGTGCTGCTCAATCCTTCGTCCCCATCCTGTCATGTGCTCCCATCCTGCGCCCCATCCTGTCATATGCTGCTCCATCCTACACCCCCATCCTGTCATGTGTGTGCCCCCATTCTGTCATGTGCTGCTCCCATCCTGTCATGTGCTGCTCCCATCCTGCGCCCCATCCTGTCATGTGCTCCCATCCTGCACCCCCATCCTGTCATGTGCTGCTCCCATCGTGCGCAATCATTCTGTCATGTGCTGCTCCCATCCCGCGCCCCCATTCTGCCTGTTCCTGTTTCCATTCTGCCATATGTTGCTCCCATCTTTCTCTCTCCGGCTCTACTGCCCGAGTGCGGCTGTGCTGAGTGCGGGCGGCTGTGCTGAGTGCGGGCGGCTGTGCTGAGTGCGGGCGGCTGTGCTGAGTGCGGGCGGCTGTGCTGACTGCGGGCGGCTGTGCTGACTGCGGGCGGCTGTGCTGACTGCGGGCGGCTGTGCTGACTGCGGGCGGCTGTGCGTGGCTCTGCTGAGTGCGGGCGGCTGTGCGTGGCTCTGCTGACTGCGGGCGGCTGTGCGTGGCTCTGCTGACTGCGGGCGGCTGTGCGTGGCTCTGCTGAGTGCGGGCGGCTGTGCGTGGCTCTGCTGAGTGCGGGCGGCTGTGCGTGGCTCTGCTGAGTGCGGGCGGCTGTGCGTGGCTCTGCTGAGTGCGGGCGGCTGTGCGTGGCTCTGCTGAGTGCGGGCGGCTGTGCGTGGCTCTGCTGAGTGCGGGCGGCTGTGCGTGGCTCTGCTGAGTGCGGGCGGCTGTGCGTGGCTCTGCTGAGTGCGGGCGGCTGTGCGTGGCTCTGCTGAGTGCGGGCGGCTGTGCGTGGCTCTGCTGAGTGCGGGCGGCTGTGCGTGGCTCTGCTGAGTGCGGGCGGCTGTGCGTGGCTCTGCTGAGTGCGGGCGGCTGTGCGTGGCTCTGCTGAGTGCGGGCGGCTGTGCGTGGCTCTGCTGAGTGCGGGCGGCTGTGCGTGGCTCTGCTGAGTGCGGGCGGCTGTGCGTGGCTCTGCTGAGTGCGGGCGGCTGTGCGTGGCTCTGCTGAGTGCGGGCGGCTGTGCGTGGCTCTGCTGAGTGCGGGCGGCTGTGCGTGGCTCTGCTGACTGCGGGCGGCTGTGCGTGGCTCTGCTGACTGCGGGCGGCTGTGCGTGGCTCTGCTGACTGCGGGCGGCTGTGCGTGGCTCTGCTGACTGCGGGCGGCTGTGCGTGGCTCTGCTGACTGCGGGCGGCTGTGCGTGGCTCTGCTGACTGCGGGCGGCTGTGCGTGGCTCTGCTGACTGCGGGCGGCTGTGCGTGGCTCTGCTGACTGCGGGCGGCTGTGCGTGGCTCTGCTGACTGCGGGGGGCTGTGCGTGGCTCTGCTGACTGCGGGCGGCTGTGCGTGGCTCTGCTGACTGCGGGCGGCTGTGCGTGGCTCTGCTGACTGCGGGCGGCTGTGCGTGGCTCTGCTGACTGCGGGCGGCTGTGCGTGGCTCTGCTGACTGCGGGCGGCTGTGCGTGGCTCTGCTGACTGCGGGGGGCTGTGCGTGGCTCTGCTGACTGCGGGGGGCTGTGCGTGGCTCTGCTGACTGCGGGGGGCTGTGCGTGGCTCTGCTGACTGCGGGGGGCTGTGCGTGGCTCTGCTGACTGCGGGCGGCTGTGCGTGGCTCTGCTGGAGGCCTGAGCAGGCGGGGACACCGGCGCGCTGTGGGGGTCAGGTGCCGGGGTCGCCGCTAGCTCAGGCCCCCGGCACTTGCTATATTTACCTGTCCTCCCGTTCCACTGCTGCGCGCCGGTCTGTCTTCCGGGTCCTGTCCTCTGGCTGTGACTGTTCAGTCAGAGGGCGGCGCGCATTAAGCGCGTCATCGTGCCCTCTGAACTGAACGTCTCAGGCAGAGGATGTGGAGGACGGAGGCTCGCGCGCAGCGGTGGAACGGAGAACAGGTAACTATACTCACCCTCCTGGCTCCGTGGCTCGTCCCCGCTTCTCCGTTGGAGATCGCGGTGTGCGTTCAGTGCTTACGCATACCACGATCTCCTGGGAGCGTCACTCTGTGGGGTCCAGACTGCGCCGGCGCTTGCGCTTGCGCAGTCTATAAAGGCTTCGGACAGAGTGACGCTCCCAGCGTTATATTATAGATATACACCTGACAGGAGCCCACACATTCTGATACCGTCAATGATATATATATATACCTGATAGGAGCCCATACATTCTGATATCATCACTTATATATACCTGACAGGAGCCCGTACAGTCTATATCTACAATAATATATGCCTGACAGGAGCCCGTACAGTCTATATCTACAATAATATATACCTGACAGGAGCCCATACAGTCTATATCTACAATAATATATACCTGACAGGAGCCCGTACAGTCTATATCTACAATAATATATACCTGACAGGAGCCCATACAGTCTGTATATACAATAATATATACCTGACAGGAGCCCGCACAGTCTATATCT
Organism: Ranitomeya variabilis; assembly: GCF_051348905.1. Taxonomy (NCBI): domain Eukaryota; kingdom Metazoa; phylum Chordata; class Amphibia; order Anura; family Dendrobatidae; genus Ranitomeya; species Ranitomeya variabilis. Next base: position 247,865,453 of record NC_135235.1, read on the forward strand.
ACAGTAATATATACCTGACAGGAGCCTGTACAGTCTGTATATACAATAATATATACCTGACAGGAGCCCGTACAGTCTATATCTACAATAATATATACCTGACAGGAGCCCGTACAGTCTGTATCTACAATAATATATACCTGACAGGAGCCCGTACAGTCTGTATCTACAATAATATATACCTGACAGGAGCCCGTACAGTCTATATCTACAATAATATATACCTGACAGGAGCCCGTACAGTCTATATCTACAATAATATATACCTGACAGGAGCCCGTACAGTCTGTATCTACAATAATATATACCTGACAGGAGCCCGTACAGTCTATATCTACAATAATATATACCTGACAGGAGCCCGTACAGTCTATATCTACAATAATATATACCAGGAAGGAGCCCATACACTCTAGCATCTTCAGTAATGAGCCGGCTAGAGTGTATGGGCTGCAGTCAGGCACCTGGAAGGAGCCCATACACTCTAGCATCTTCAGTAGTGAGCCGGCTAGAGTGTATGGGCTGCAGTCAGGGAACCAGGAAGGAGCCCATACACTCTAGCATCTTCACAGTGAGCCGGCTAGAGTGTATGGGCTGCAGTCAGGACCTGGAAGGAGCCCATACACTCTAGGCTCAACCCTTCCCACACAGCAACGGTTACTTCCGGGTAGCTGCCCTGCATCCTGGTACCGGAAGTGTTACCCACGTGTGGTTGTTTGCTTCCGGCGGGTCATATCCGGCAAGGAAAGCGGAAGCCGGTACCGGGCAGGATGTTCCCGACAGTGAAAGGACGAAGTGGACAGAGCAGAGGGATGAACGTCACCGATAACAGGAGGTGAGAGGCCGGGGAGACCCGAGTTATAGTCCCCGAGACAGAGGAGAGGAGAGGTCTCCCAGGTGAGGAGGGAGAGGAGAGGTCTCTGAGATGAGGAGGGAGAGGAGAGGTCTCTGAGGAGAGGAGAGGTCTCCGAGGTGAGGAGGGAGAGGAGAGGTCTCCGAGGTGAGGAGGGAGAGGAGAGGTCTCCGAGGTGAGGAGGGAGAGGAGAGGTCTCCCAGGTGAGGAGGGAGAGGAGAGTTCTCCCAGGTGAGGAGGGAGAGGAGAGGTCTCCCAGGTGAGGAGAGGTCTCCCAGGTGAGGAGGGAGAGGACAGATCTCCGAGGTGAGGAGGGAGAGGAGAGGTCTCCCAGGTGAGGAGGGAGAGGACAGATCTCCGAGGTGAGGAGGGAGAGGAGAGGTCTCCCAGGTGAGGAGGGAGAGGAGAGGTCTCCGAGGTGAGGAGGGAGAGGAGAGGTCTCCGAGGTGAGGAGGGAGAGGAGAGGTCTCCGAGGTGAGGAGGGAGAGGAGAGGTCTCCGAGGTGAGGAGGGAGAGGAGAGGTCTCCGAGGTGAGGAGGGAGAGGAGAGGTCTCCCAGGTGAGGAGGGAGAGGAGAGGTCTCCCAGGTGAGGAGGGAGAGGAGAGGTCTCCCAGGTGAGGAGGGAGAGGAGAGGTCTCCCAGGTGAGGAGGGAGAGGAGAGGTCTCCCAGGTGAGGAGGGAGAGGAGAGGTCTCCCAGGTGAGGAGGGAGAGGAGAGGTCTCCCAGGTGAGGAGGGAGAGGAGAGGTCTCCCAGGTGAGGAGAGGTCTCCCAGGTGAGGAGAGGTCTCCCAGGTGAGGAGAGGTCTCCCAGGTGAGGAGAGGTCTCCCAGGTGAGGAGAGGTCTCCCAGGTGAGGAGGGAGAGGACAGATCTCCGAGGTGAGGAGGGAGAGGAGAGGTCTCCCAGGTGAGGAGGGAGAGGACAGATCTCCGAGGTGAGGAGGGAGAGGAGAGGTCTCCGAGGAGAGGAGGGAGAGGAGAGGTCTCCCAGGTGAGGAGGGAGAGGACAGATCTCCGAGGTGAGGAGGGAGAGGAGAGGTCTCCCAGGTGAGGAGGGAGAGGAGAGGTCTCCCAGGTGAGGAGGGAGAGGAGAGGTCTCCCAGGTGAGGAGGGAGAGGAGAGGTCTCCCAGGTGAGGAGGGAGAGGAGAGGTCTCCCAGGTGAGGAGGGAGAGGAGAGGTCTCCCAGGTGAGGAGGGAGAGGAGAGGTCTCCCAGGTGAGGAGGGAGAGGAGAGGTCTCCCAGGTGAGGAGGGAGAGGAGAGGTCTCCCAGGTGAGGAGAGGTCTCCCAGGTGAGGAGGGAGAGGAGAGGTCTCCGAGGTGAGGAGGGAGAGGAGAGGTCTCCCAGGTGAGGAGAGGTCTCCGAGGTGAGGAGGGAGAGGAGAGGTCTCCGAGGTGAGGAGGGAGAGGAGAGGTCTCCCAGGTGAGGAGGGAGAGGAGAGGTCTCCCAGGTGAGGAGGGAGAGGAGAGGTCTCCCAGGTGAGGAGGGAGAGGAGAGGTCTCTGAGGTGAGGAGCAGGGCTGTGTGTGCTTCCTCCCATTTACTTTCCTTCCCCCAGTTGAGCAGACATGGATTCCCTGGAGGCGATGCTGACCGATCCTTTGGAGCTTGGGCCGTGCCTGGACAGCAGTGGGACGGGGATCCTGGAGCCGTGCCTGCTGGGAGGGACGAGGGTCAGTCTTCCTGAAGACCTGCTGGAGGATGTAAGCACTATATATGTATATCACCCTGAGGAGTATATACCAGCTATCAGCCCCCACTACTACGACCTCCAGCAGTGTGATTGTGATTGACTTTGAGCCTCTTTCCTATTGTACAGACCTCTTCTTGCTGTCAGTGTATTGGAACAATAATTCTCTCCGCTTCTCATTCCATCCCACAGTTGAGGGTTCGTTACATTGTATCCAGGGTAGATGATGTTGTGCGTGTAGGTGAAATGTTCGAGGTTGCTGTGTGCGCACTGTAGGCGAACCCTCCGCTGTGAGAAGTCATTGCTCCGGAGGTGTGCCATTGGGTGACTCCGCAGGAGTGCTGCAGTACACGTGACGGCAGTGGGGCATCTTCAGTCCCCCAGCAGACCCTGGGCCCTGTGTGCTTCGTGCTTATCTCTGCTATGATGAATAACTCCCGGAGAGGCTCTTGTCTGATGCTGGGGGGATTGTGTCTCCAGGTGATTGCTCTTTGATCGCTGGTTTCCCACTTCTCTCCTTCCAGCCGGAGCTCTTCTTTGATGTGGTCAGCATGGACACGTGGCACAATGTCTTGTCGGACTCGCAGCGGGAGCATCTGCGCCAGTTTCTTCCATCCTTCCCAGAGAACAACTCGCAGCAGCAGGAGCAGGCGCTGCAGACCCTCTTCAGGGGCGAGAACGTGCGCTTTGGGAATCCTCTGCACACTGCCCAGAGGCTCTTCAGGGGTGAGTTCAGCTCCGCAGCACAATAAATGCAGATCATTGTAGAATGGCAGCACTCCGCCTTGCTGAGTGTCCAATTACTCTGTTTCCCAGAACTGGGAGAGTGCTCCGGGGGAGGGGTCCGGCACAGGGAGGGTGCTCCTGGGGGAGGGGGTCCGGCACAGGGAGGGTGCTCCTGGGGGGGAGGGGGTCCGGCACAGGGAGGATGCTCCTGGGGGGAGGGGGTCCGGCACAGGGAGGGTGCTCTGGGGGGAGGGGGTCCGGCACAGGGAGGAGGGTGCTCTGGGGGGAGGGGGTCCGGCACAGGGAGGAGGGTGCTCTGGGGGGAGGGGGTCCGGCACAGGGAGGAGGGTGCTCTGGGGGGAGGGGGTCCGACACAGGGAGGATGCTCCTGGGGGGAGGGGGTCCGGCACAGGGAGGGTGCTCTGGGGGGAGGGGGTCCGGCACAGGGAGGAGGGTGCTCTGGGGGGAGGGGGTCCGACACAGGGAGGATGCTCCTGGGGGGAGGGGGTCCGGCACAGGGAGGGTGCTCTGGGGGAGGGGGTCTGGCACAGGGAGGGTGCTCCGGGGGGAGGGGTCCGGCACAGGGAGGGTGCTCTGGGGGGAGGGGGTCCGGCACAGGGAGGGTGCTCTGGGGAATGGTCCGGGACAGGGAGGGTGCTCTGGGGGAGGGGGTCCGGCACAGGGAGGGTGCTCTGGGGGAGGGGGTCCGGCACAGGGAGGGTGCTCCTGGGGGGAGGGGGTCCGGCACAGGGAGGGTGCTCTGGGGGAGAGGGTCCGGCACAGGGAGGGGTGCTTTGGGGGAGAGGGTCCGGCACAGGGAGGGTGGTCCTGGGGGAGAGGGTCCGGCACAGGGAGGGTGCTCCTGGGGGAGGGGGTCCGGCACAGGGAGGGTGCTCCGGGGGAGGGGGTCCGGCACAGGGAGGGTGCTCCGGGGGAGGGGGTCCGGCACAGGGAGGGTGCTCTGGGGGAGGGGGTCCGGCACAGGGAGGGTGCTCTGGGGGGTCCTGCACTTGTCTTATTCAAACCTTCTCATTGTTTTCCTCCCTGTCAGACGGTCACCTGAACCCGGAGGTGGTGAAGTATCGGCAGCTGTGTCTGAAGTCCCAGTACAAGCGATACCTGACGTCTCAGCAGCAGTATTTCCACAACCTGCTAAAGCAAATTCTGGCGTCCAGGAAGGTAATGGTTTTCCCGCTGCAGTGGTGTCGGGTTGGGGCCTCGCCCTCTCTGCATGGGTCACCCCTGTCTATTGTTTTTAGGAACTTCTAGATACTTCAAGGAAGAAAGGTCCAGACCTGGTGATGAAGAGGAAGCCGGGCTCCCTGCGAAACTCTCCTGAGGAGAGAGAGAGGCGAGCGCAGCGGCGGTACCTGAAGATCCTGCGGGAGGTGAAGGAGGAGTGCGGAGACACCAACTTGTCCACTGAGGAGGAAGGTGCGGATCTAGAGCAGCGGCCGTGTGTCCGGCGCTCCCCCGCACATGTAATGAAGCTTTTCCCTTTCTGCTTAGATCTGAGCTCCTGGTCTCCGCAGTCTCCCACCCAGACCCCCGGAGCTGCTGTTCCTCTTCGCTCAGTGCCTACACTATCCACCCAGGACATGACGACGGCAGGTGAGTGCTGCCCAAACATCGTCGTGTTCCCATCTAGGAATCTGCAAGGTGTTGTTCCTTTTAAAGTGTATTTCATCCTTCACTGCATTTTATTCACAAAAACAAATTTGTCTGTAGTCTCGTTCCCTGGGGCGTTCCGGTGTAGACTCCATGTTCCACGAGACCCCCTGAGCCCCATGATTGGCTGCTGCGCCGTCATGGTGTCATCAGGAACATCCCCTCTAATCTCCCTATCTCTTCTATTGAAGATAAGGCTGAGTTGTCGGAGCGCGACCTGAAGCTGCTGCTGCGGAAACACCGGGAGAAGCGGAAGCACCAGCCGGTAAGTAATGCGGGGTCCTGGATGAAAGTGACACTCCATCCCCCAGACTCCTATATTCGGTGCAGCCCCCCCAGAATCCTATATTCGGTGCAGCCCCCCCCCAGTCTCTTGTATTCAGTGCAGCCCCCCCAGACTCCTATATTCAGTGCAGCGCCCCCCAGACTCCTAAATTCGGTGCAGGCCCCCCCCCCCCCCCAGACTCCTATATGCGGTGCAGGGCCCCCCCCCCCCCCCCCCAGACTCCTATATGCGGTGCAGGGCCCCCCCCCCAGACTCCTAAATTCGGTGCAGGCCCCCCCCCCCCAGACTCCTATATGCGGTGCAGGGCCCCCGGACTCCTATATCCGGTGCAGACCCCCAAGACTCCTATATTCTGTGCAGGCCCCCCAGACTGCTGTATACAGTGCAGGCCCCCCCCCCCAGACTCCTATATTCTGTGCAGGCCCCCCAGACTCCTATATGCGATGCAGGCCCCACCCCCCAGACTCCTATATTCGGTGCAGGCCCCCCAGACTCCTATATCCCCCCAGACTCCTATATTCCGTGCAGGCCCCCCAGACTCCTATATGCGGTGCGGGCCCCCCTCCCCCCAGACTCCTATATTCGGTGCAGGCCCCCCCCAGACTCCTATATTCGGTGCAGGCCCCCCCAGACTCCTATATTCGGTGCAGGCTTCCCTCCCCAGACTCCTATATTCGGTGCAGGCCCCCCCCAGACTCCTATATTCGGTGCAGGCCCCCCCAGACTCCTATATTCGGTGCAGGCCCCCCCAGACTCCTATATTCGGTGCAGGCCCCCCAGACTCCTATATTCGGTGCAGCACCCCCCCCCCCCCCCCCAGACTCCTATATTCGGTGCAGCCCCCCCCCCAGACTCCTATATTCGGTGCAGCCCCCCCCCCAGACTCCTATATTCGGTGCAGGCCCCCCCCCCCCCAGACTCCTATATTTGGTGCAGCCCCCCCCCCCAGACACCTATATGCGGTGCAGGCCCCCCAGACACCTATATGTGGTGCAGGCCCCCCTGCTCAGTGGACGGACATTTTCTCTTTTCTGACTGCTGTCAGTGGACGGACATTTTCTCTTCTCTGACTGTGCTCAGTGGACGGACATTTTCTCTTTTCTGACTGTGCTCAGTGGACGGACATTTTCTCTTTTCTGACTGCTCTCAGTGGAAGGACGTTTTCTCTTTGACTGCTCTCAGTGGACGGACATTTTCTCTTCTCTGACTGCTCTCAGTGGACGGACATTTTCTCTTCTCTGACTGCGCTCAGTGGACGGACATTTTCTCTTCTCTGACTGCGCTCAGTGGACGGACATTTTCTTTTTTCTGACTCGCACCCTGTGCGTATTGTTCGGTGAAGGTCAGCAGACATCTTGAGGACAGTAATGAGAAGCACCCCCGATAATAGAATTCATAGTGATGTGACTTGCCCAGTCCTCATCCCTGGCCCCCGCACAGGCAGCTCTACACGACATCCACTAGATGGGGCTGAAAGGGGGGATTTCTAGGCCAGTCATAGGGCCCCCAGTAGATTGTTGGGGCCCCCACCACCTGTGATCGTTCATTGTATATCCACCCGTTTATGATGCAGGATCATCCGGATCTTATGACGGACGACGTGACAATGAATGACATCATGACTCGGGTTAATGCCGGCAGGAAAAACTCTCTGGCAGGTAACAGACGGCATATCAAATCACAATTTAGTGGTGTCCTCAGCCTAAGATCCCTCCAGGATCAGTAATGTAATGTATGTACACAGTGACTGCACCAGCAGAATAGTGAGTGCAGCTCTGGGGTATAATACAGGAAGTAACTCAAGATCAGTAATGTAATGTATGTACACAGTGACTGCACCAGTAGAATAGTGAGTGCAGCTCTGGGGTATAATACAGGAAGTAACTCAGGATCAGTAATGCAATGTATGTACACAGTGGCTGCACCAGCAGAATAGTGAGTGCAGCTCGAGTATAATACAGGATGTAACTCAGGATCAGTAATGTAATGTATGTACACAGTGACTGCACCAGCAGAATAGTGAGTGCAGCTCTGGAGTATAATACAGGATGTAACTCAGGATCAGTAATGTAATGTATGTGCACAGTGACTGTACCAGCAGAATAATGAGTGCAGCACTGGGGTATAATACAGGGTGTCTCAGGATCAGTAATGTAATGTATGTACACAGTGACTGCACCAGCAGAATAGTGAGTGCAGCTCTAGGGTATAATACAGGATATAACTCTGGATCAGTAATGTATGTACACAGGGACTGCACCAGCAGAATAGTGAGTGCAGCTCTGGGGTATAATACAGGAGGTATCTTAGCATTACTTTGTTCCTGTGATGTCCGTGTTTTGTTCTGATCTTAGTTTGTGGTTTTTCAGCGCTCTTTGATTTGGCCAATATGAAGATAAGAGTAAAAGACCGAGATGAAAGGAAAAAAAAGAAGATGAAACCTATAAAGACGGAGCTGGATGATTACCCTGATGCGGGTGAAGGAACGGACATGATGCCGGCGCTGCTGCCCAGTGACTCCTCTGTCCCCGTCCCCCTGACTGCAGTGAAGGAAGAGTGAGTCCCGTCCTTGTAGCTGCAGATTTGTGTGTTTCCGGCCGCTTTTTTTCGGACACTGATGACGGCTACTGCAATTCTCGTCTTTACTGTGTCTCCACTTGTCTTCTACAGACCCATGGATGACGTGAAGCCGCCATTACTGTTCAATGAGATCTCTGCCTGCTTCTTCACCCTATTATTGGATATTCTGATGGTGGAGGGCCCCTGCAGTCTCATGTTGGTAAGCAGCGGACATGACACTTCAGTCAGATTATCTTCTATTACAAGTCAGACCTTTCACTTGTGGGGGCGCTGTGGAGTCACATTACAGCCCTGGGTATGCTTTTTCTGCCTGTAGCTTCATTCTTATATATAAATCATTAGTAGTGATGAGCAAATATACTCGTTACTCGAGATTTCCCAGTATGCTTGGGGGTCCTCCGAGTACTTTTTTGTGCTCGGAGATTTAGTTTTCATCGCGGCAGCTGAATGATTTACAGCTACTAGCCAGGCTGAGTACATGTGGGGGTTGCCTGGTTGCTAGGGAATCCACACATGTACTCAGGCTGGCTAACAGATATAAATCATTCAGCTGCCGCGATGAAAACTAAATCTCCGAGCACTAACAAATATTCGGAGGACCCCCGAGCATGCTGGGAAATCTTGAGTAACGAGTATATTCGGCCATCACTAATCATTAGGACTTTTTGGGGTATTTGCACACTATCAGTAATTCGGGTTCGTCCCTGCGTACTTGTGCAACGTCCAACCCACAGCGTTCAGATGTTACAGCAGAGTGGATGGGGTCTCCAGAAATATGCAGCGCATTTTTCCAGACTGCAGCATGTCCATTTATCTTGCTCAGTCTCTGCCATATAAATGTCACCCGTACCATGTATTGGACGCGGTGATTCCGCACGGTTCAGTGATCACAGAGGAGTCACCTGCACTCAATAGCCGGCAGCGGACGTGTGCTGCGTCCAAAGTGCTGCCGATTCCTGACCGTGTGCACCGACCCTCAGGGTTTTAGCTGCTGAAGGTAAAAACAAATGTCTCGTTCAGTGACAGGGAGCAGAGACTTTGAAACTGAAGAGAGATTAATAATGAGAAAGCATCATAGGGCTGCTGAGGTTTTCAATACGGTTCTTAAGCTTTGTGGACTGCAGCGCCCCCAGATGCAGGAGATGATGATGATGATGATTTGTTTTACAGTTGGAGGAGAAGGTGTCGCAGTGGCAGTCTTCGCCCGCCAGCACCCTGAACAGCTGGTTCTCTGCTGTCCCGAACTGGTGCGACTTGGTGCATTCAGCTCTCGTGTATCTCGGTGCGGACAGTAAAGGTGAGTGCGGGGGCCGGGGGATATGTGATAATTAGAGATGAGGGTCAGGGCTTATTTGGCAAGTTATAGCTCTTACCGAATAAGCTGCAGAGGGAACCCGGCTTCCTGGAGCGCGCCGGCTGATCCGCGCCGCAGCTGCATGTGTCCGGCTGTGTCACAGCACATGTATGGATGGCCTGTTTGTTGGACTCTCCGTGTGTTGTGCTTGTCACAGAGTCGTGACACATGCAGCTGCGGCACCGAACAGCTGATCAGCCGGCGCGTGGCCCGATCAAATTCGCTCATCTCTAGTGATAATCTGTGGCTGCTGAGAACAGAGGAAATGTTTAGTAACGATTCCTTGTTTCCTCTCCTCAGGGACATTATCTGGTTTCATTCCATATGTGGAATTAAAGGAGAAAACCCAGCAGTGGCGATGTCTCGGTGAGTCCCTGGCGCCTCCTCTCTCCTGTGGCGGTGAGTGGAGCTCTGACTTTCTCGGTGTTTGTTTAGGACCCCCCGGTGACTCTGAGAAGGAGCTCGTGGCTTTGTTCCACCTCTGGCTGGAGACGAAGGATCATATATTGTCTAAGGTGAGATCTGCGAGGGGGAGGATGTTAGTAGAGATTGTGGCCCCGTGGAACGTCTCACATTCTGATATTCTGTGGCTTTGATGTCTTCTCCAGGAGAATGATGATCTTGCCGACATCGCAATGCCGATCCCCAGAGTGTAAGTAACGGGGTCACGGCTTATGACAGGGCATGGGCTCCGCATGTGGGTTGGGGGCCGCAGCCCACGGCAGCAATGTTTTGTATGTTATTCTCTGGTCTTGATGTTGTAGGAGGACGGATTACATTGTGCGCCCCAGTTCTGGGGATGAGAAGCGGATCTTCCAGGAGCAGGTGAGACTTCATAATACGTCGGCCCTCGCTGCATCCGCCTCATCACTTTGTCCTCCGGCTCTGTGTACATTGGATGTTCCTTCTTGTTTTACTCCCCTCTGTTGCTGTTGTCTAGTTAACGCTTTCTTTATTTGCCCCTTTCTCAGGAGCGTCACCGTTATCTCCAACCCCACAGGGCCTTCACGTTCCGCCTGCACGGCTTCGAATCGGTTGTGGGTCCAGTGAAGGGCGTATTTGACAAGGAGACATCACTGAACAAAGCGCGAGAGCATTCCCTGCTGCGCTCTGACCGGCCGGCGTACGTCACCATTCTTTCTCTTGGTGAGCGGCAGTGATGGCGGCGTCATGAGGAGGTGTTTTCGGTAGCGACGGTCTGTGTGTTACCGCTTCTACTTTCCACCAGTGCGAGATGCAGCTGCTCGACTCCCGAATGGAGAAGGGACACGTGCGGAAATCTGCGAGCTGCTTAAAGACTCCCAGTTCCTCGCGCCAGATGTGACCAGCGCGCAGGTGAGTTGGGTGCAGCCATTACTGGAGAACCTGCTGACGGGAGGTGACGGGGATCGTACATGGAGCGCGGGGGCAGATCTTCAGGCTGGATGTAGATAAGATGGTGGGTGAGGAGTTCAGGGGTCGTCAGTGGTCACTGTCTGCGCCTTAGCACGGATCTCGTGACTTGCAGACGCCTGACGTCACACTTCTCAGATTTCTTTAATCCCTGCTGTAAGGTTCTGTGTGAGGGACGAGGGAGACTCCATTTTGGATTTATCACTTCAGGCCCGATAGATTATCCAGAGATCTCCCTCCATTCCTGAAATGGCCCCCCTGCCCTTGGAATAAGTACACAATTCCCAAAGACCAGAACTTTACCATTTGGCCAGAGAATTAGAGGCCACGTGTTAATGAAGGCAGAGAGGAGCAGAGCTAGGACCCCCTGCTGTCCTGTGTGCAAGGCGGCCCACATCAAGGGACGGAGCGTCAGCGACATCTAGAGATGAATGAGAGGGTACCATGCATCTCAGGGTGAAGTCCGATATACCACCAGAACCCTGGGAGCCCCCCGCACGCACCTTGTGTCTCATATTTCTCTAGCAGTCCCGGATACCGCACTATTGAGACTGGCCCTCCAGAACCTCTTAGCCGCCCCAAGATTGCACTCTCACGACTACTTATCCTAGGAGCAGTTCCCTGACTGACCTGAGTGTAAGGGGGCTCCAGAGAGCTGTGTGTAAGCTCCGTCATAGACTGGTGATGGCTGTAGCTCTGGCTCCCTGTCTCTCATGTTTTCCTTACATTCTGGGTGCGGTCACTTTCCCCGTCCGATCATCTTGCCCCTCGGCTTCGTTATCAGGTTAACACTGTGGTGAGCGGAGCCCTGGATCGGCTGCACTACGAGAAGGATCCCTGCGTGAAATACGACATTGGCCGCAAGCTCTGGATCTACCTCCACCGAGACCGCAGCGAGGAAGAGTTTGGTAAGGCTTTTACCCCGAGCTTTCTGCAGAAGTCCTCCAGTGCTGTCCCATCCTACACGCTCATGTTTAATCTTGCAGAGAGGATCCACCAGGCTCAGGCGGCCGCGGCCAAAGCCAAGAAAGCGCTGCAGCAGAAGCCGAAGACTCCGTCCAAGATCGTACGTAGCGGAGCCGAATATTAGATCTGTGTCCCCGAGCCTCGCAAATGGCGCCCCATGGTCCTGTGAAGACAGTGATGAGCTGAATTAGAAATCCCATCACTGCAGTCCTGTCAGGCCCTCGGCCCGTCGCCCAGGAGCCCGCTGCCCGTCGCCTTTCTATCTTACTATTTCCCACAGCGGAGCGTTTTATATAACAGTATCCAGTCTTCTGTGAGACAAACATCCCAACTCCAGACTGATACATTGTAACAAACCATCAGAATAGATCTTTCTTTTGTGTGTCGCTCCGGCTGTTGTGTGAGTACAACTCCCAGTGTGTTAGGCCATGCTGGAAGTTGTAGTTTTACACTGTGTGGATGGCGTTTCAGTAACAAATGGATGTGACGTGGCGTTGATGTAGGAGGCGTCACGTGTGACCCTGAACCGTCGTCTCTGGCGCCGGCTCCGTGTACAGACGAGTTCATACAGCGACATTTGCTTTGTTTTTTCAGAAGTCAATCAGCAAGGAGTTTTCGTTGAAGAGCGGTGGTACCCCAGACCCGCTGAGCCTGGGTGAGTGCAGCATGCCCCCGACCCCTGGGACCCCCAGCACTCCCACGACCCCAGCTCTTCCAACAACACCAATGTCCCCAACTACATCTGCAGCCGTCAGCAAAATCCTTAGCAGCGGCGTCGCAGAGCCCCCGAAACTTAATCCGAGGTAAGACCCTGCAGACCTCCAGGTGGCCGATAGCTCCCATGTTGGGTTTGATTGTAGGTAATGGTGTCCTGTCTCCTGCAGCGTTCTCCTGGTGTCTTCTCCTACCATCCCTCAGCTCAGCACATTACTGACCCCTCCGGTGACCAGCCAGATGACCACCGTGACTCCAGGACCTGTAAGGACGTCCACCGCCCCAGCTATCCCCCAAATGCGAATTGTGACGGCCCCCGCTCCAGTCACCCCTGCGCCGCCATCGGCCGCTGTATCGCAGCCACTCTCCCCAGCAGTTTCTCACATCAGATTGCCGGTCACATCCTCGACCACCAAGGGGATCCCGCAGGTGAGTTAGAGCCGGGCTGGGGCCGGTCTGCCCACCACGTGACAGGGGGCCGGCCCCCCGCCCACAGGTACTGCCGCCATTCTTAGTACTGTCTCTTTAAATGTAGGTAGTGACAATGCCAGTGAAGACGCCGCTGGCTGCTGCTGCCCCTCGTCCGGGGGTCTCGCTGACGACTCGTGCAGGGATGGTGGTGACTACTTTGCCCTCTTCTACGGTCGTCTCCTCCAAGCCGGTGGTCAGTTCTGTAGCGACCGCTCCAACCATCCTGCAGAGCATCACCGGCCAAAGCATCCTGAAGCAGGTAACGAAGGGGCCCTGCTCCGGTGTGGGGATATTATAGGCTCCAGGCAAGGCGTTGCTGCCCTCGTGCGGTTACTCTCAGCTCTGGGTGTCCCCGCGCCAGCAGCACTCGCAGTGCGCTACCTGTAACATCCGTCTGCTGCAGTAATGGTACTGGGTGCGATCGACAATAAATGGGCTCATAGTGGTTATTCCTTCTCTTCACCACCAGGTGGCGATGTCTGGGCAACTTGGCATGAAATCCCAGCCAGCCTCCAGTCTTCCTCTGCCCACCACCAATCTGCGGATACAGGGCAAGGACGTGCTGCGTCTTCCTCCGTCGTCCATCACCACCGATGCAAAGGGTCAGACTATTTTACGCATCACACCGGACATGATGGCCACATTGGCCAAGTCCCAAGTTACCGCCGTAAAGTTGTCGCAAGAACTTTTTTCTGCCTCCCCTGCATCTAGCAACAGCAAAAGCCTTCTCCACATGACACCGAACTCGTCCTCCCCGTCCCCTCCAGCTCCTGCGACTGTCAAAGTCACCCCCGAGGTTAAGGTCGTGGAGGCCAGTAGTTCTGGGTTTAGACTAATGCCAGCGCTGGGGATGTCGGTAGCCGATCACAAGACCAAATCCACCACCTGTGCGGACAGTAAACCTGCCACCACCATACGGATCGTGCAAGGACTCGTCCCCCCTAAGGCTGCAGCCCCTCAGAGCATTAGTGTAACTGCTAAGCCGCTGCCTGTGGTGTCCTCCACCGTGGTCAGCCCTGTTCACACCGCTCCAACCGTCAGCCTGACGCCCGTGACCAGCGCTGGAAATAAACCTCTGAGCGGAGTCCCTGTGGGAGCCGCCGTACGGCAGATTCCGGTCACAGCAACTCAGCAGGTGAGATCTTTCATCCGGGGTCACTGGACCCTAATAGGACCCTGTGTTGTGGCGCGGGGGCCAGAATGCCCACCATTGCAAGGATTCACCAAGCTCATTAATGGCTGATTTGCAAAGTGAGGTATGAAATGGCCGGAGTTGCAGCGATGGCATTCTGGATTCTGGGAAAGCTGGCTGACAACAGGAAGCTTTGATGGCAGATGTAAAGATTACTCGGCCATTATTTGGCAGGTGACAGGTCCTTGGCCACTTGCAGACAAGGACTCGTCCGTTTTCACACAGGACGGTGCAGCTCGTTTCATCCAGTTCCTGTTTTTACATTTTTCTCTTTTTTAAGGGAAAGCTCCCGGCGAGGATCACAGTGCCGCTGTCCGTGCTCAGTCAGCCCATGAAGGGGAAGAGCGTTGTGACCGCGCCGATTATCAAAGGCAACTTGGGAGCAAAGTAAGTGTCGTCCGCCGTGAGTCACCGGTGATGTCCATGAAACCCTGCCACCATAGAACGGTCAGTGTGATCAGATCTAGTAATACTCGGCCAGAACTGCCGCCTGGTGGTCTCGTACAGTGGCAATCCCCGGCCTCGGTGGTCTTGTATGTTACGTGCTGAGCTTATGGCTGAGGCCAGTGATTGGCTCCTGTGGGGGCATGGGATGTCATAGGTGTAGGGAAGGAAACAAAGAATTGCAGGGACCACCAGAGCGTCGGTGCTAGAAATACTGGGGATTCAGCAGCTGCGGGCTTAGAGCTTTTTCGTCACTTTCTGCTTTTGGTCATCATTAGTGTTTTATTCTAGATAACCCCTTTAATTTGGACTGTCCCATGAGCAGAATGCCGCCGGTGCTGCCGCTGATCTCGTGCTGTGTGGTTGGCGGGGGGCGAGCGGAGGATTACATGATGGCGCTATAGATCAGCAGGGGGGAGAGGTTCTCATCTGTGCGTTTCTCCGTAGTATCAGCGGTCTGGGGCGGAATATCATCCTGACCACCGTGCCAGCGGGGACCAAGCTCATCGCCGGAAACAAACCTGTCAGTTTCCTGACCACTCAGCAACTGCAGCAGCTGCAGCAGCAGGGACAGGCCACGCAGGTAAGAGGGTCACTGGAGCCATTGGCCACTGTGGGGTGGACGGGTGTGTTATGTTTCCACGTCATTAGAAAGCAGTCAGGATCCATGATGTAGACCGCGCCTCTATCCCTGGAGAAACGGCTGGAGGGTCTCCGTGACGTCCACCATGCCCGACGGGTAGTGCCACCTCCCAGCCACCAGGGGTCACCGCAGCAGCAGCTTGTGATGTTCTCTGCCTTCTTTTTATAAGGAGCCTGATCGCAAGAAAAAGCATCTCCCTGTAGCAGGGACCTCAGGAGCGCGGCGCCAGGGGCCGACGAGGTTATGTTCTCCCGGCAGCAGGGACATCAGGAGCGCAGCGCCAGGGGTCAACGAGGTTATGTTCTCCCTACAGCAGGGACCTCAGGAGTACGGCACCAGGGGCTGACGAGGTTATGTTCTCCCTACAGCAGGGACCTCAGGAGCGCGGCACCAGGGGCCGCTGAGGTTATGTTCTCCCTGCAGTAGGGACCTCAGGAGCGCGGCTCCAGGGGCCGCTGAGATTATGTTCTCCCTGCAGCAGGGACCTCAGGAGCTGACGAGGTTAGGTTCTCCCTGCAGCAGAGACCTCAGGAGCGCAGCACCAGGGGCTGACAAGGTTATGCTCTCCCTGCCAGTCACCGGTGTGTTAGCGAACAGTCGGCATTCAGTGCAGGGTGAGCATGACGTGATCACTCCCCCGCAGCGCCCGATCGTGGGCCCGCGCAGCACACAGGGGAGTGATGACCGTGCGATCAGCGTATAGCGTCACAGCCCCGATCTCTGGCAGAGGACGTATGTGTGATCAGTATGTAGCTGCGGATTACCACGGTGTAGGTCAATTTCTTTCCCTCGTGCTGAGTAGTTAGATTTACAGTACAGACCAAAAGTTTGGACACACCTTCTCATTTAAAGATTTTTCTGTATTTTCACGACTATGAAAATTGTACATTCACACTGAAGGCATCAAAACTATGAATTAACACATGTGGAATTACATACTTAACAAAAAAGTGAAATTATGTGTTATATTCTAGGTTCTTCAAAGTAGCCACCTTTTGCTTTGATGACTGCTTTGCACACTCTTGGCATTCTCTTGATGAGCTTCAAGAGGTAGTCACCGGGAATGGTCTTCCAACAATCTTGAAGGAGTTCCCAGAGATGTTTAGCACTTGTTGGCCCTTTTGCCTTCACTCTGCGGTCCAGCTGACCCCAAACCATCTCGATTGGGTTCAGGTCTGGTGACTGTGGAGGCCAAGTCATCTGGCGTAGCACCCCATCACTCTCCTTCTTGGTCAAGTAGCCCTTACACAGCCTGGAGGTGTGTTTGGGGTCATTGTCCTGTTGAAAAATAAATGATGATCCAACTAAACGCAAACCAGATGGAATAGCATGCCACTGCAAGATGCTGTGGTAGCCATGCTGGTTCAGTTTGCCTTCAATTTTGAATAAATCCCCAACAGTGTCACCAGCAAAGCACCCCCACACCATCACACCTCCTCCTCCATGCTTCACGGTGGGAGCCAGGCATGTAGAGTCCATCCGTTCACCTTTTCTGCATTGCACAAAGACACGGTGGTTGGAACCAAAGATCTCAAATTTAGACTCATCAGACCAAAGCACAGATTTCCACTGGTCTAATGTCCATTCCTTGTGTTCTTTAGTCCAAACAAGTCTCTTCTGCTTGTTGCCTGTCCTTAGCTGTGGTTTCCTAGCAGCTATTTTACCATGAAGGCCTGCTGCACAAAGTCTCCTCTTAACAGTTGTTGTAGAGATGTGTCTGCTGCTAGAACTCTGTGTGACATTGACCTGGTCTCTAATCTGAGCTGCTGTTAACCTGCGATTTCTGAATCTGGTGACTTGGATAAACTTATTCTCAGAAGCAGAGGTGACTCTTGGTCTTCCTTTCCTGGGGCGGTCCTCATGTGAGCCAGTTTCTTTGTAGTGCTTGATGGTTTTTGTCACTGCACTTGGGGACACTTTCAAAGTTTTCCCAATTTTTCGGACTGACTGACCTTCATTTACAGTAATGATGGCCACTCGTTTTCTTTACTTAGAAATTGTATTATGGCAAGAAAAAAGCAACTAACAGTCTATTCAGTAGGACTATCAGCTGTGCATCCACCAGACTTCTGCACAACACAACTGATGGTCCCAACCCCATTTATAAGGCAAGAAATCCCACTTATTAAACCTGACAGGGCACACCTGTGAAGTGAAAACCATTCCCGGTGACTACCTCTTGAAGCTCATCAAGAGTATGCCAAGAGTGTGCAAAGCAGTCATCAAAGCAAAAGGTGGCTACTATGAAGAACCTAGAATATAAGACATATTTTACCCTTCGCCACGACAGCACCCCACATGAGAGAGAGGGATCCGCCCATAGTAACAGGAAACCTACAGAATAAAAGGAGGCGGTCCCCTCTCCTCCTCAGTTTGGGTTTCCTGTTCCTATAGGAATCCCTGCTTACCTACAGAAGAGGATCCTTGGGCCATGCACCCGCCTGCGTCGGTCTCTGAGGGAACGGCAGGGGCTGCGGTTCCAGAAGCAGCGGCGGGGGAGCCCCTGCGTGCAGCCTCCCCCCTCGTCTGGTCAGCCACCATGGTCCGGGTCCGGTCACCGCTGGTCCGCCCGGCTCCATGAGGACGCGCGCGCTCAGCGGCCGGCTTAATATCCACAGCCGCCGCATGGTGAGGAGGGGCGGCACGTCTAACCCGGAAGTCGCCTGAGCACTTCTGGGTTAGGTCCGGGGAGGTAGGAGATTCGGCGCCAAATTTAAAAATGCAGCGCTAGCATCGGCCGGTGTGTGAGTATGGCTTCACCGGCTGACGAAGCGCACTTACCTGCAACAGAGCAGCGTTCTCCCAGCAAGGAGACAAGCGCCAGGAGCAGCACTAAGAGTGGTGGTCAGCCTCCGGACAAACGATCTACCACCAAACAGAGAGATCACTTGTCAAAAAATCCGCCTCCAGAACCGGTACCTGACGGCTTCACTGGGTGAGTTTTTAAAAAAGCCTCTTCCTATATGCTGATATATGTTCCTCCTGTATCCCCTTCCTCTAGACTAAAGGTACCTTCACACTAAACGATATCGCTAGCGATCCGTGATGTTGCAGCGTCCTGGATAGCGATATCGTTGTGTTTGACACGCAGCAGCGATCAGGATCCTGCTGTGACATCGTTGGTCGGAGAAGAAAGTCCAGAACTTTATTTCGTCGCTGGATCTCCCGCTGACATCGCTTGATCGGTGTGTGTGACCCCGATCCAGCGATGTCTTCACTGGTAACCAGGGTAAACATCGGGTTACTAAGCGCAGGGCCGCGCTTAGTAACCCGATGTTTACCCTGGTTACCAGCGTAAACGTAAAAAAAAAAAACACATACTCACATTCCGGTGCCCGGCTTCCGCTTCCCTGCACTCCTCCTGCATCCTGTGTAAGTGCCGGCCGTAAAGCAGAGCGGTGACGTCACCGCTCTGCTCTGTGGGAGATGCCGGAGATGTTCGGCGCTGACACAGGATGCAGGAGGAGTGCAGGGAAGCGGACGCCGGGCACCGGAATGTGAGTATGTGGTTTTTTTTTTACATTTACGCTGGTAACCAGGGTAAACATCGGTTTACTAAGCGTGGCCCTGCGCTTAGTAACCCGATGTTTACCCTGGTTACCAGGGGACTTCGGCATCGTTGGTCGCTGGAGAGCCGTCTGTGTGACAGCTCTCCAGCGACCACACAGCGACTAAACAGCGACGCTGCAGCGATCGGCATAGTTGTCTGTATCGCTGCAGCGTCGCTTAGTGTGAAGGTACCTTAAGAAAAGGACACACAAGTCCAAGCACAAGGAATGTGCCTTATGTACGCAGCCCCTTCTGGATTCTTATACCAAAAGGTTATGCTCAGAATGCATCATGCTAACCGTACGGCAGGAGAATATAATGACTCCGTCTGACGTTAGAGCCATAATCCGGGAAGAAATGCAGGGGTTGGCGCATACAAGTAACACCAGTACCCGCCAACCAAGCAGGTCCCAATCTCCAGCAAGCTCAGAATCAGACGTTGTACATAGATCCTCAGACGAATCTGAATCTCAGCCGAGTTCATCTGAGAATGAAGGGGGGCTTTGTCTACCTAACAGCAGTGTAGACAGCCTAGTAAAATCTGTCAGAAGCACGATGGGGTGCCCAGATGAGAAGGGGAGAAAGTCAGCTCAAGACATTATGTTTGCGGGGTTAGTACAGAAAAAACATAGATCCTTCCCCGTCATACCCACGATTAAAGAGCTAATTAAAAAAGAATGGGATAAGCAGAATACAAGAGGATTTCTACCATCATCCTCTAAGAGACGCTATCCCTTCAGTGATGAGGAACTGAATTCTTGGTCAAAGGTGCCAAAAGTTGATGCTGCAGTTGCTTCAACTTCCAAACAATCGGTCTTGCCAGTTGAAGATTCGGGGGTCCTAACTGACCCGTTAGACCGTAAAGCAGAAGCCTTACTTAAAAGATCATGGGAGGCTAACACGGGGGCATTCAGGCCAGCTATCTCTAGTACCTGCACCGCAAGGTCGCTACTAGTGTGGATGGAACAGTTGGAGGAACAAATTAGAGGTAGAACTTCGAGAGAGTCAATCCTACCAAAAATCCCTCTAATAAAAGAAGCGATAGCATTCCTGGCAGATGCCTCTGTGGATTCGCTACGCCTAGCAGCCAGATCAGCCGGCCTATTGAACACAGCCCGGCGAGCACTCTGGTTAAAAAACTGGAAAGGGGACGCACAGGCAAGAGCAAAACTTTGTGCGATCCCCTGCCAGGGTGAGTTCCTTTTTGGGAAAACATTGGATGAGCTCTTAAATAAAGCGGGAGAACGAAAGAAGGGCTTCCCTAACCAATATCTTCCATCTTACAGGAGAGCCTTCAGAAGATGCCCCTTTACCAGAAGCAAACTGTTTGAGACTCAAAGGGAGCTCTGGGAGACAAAGGATCCAAAACAAAAAGGTGCTCTGTTTAGCGGATCCTATAATACAAAGCGTAGCAAGTACCGCTGACCATGAAGTAGGCGGCAGATTAAGATTTTTCTTTTCTAAATGGAAACAAATAACATCTAGCCATTGGATTCTGGACATTATTCAATGTAAGATGCGATTATCTAATACGATCTTGTCCCTACAGGAGTTGGGTTGGATCATCAACTTCGAAAAGTCCAGGCTGAATCCAGAGACAGTTCAAATATTTCTAGGAATCCAGCTAGACTCCGTAAGTCAGAAAAGCTTCCTACCGCATTCAAAAAAAGTGACTATTCAATCAGAGGTGTCAGAGGCAATGGAAAGCCCACACATGACACTAAGGAAGGCTATGTCCTTACTGGGATCATTATCCTCATGTATTCCAGCTGTGCCGTGGGCTCAATTTCATACCCGCCAATTACAGTATGAAGTATTGTCAGTCCAGGGGAAAAAAGGACATCTGGAAAGTAAACTATTTCCAGAGATGTCATAGAATCCCTATCCTGGTGGCTAGATATGGAACACCTTTCAAAGGGTGTACCATGGATAATGGACCCTTCTAAGATAATTACCACCGATGCCAGCCCTATGGGGTGGGGTGCACATATGGAGAATGATCTGGCCCAAGATACCTGGGATCAGGCAGAATTAACATGTTCTTCCAATTGGAAAGAATTAAGAGCGGTAGAATATGCCTTAAATCATTTTCTTCCACAGATTCAAGGAGCCCATGTAAGGGTTTTCTAGGACAATTCCACCACAGTGGCATATGTAAACCGTCAAGGTGGTACACGGTCAGGAAGTCTGATGACCATAGCAGCAGACATCTTCCAACTATCAGAGTCTCATCTTGCATCCTTAACAGCCTTACACATCAGAGGTGTAGAAAACACCAAAGCAGACTACCTCAGTCGAAACATGCTACGCCAGGGGGAATGGACCTTAAACAGAACCATATTCAAAATGATAACAAGAGCATGGGGTATACCTCAAATAGATCTGTTTGCCACAAGAGACAACAGACAGGTAAAAAGGTTCGCTTCCCTGAACTTCATGGATCATCCAGACATGTTGGACTCCCATCACCACCCTTGGAAGTTCAGACTGGCATACGCCTTTCCTCCGATGTCTCTGATTCCACTAGTGATCAGGAAAATCAGGAGGGAACAAGCAAGAGTAATCCTCATTGCACCTTTTTGGCCAAAGAGTCCATGGTTCTCTTGCCTCCAGAACATGTGTCTATGCGATCCATGGATTCTTCCATCAGACAAGGAACTACTGTTCCAGGGCCCCTTTTTCCACCCGCAAGTAAAAGGGCTTCACTTGACGGCGTGGAATTTGAGAGGCAATTAAGTTCAAGCGGGTTTTCAGTGGAACTAGTAAACACCCTGTTACCAAGTAGGAAAATAAATACCACCCTAATATATAGTAGGGTATGGAATAAATTCTTAAACTTTTATACAGTACCGTTCACTAAGCAAGTTCCGGTAATACCTATTCTAGAGTTCCTACAAAAAGGTAGAGAATTAGGATTATCGGTAAACACCTTTAAGAGTTCAAGTCTCAGCGTTAGGAGCCCTATATGGATGCAATATAGCAGCCAATAGGTGGGTCTCCAGATTTATAAAGTCTTGTAAACTAAGTAATCCGGTCCATATTCCCCGTCTACCTCCGTGGGATTTAAATTTAGTACTAGAGACCTTAACTGGCTCCCCATTTGAGCCACTAGATTCCATACCTCTAAATGTCCTAACATATAAAGTAGCCCTACTGGTAGCCCTAACCTCAGCTAGAAGGGTTAGCGACATCCAGGCCCTGTCAGTAGACCCACCTTTCTTACTAGTATTTCAAGATCGGATAGTCCTAAAACCAGATCCCTCATACCTCTCTAAGGTGGCATCCACCTATCACAGATCACAGGAAATATTTCTCCCTTCCTTTTTTTATTCCCCTGTAACTCCAGAACAACATAAGTTTCACACCTTAGATGTCAGAAGAGCCATCCTGACCTATATAGAAAGGTCTCAGACATGGAGGCAGAGTAGGGCTCTGTTTATCTCCTTTCAGGGCCACAAGAAAGGACATGGGGTCACAAGAGCTACCATATCTCGGTGGATCAGAGAAGCTATCTGCTTGGCCTATACATCAAAGGGCGAAATTCCTCCAGTGGGTATAAAAGCACATTCAACACGAGCCATGGCTTCCTCCTGGGCGGAACAAGCAGATGTACCAATCCATTTAATATGTAAGGCCGCAACCTGGTCTACACCTTTTACAACCATTATAGACTCGATCTATCTACATCTTCTGATCTGACCTTTGGTAGAGCTGTTCTTAGTACGGTAATCCCACCCAAATAATGACTCTCTGAAAATCTCTCATGTGGGGTGCTGTCGTGGCGAAGGGTAAAAAGCCGGATTACTTACCAGTAATGCTCTAATGAGTCCACGACAGCACCCATTTACTACCCTCCCTAATTATGCACAGTTCTTTCTTTTAAGCTCACAAATAATGGTTGTATAGAGTTTAAGACATTTATGTTGCTGAATAAGAATTAATACTAAAGCTTTTTGCGGTTCCCTTTTTATACTCTGTAAACTAAACTGAGGAGGAGAAGGGGACGGCCTCCTTTTATTCTGTAGGTTTCCTGTTCCTATGGGCGGATCCCTCTCTCTCATGTGGGGTGCTGTCGTGGACTCATTAAAAGAGCATTACCGGTAAGTAATCCGGCTTTTTCAGTTGTTTCACACTTTTTTGTTAAGTATATAATTCCACATGTGTTAATTCATAGTTTTGATGCCTTCAGTGTGAATGTACAATTTTCATAGTCATGAAAATACAGAAAAATCTTTAAATGAGAAGGTGTGTCCAAACTGTTGGTCTGTACTGTATGTCATAAATGAATCTACAATTTAGTTTCCAGAATGACTGCATCTTTTCCTCTTGTCGGGCGTCTGACGTTGGAGCGGGTGGATGCAGGTTGTGCGTTTCGCACCGTCCTATATGAGACTTTCCACCTGTGCAAAAGTGAGGAGAAAACTGAGCAATGAGCGGCTGCCGGCCGCTTCCAGAACGCTGGTTTTCCGAAACCTCTACAAAATACCCAAGAGGCAGTGTTATAAAAATACCGACTTCTGGGGGTCCGATGTATGATTAGTGGGTTTGGGCTGCTTCTTCCAATCTATTATTTTTGTGTGTAATGTGGAAACGCTTTCCTTCTCTTTGCTAGGTGCGCATTCAGACTGTCCCTGCGACACATCTTCAACCGTCCTCCTCCGCCACATCCAAGGCTGTATCCACTGTTGTAGTAACCACCACCCCTCCCCCAAAACCAGAGCCTCAGTGACTGGGGCCCATTGGGATAAGAGCCGGTGCAGCCGTCATGTGCTCTCCAGCGGACAGGACCCGTCCAGGGCGCGAGCGAACGTTGGTGCTGTGGGCACAGACCGTGCGGCCTCCTGCCAGAGCAGCAGTGGACGGAGAATGGTGCGGTGCTCAGGACTTGCACAGATTCTGCTGGACGCAGACTACGTCTATGGACTTATGTTTTATGCTGTAACAGCAAATGGTGAAAAAAAACTAATATATATTTACCTTTTGCTTGTAAATGTAAAATATATTTAAGGTTCAAGAGAAGATACTGAAAGGAGCGATGTGTGACTACTTCACAGTGACCTGAAACACTCTGTGGAAGGAACAGACCCCCGACGTTTATCTTGTGCCCCTCTATTTGCCTCTGACCCGTCCTCATACACAGCCCTGTGGGTGATGGATCATGGGCTGTCTCACTTGTCTATCTCGGGTGCACGCCGCTTCCCCGCTCTGCACACCGTCACTTAACACACAGTTTATGGGGATGGCTGGCGTGGGGCATGGAGTATGCATGGTCTATGTATGGTCTTTGTGGGTCTGGCATACACACTGTACACAGAAGGTTCACAACTGGACCATTGATTTTAAATCCAATTTAAAGGGTTTGTCTCATGCGTGCGCCGCTTCCTGGCCTCCTGCTCAGGGGTAGTTCAGAGGAGTGGCGTGGTTGACATGCTGGTGTGATTTCTCTCTGTAACTAAGTGCTTGCAAGTGTGCTCCTCGCCTAATCTAAACGACAGGGGCCCCCTGTGCATAATCTAAGGGATGGGCCCTCTCGCCTAATCTAAACGACAGGGGCCCCTATGCCTAGTCTAAACGACAGGGGCCCCCTCGCCTAATCTAACGGCGGGTCTCTTTTCCTAGTCTTAAGGGACGGGCCCCCTCGCCTAATCTAAGGGACGAGTCCCTTTTCCTAATCTTAAGGGACAGGCCCCCTCGCCTAATCTAAGTGACAGGCCTCCTTTTCCTAGTCTTAAGGGACAGGCTCCCTCGCCTAATCTAAGGGACGAGTCCCTTTTCCTAATCTTAAGGGATGGGCCCCTTCGCCTAATCTAACGGACAGGTCCCTGTTCCTAGTCTTAAGGGACGGGCTCCCTCGCCTAATCTAACGGACGGGCCTCCTTTTCCTAGTCTTAAGGGACGGGCCCCGTCACCTAATCTAACGGATGGGTCCCTGTTCCTAGTCTTAAGGGATGGGCCCCCGTCTAATCTAAGGGACGAGTCCATTTTCCTCATCTTAAGGGATGGGCCCCCGTCTAATCTAAGGGACGAGTCCCTTTTCCTAGTCTTAAGGGACGGGCCTCCTTTTCCTAGTCTTAAGGGACGGGCCCCCTCACCTAATCTTAAGGGACGGGCCTCCTTTTCCTAGTCTTAAGGGACGGGCCCCCTCGCTTAATTCCAAGGGACGGGTCTCCTTTTCCTAGTCTTATGGGACGGACCCCCTCACATAATCTAAGAGACGGGCCTCCTTTTGAAGTGCAATGGTGCCTGGTGACCTTGGCAAGGCGCATTTGATTAAGAATCCCTCCTTCCTTTCTTGAAAAGCGAGGATTTTCAATACGAGATAATCTGCAATGTTTCTACAAGCTTTTTGTGATTCTTCACAGTTTTCCGCGTATCCAAACCTCTTCCGGACTCCTCAGCGCAGTAGTGGGGCTCTATAGACGATGGTGGAGGATCCTGCTCTGGGCAATAGACACGCTGCTTTTCTTACACAACCACATGAGTTACTTAGATGACGAACTTGATATTTGGTTCCAAGTGGTTATTCGGCAATTTGTTTTCCAGCCCTGATTCTACGAGAGATTGCCAGTAGAGAATCTCATGGATTTAATAAACATGTCTGCAGCGGTGCCATGCATTTCTTAAAAAAAAAATTACACAGTATCCCCAATCATTACAGGAGGTGAAGTTCCTCTATAAAACAGACATTGGAAACTGTTCAATAAATTATTCTACATCCTGATGTCAGTGCCCAGAATCTGCAGACAACGAGTCAGGGCATTGTCCACACTCTGCTGGAGTAGAAGGGTCCTTCACTGCAGAGCAGCGGGCAGGAGCCGCAGAATGCCTCCGATGTCTGGCTGCTGCGGATTAGAATCGGAGATATGCGGTTTGGGCCATAAGACTGATCTGGTGAAACAGTCCGCACACAGGTGAGAAGTCCTGTGAATAAGCCTCCACTCAGTCCTCATCGGAGGCGGCGAGCAGAGCGGCCTGCGCCTCACCGGGGTTACCGGAGTTCAGCTTCCTGATGCCGATGGTCACATCTCCGCCCAGAACACGTCTCCTTCTCACACACCTGAAACACAAGGAGTTCCTATTACTGGATTCAGAAGGAATATAGAGCACGGAGGGTCTTATCCGAGATAAAGGGAAGATTCAGATTCACCGATTGTGGGTGTGAGACACAACCTCTGCACTTAGCACTGGCGGCTGCCGCAAGACCCGGAGCGATACAGACAATGGGGCATCGGACTGCGCTGCTCGCCTGTCAGGATCATGGGCCAGAAGAGGCCAAGTAGATGCAATAGAGAATAGACTTTATTCCTACGTGTTTTGTGGTGATTCCACCACTTCCTCGGGACAGTCTATAAACATACAGGGTCTGTCATTTATAGCGAGAGAGGCCCATGAAAACGCCCGCTATCAAAACACCGCCACACCCAATGGGCGGGAAATCAGACAAACGCGTGTATACATCGTAAAGCCCACACAAAACAAAGCGTAATGACTATCACTTAAAACATGGCTCCAACACTTAAAAGTAAATGCCAAAAAATTTAAAAAAAAATTTCAAATTTCTTAAAACTAAAGTTCTAAAAAGGTAATTAAATGAATAGATTTTGCAAGCTGGAAGAGTGCTTGGACCTATGGTGTTAACCCGGTCATTCCTTGTTGTAAACTATTGAGCTGTGAGTGGATTTGATTTCATCTCATTACTTGGTGGTAGTTACACAAGATAATGGCAGATAAAGGATAATAGTAGATAAAAGAAGCTCCTACACTGATTTAAAGAAAGGAACGTTCAGTGTTAGGAGGAATTACTATTAGGGTACATTTCCACTGGCGAGAGACAAATCGGTCCGTAATCTGGACCGAAAAAAGGGATGTAGCGTATGCGAGTGCAATGCGATTTTTAATCGCACCATCCGTTTTACATCTGTATGACATCCGTATTACTGTCCGATTTGTACGCACCGGTGTCCTTTGAAAAGCCGGCAAATCAGTGCTATGTACAGTAAAATCACACTGACAGGTTAGAATAGAATAGATATATACACATAGAATAGGTATATATACATATATATATGTCAGTGAGACACATATATGTATATTTATATTTAATGCAGCGCTAGATAGCATTAAAGCCGCTAATTCAATTGCCGGCTTTTGCTCTCTCCTTCACAAACCCAACATGATATGAGACATGGTTTACATACAGTAAACCATCTCATATCCCCGTTTTTTTTGCATATTCCACACTACTAATGTTAGTAGTGTGTATGTGCAAAATTTGGCCGTTGTAGCTGCTCAAATAAAGGGTTAAATGGCGGAAAAAATTGGCGTGGGCTCCCGCGCAATTTTCTCCGCCAGAGTGGTAAAGCCAGTGACTGAGGGCAGATATTAATAGCCAGGAGAGGGTCCATGGTTATTGGCCCCCCCGTGGCTAAAAACACCTGCCCCCAGCCACCCCAGAAAAGGCACATCTGGAAGATGTGCCTATTCTGGCACTTGGCCACTCTCTTCCCACTCCCTGTAGCGGTGGGATATGGGGTAATGAAGGGTTAATGCCACCTTGCTATTGTAAGGTGACATTAAGCCAGAATAATAATGGAGAGGCGTCAATTATGACACCTATCCATTATTAATCCAATGTCTGAAAGGGTTAAAAAACACACACACGATTTAAAAGTATTTTAATGAAAGAAACACACAGGTTGTTTTAGTATTTTATTGCTCTCTCAATCCATCAGCAACACCCTCGCTTGGCAAAACAATAAACACACAATATACATACCCTCTCTGATGAACTGTCAGGTCCCACGAGGTAATCCATCTGAAGGGGTTAACTAATATTACAGGCAGGAGCTGCGATAAACCACTCGCTCGTGCCTGTAATCCCCGGGTGCTGAAAGGAAAGCAGAGTGATCTATACTTACATTCAGTCGCGGTGATGCGCCCCTGCTGGATGTTCTCATGAACTGCAGCCTGGGAACTTTTTCCCACGCTCCAGGTCATATGAGGACATCCACCAGGGGGCGCATCACCGCGACTGAAGGAAATGTAGGTCAATGATCTACATTTCCTTCATTCGCCGGGGAATTACAAGCACGAGCACACAGCTGCATTTGCAGGGCTCCTGCTTGTAAATTATTTTAACCCCTTCAGATGGATTACTTCGTGGGACGTGACGGGTCAGCAGAAGGTATGTATATTGTGTGTTTATTGTTTTGCCAAGCGAGGGTCTGCAAATGGATTGAGAGAGCAATAAAATATTAAAACAACCGCTGTGTTTATTTCATTAAAATACTTTTAAATCATGTGTGTGTGTGTGTGTGTGTTTTTTAACCCTTTCAAACAATTGGATTAATAATGGATAGGTGTCATAATTGACGCCTCTCCATTATTAATCTGGCTTAATGTCACCTTCCAATAGCAAGGTGGCATTAACCCTTCATTACCCCATATCCCACCGCTACTCGGGAGTGGGAAGAGAGTGTCCAAGTGCCAGAATAGGCGCATCTTCCAGATGTGCCTTTTCTGGGGTGGCTGGGGGCAGATGTTTTTAGCCACGGGGGGGCCAATAACCATGGACCCTCTCCTGGCTATTAATATCTGCCCTCAGTCACTGGCTTTACTACTCTGGCGGAGAAAATTGTGCGGGAGCCCACGCCAATTTTTTCCGCGATTTAACCCTTAAATTTAATAGCTACAGCACCGAAATTTTGCACATACACACTACTAACATTAGTAGTGTGGAATATGCAAAAAAAAGGGGGATATGAGATGGTTTACTGTATGTAAACCATGTCTCCTATCCTGTCGGGTATGGGAAGGAGAAAGAAAAAGCCGGTAATTGAATTAGCGGCTTTTATGCTATCTAGCGCTGCATTAAATATAAATATACATATATAGATGTCTCACTGACATATATATATGTATATATACCTATTCTATGTGTATATATCTACTCTATTCTAATCTGTCAGTGTGATTTTACTGTACACCGCGCTGAATTACCGGCTTTTCAAAGGACACCGGTGCATAAAAATCGGACAGTACTCGCATGGTGCGAGTGCTGTGCGATTTTTTTCTCGCACCCATTGACTTGCATTGGCGAGTCTCGTCCGAGAATCACAGCAATACGCAGCTTGCTGCGATTTTTTTCTCAGTCCGATTTCAGCTGAGAAAAAAATTGCAAATGAAAAGACACCTATTGAATAACATTGGTCCGAGTGCAATCCGATTTTTTATCGGATTGCACTCGTCCGTTTTCCTCGCCAGTGGAAATGTACCCTTACTGTGCGAACGCTGAGGGTGATCCCTATACACATCACATAGCAATAGATGGATCAAAAATAATGAAAAGAACATGGAGAACCGAAAACACAAGGAAGGGATGAATCCTCTTCATCAGAAGAGCAGATGTTCATCAGACCTGTAACATTCATCATCACAAAATATAACGGGGGGGCTGGTTGTACAGAGGAAGAGCAGAAACCATCAATATATCTCAATTACGGTAACTAAACAAATCCGATGTTGAGTCCATGGGGATTTATAGTGGTCAGTTTGTGAATCCACAAAATCTCCTTATTAAGAGCCTGGACTCGGGGTATCATGGGGCACATGGTCAGTAGGGATCACCCTGAAGAAGATCCTTTTATTGTGATTTATCGCATAATGCCTCCTGTCTGATGGAAACGTTTTTGTGTTATGAATGATGCTGGAGCAACAGAGGCATCTCGGGTGCCACATCTATAGGAGCCTTGTCTGAGCTTTTTTATAGAGGGATTAGAATCCTCTTTTTCTCTTTAGCTGGCCCGGTCCCAAATATTTGACGGTAAAGGGTATCTTGAAAGGTGAAGAAATTATTGTGGAGCGTATTTTCATAAAAAATTATTTTTGTGTCGGTGTCAACCGTGGATCAATGTCTATAAACGTTTTAAAACGCACCAGTCCCAAATCACGTGGGATACTGGAACAGAGGGCGGATCCATCCATGGAACAGACAACAAATGTGTTCCTCCATGGAATGTCCTTCATAGTGACTGGAATCCCTCAATTAACCCTGTAGTTGGTCTACATTAGGGGGCATCACTACATCCACATAATTTGCATGGTTCGATGTCAGAGACCCTATCCCTGAAATTATGGGTCTCAGGGGGTCTAACAGCATCCTTATGGATTTTGGGGAGGTGATGGGAAAAAAAAAAGCAATCGGGGGATGGACGACTCTTAGAAAATGTCTTTCTGATTTATTTGGAATATTCTGAATCTATTGCTATGTGATGTGTATAGGGATCACCCTCAGCGTTCGCACACTGATTGTTATTCCTCCTAAGGCCGGAGACACACTGGTGTGAGATACGGCCGAGTCTCGCTGGTTAAAAGCAAGCTGTGGCACCGGCACTCCGGAGCGGAGCGTGCGGCTCCATGTATTGCTATGCAGCTGCACGCTCCGCTCCGGAATGCCGGTGCCACAGCTTGCTTTTAACCAGCGAGACTCGGCCGTCTCTCGCACCAGTGTGTCTCCGGCCTAACACTGAACATTCCTTTCTTTAAATCAGTGAGAGCTTCGGAGCTTCTCTTATCTACTATTATCCTTTATGTGCAATTATCTTGTGTAACTACCACCAAGTAATAAGATGAAATCAAATCCATTCACGGCTCTATAGTTTACTACCGCGGCCGGATCCTGACAAGGAATGACATGGTTAGGTGTTGAGCACTCTTCCAGATTGCAAGATTCATCTATTCATTTAATTACCTTTTTAGAACTTTGGTTTTAAAAAAATGTGAAAAATATTTGAATTTTTTATATTTGCATTTACTTTTAAGTGTCTGAGCAATGTTTTTAGGTGATATAGTCATTACGCTTTATGATTGTTTTGTGCGTGCTTTACGATGTATACACGTGTTTCTGTCTGATTTCCGGCCCATTGGGTGTGGTGGTTTTTATAGCGGGCGTTTTCATGGGCCTCTCTCGCTATAAGGGCTCATACTCGCCTGCGAGAAACTCGGAAGAGTCTCTCACCTCAATACCCGGCACTCAGGAGCGGCGCGCGGCCGCGTAACAATACATGCGCTGAACGCTACGCTCCTGAGCGCCGGGTATTGACGTGCGGGACTCTGCCGAGATTCTCGCAGGCGAGTATGAGCCCTAAATAACAATGTATGTGTATACACTGTGCTGAGGAAGTGGTGTGATCACCATAAAGTCTATTGCATCTACTCGTCCTCCTCTGATCCATGATCCCGAGCAGCGCAGTCTGATGCCCCATTCTCTTTACCAACAAGGGTCCTTACTGGAACCGCACAGATAATGTGAATGGAAGAGCAGAGATTTAACAATCACTGAGGAGTTTTCTGACAGAGATATAAAAAAAAAAAGTTTTGGGGGTTTTCTTTTTACACTTTTTTTCTGTATGGGACTTTGGCCGCTGAATTATAGGAAGCAGAAACAAAATTCAGAGCATTTTCTGGCAGAAATCCGCATTTCTTTTTCCAGATGCTCTATGGCCGTGTTTTCCTGTGGATAGTGAGCTTCAATCAGTAATCGGCTCCACAATCCTCTTAGAAAAAATCTCTGTGAATATTTCTGCAAAGAATCAAACCTTTAATTCTGTGAGGTGTACTTTTATTTACAGGCAAATTGGAGGGGTCCAGAGACCCCCACTGATTGCTCAAACCCTCCGTGCCCCTGTGACGTGAGCGGCTCCCTTCAGAGCGGAGTACGGATACAGCGGAGGGCAATGGCCTCATGGTCGATGTCTTCTATTGCTTCAGTACTAGCGCGATGTGCGCTCAGCCAGGAATTATGTGCTCCGGTCTCCGGAGCTGCGCTCTTCACAGATCTGTGGAGGTCGCCGACTCAGGACAAAGCAAACAAAGGGATCCAACTGGCTGCATATAAAGCTTCAGCTTATCATGGACCCCGGCTTGTTATTAAAAGGTCACAAAAATATTGCGAAAAAAAACCTTTTGGCTCCGTCCCCAGGGTCAGTAATCGGCAGTGCTTTTTACGCAGCACATGTCCTCTGCCGGCTTTTGAGCGCCGGTGATTCTGCATGTGTTCATTGCACCGTGCGGAATCACCGAGTCCCAATGCATTGTACGAGTGATATCTTGTGGAGACTAAGCGTCTCCCCTAGATAATAGACATGCTGCAGTCTGGGAAGATGCGCCGCATGTCCGTCTCCCCAGGGAAGCCGCAGGCATCTAAGCATAGTGGAGATGGGACTTCATAAAATCCAATCCACTATGCTGTAACATCTGGACGCTGCGGATGTACGGACCGACCGTGGGAACAGACCCTTAGTTTCTCTTTACTCAAATGCATTAAAATCTGCCCTGAGCTGAACCGCGCTGGTTCTGTGTTGTGATCCGTCGCCTCCCAGTTGTGGATGGTGTCAGTGCGAACGTCCAGGATTGTTGGGATACGCTGCTGCCGCTGGATTTATTAGCTCTGGCTCTAGTGCTGATCACTGCATAGCAGGGTGTTTTGTAGGAAGCTTATGATGGTCAAGGATGATGGCAGTGATTCCTTTTGATAGAGATGGGAGAACCAGATTGTGAGCTCCTCTATACACAGATGATAGGGATGATCCTGTGTGCGATAATTTTTTCAGCTTTTTCTTTTGCATAATTTGTAATCCAAACCCAGAAGTTTGTTTTAAAAAATTCTGAAGACGACGTGCAAATCTTTCCATCGTTCTTCGGCTGTTGGTTTTGGCTTACAAATACTAATGCAAAGTACTGACCAGAGTCCTGAGGCAGGAGGCCATAACGTGGCCAGACCTTCTGTTCCTGGGACAGATGATGGGAGTGCGATATTCTGCATCCGGAACAGGACAAAGTAATAAGAGGAACATAATAATCCCTCACACTTACCAATACACCAAAGAATAATTAATGGCGATAATCATCCAGGACACGGCGTAGTGCCAGCAGAAGCACATGGTGATGAACATGATATTGTCGTGGTCCTTCTGGTCCCACTCAGGGGCTCCTCCAAGGGGGTACAGCACAAATGCAATCTGGAAGAAGAGCAAAACGACTGAAGCATGGCGGGATCCGCCACAACGTTTGCAGCATGGCGGGATCCACCACAACGTGTGCAGCATGGCGGAATCCGCCACAACGTGTGCAGCATGGCGGAATCCGCCACAACGTGTGCAGCATGGCGGGATCCGCCACAACATGGGCAGCATGGCGGGATCCACCACAAAGTGCAGCATGACGGGATCCGCCACAACGTGTGAAGCATGGCGGGATCCACCACAAAGTGTGCAGCATGGCAGGATCTGCCACAAAGTGTGCAACATGGTGGGATCCATCACAACATGTGCAGCATGGCGGGATCCGCCACAAAGTGTGCAGCATGGAGGGATCCGTCATGTGTGCAGCATGAAGGGATCCGCCACAAAGTGTGCAGCACGGCAGGATCCGCCACAACGTGTGCAGCATGGCGGGATCCACCACAAAGTGTGCAGCATGGCAGGATCTGCCACAAAGTGTGCAGCATGGTGGGATCCATCACAACATGTGCAGCATGGCGGGATCCGCCACAAAGTGTGCAGCATGGAGGGATCCGCCATGTGTGCAGCATGAAGGGATCCGCCACAAAGTGTGCAGCATGGCAGGATCCGCCGCAACGTGTGCAGCATGGCAGGATCCGTCACAACGTGTGCAGCATGGCGGGATCTGCCACAACATGGGCAGCATGGCGGGATCCGTCACAACGTGTGCAGCATGGCAGGATTCGCCACAACGTGTGTAGCATGGCGGGATCCGTCACAACGTGTGCATCTTGTGATGGTACAAACGTCACCGACCTGCCAGAACCAGGACCCCTGCAGCATTGCCAGACTGGAGCGGAACAATTCCAGGACGATGTTATCCCTCAAGAACACTTCAATCATAATCCCGACAGACCCTCCAAACACGGCGATGAGAAGCAGCGAGTGAATGTGCTGGTCAAGAGGTGGACGGTTGTGGACGTGATAATAGAAGAGGAGGCCTGCAAGAAAGTCAGTCATACTGTAATACAATGTTGTACCTGGGTGTCTGGAGAGGACCAGCACATTCCCCCAACACCACAAATAACTTGTGAATTACAGCGGAATATCAGATTAGGAGAGTGCAGCGCGGAGAAAGCTTCATACAGAACAGCGCAGACCCCACAATCCTCCCCCATCCAAACTGCACACTGTTCATCTCAGCTCCTACGTCCCCCCCCCCATCACACAGCTCCCGCCTCTCCTACTATTAGATACAGTACAGACCAAAAGTTTGGACACACCTTCTCATTTAAAGATTTTTCTGTATTTTCATGACTATGAAAATTGTACATTCACACTGAAGGCATCAAAACTATGAATTAACACATGTGGAATTATATACTTAACAAAAAAGTGTGAAACAACTGAAAATATGTCTTATATTCTAGGTTCTTCAAAGTAGCCACCTTTTGCTTTGATGACTGCTTTGCACACTCTTGGCATTCTCTTGATGAGCTTCAAGAGGTAGTCACCGGGAATGGTCTTCCAACAATCTTGAAGGAGTTTCCAGAGATGCTTAGCACTTGTTGGCCCTTTTGCCTTCACTCTGCGGTCCAGCTCACCCCAAACCATCTCGATTGGGTTCAGGTCTGGTGACTGTGGAGGCCAGGTCATCTGGTGTAGCACCCCATCACTCTCCTTCTTGGTCAAATAGCCCTTACACAGCCTGGAGGTGTGTTTGGGGTCATTGTGCTGATGAAAAATAAATGATGGTCCAACCAAATACAAACTGGATGGAATAGCATGCCGCTGCAAGATGCTGTGATAGCCATGCTGGTTCAGTATGCCTTCAATTTTGAATAAATCCCCAACAGTGTCACCAGCAAAGCACCCCCACACCATCACACCTCCTCCTCCATGCTTCACGGTGGGAACCAGGCATGTAGAGTCCATCCGTTCACCTTCTCTGCGTCGCACAAAGACACGGTGGTTGGAACCAAAGATCTCAAATTTGGACTCATCAGACCAAAGCACAGATTTCCACTGGTCTAATGTCCATTCCTTGTGTTCTTTACCCCAAACAAGTCTCTTCTGCTTGTTGCCTGTCCTTAGCAGTGGTTTCCTAGCACCTATTTTACCATGAAGGCCTGCTGCACAAAGTCTCCTCTTAACAGTTGTTGTAGAGATGTGTCTGCTGCTAGAACTCTGTGTGGCATTGACCTGGTCTCTAATCTGAGCTGCTGTTAACCTGCGATTTCTGAGGCTGGTGACTCGGATAAACTTATCCTCAGAAGCAGAGGTGACTCTTGGTCTTCCTTTCCTGGGGCGGTCCTCATGTGAGCCAGTTTCTTTGTAGCGCTTGATGTTTTTTGCCACTGCACTTGGGGACACTTTCAAAGTTTTCCCAATTTTTCGGACTGACTGACCTTCATTTCTTAAAGTAATGATGGCCACTTGCTTTTCTTAGCTGCTTTTTTCTTGCCATAATACCAATTCTAACAGTCTAGTCAGTAGGACTATCAGCTGTGTATCCACCAGACTTCTGCACAACACAACTGATGGTCCCAACCCCATTTATAAGGCAAGAAATCCCACTTATTAAACCTGACAGGGCACACCTGTGAAGTGACAACCATTCCCGGTGACTACCTCTTGAAGCTCATCAAGAGAATGCCAAGAGTGTGCAAAGCAGTCATCAAAGCAAAAGGTGGCTACTTTGAAGAACCTAGAATATAAGACATATTTTCAGTTGTTTCACACTTTTTTGTTAAGTATATAATTCCACATGTGTTAATTCATAGTTTTGATGCCTTCAGTGTGAATGCACAATTCTCATAGTCATGAAAATACAGAAAAATCTATAAATGAGAAGGTGTGTCCAAACTTTTGCTCTGTACTGTATGACGCCACAGACCAGCGCTCACACAATATACAACTTCTGTATAGGGAATGGTTGGAAGCACATAGCCCTGTGTAAACAAGGATGTGCTGTCGACAATAATGCAAACCATATGGGAATGAAGGATTGGATTGGCATCAGGAGCCTGTCTGCACATTCACGATTATTGCCGCACATAAACTGTCCAAATTGACCCTTAAAAACAGCACTTTATGTGCAGCTTGTGGTGTGAACGCTTCAGGCTTATGGATGCAGCTCTGGAGGGATACTATAATGTCACATTCCCATCTTAGTCCTATATGACAGATCAGAAAAATATGCCATAAATGTCTGATTTCTTACCTTCAATGAAGACAGCTAGAGCCAAGGACAGGCGGTCCAGGCCTCGTGGAATATTCAGAGGGAAGTACGTCAGGATGTCCACGACTCCGGAGAGCCCGTAGAACAGGTACATGGTGGTGTGCTGCCAGTTCATAAGCTTCACCCAGCCGTGCTCCTCGCCACTCACCAGATGCATGTGAGGACCATCCGGGACAAACTGCTCGGCCAGCATCCCTACATGGACAGAGGGACCAGAGAGGCCTCCGGGAATGAGACTTGTGTGCGCGGTTATATCACTTTGTCAAAAATTGTAATTGTAAAATCCAAAGAGACATCTCAAGAGGGGACTCATTGTGGATTGGCTGAATTATAACTGGGGAAGAGAATAAAAGGGCGCACTGCAAACCCTATTGAACTAGGACCTCCTGTCGTGAACAGGTAATTACAGCAGGGTATGCACTGAGAGCAAGCCACCAAGTCTAGGATTCGTATACTCGGAGGCAGAGAAGTACAGCCGCCTCCTCTGTTCACGGGAATCTCAGACACTCTGGAGCCAGTGTCCAGCTAGGAATATTGGGGACTGCATAGATCCGATATTTATGGAAGATATATTTTCGACGTTATGACGAAGTGATTAATTTAACACATTCACTTACATTACTATGAGGCGGGCGTAGCACCTCCAAATTAATATCGAACAGACAGATGACTATATGCCCTGTTTCCGATCTAAGGAAAGCGAACATCATGATAGGAAATATGACATTAATGTCTCCTGACTGGGACCACCAGGGGCGACGATATCCTGAAAGTTGGAGATCTCATAATTTTCTAAAGACCTAGCAAATCCCACGACCAGCTCCCCACATGAGCTCTCCAAGGAGCGTTATGTGGGCATAACCTTGATCTAATAAAATCAGAGTTTGGGTTTTTGTCATTTGTCAGTTCTGGAAGACACAGTGCTCTGTGGTTCTGTCCGTAGCTCTAGGGAGTGCTTCCCTCCGCTAAGCTCGGAGCCATTTCTGTGACACAGGTTTAGTACTTTTCTTTTGTTATTCCTTTTATTACATGTAATTACTAATTATATATATACTACATTATTTTGTTTCCATTTTGTATACTGTTTTTTTATAAACACTGCCTACTTTTGGATTAAACAGATTCAGTGTAATAGTTTTGTTCCTCTTGCTCTATAAACCGCACCCCTGAAGCTATACGCTACCTTTATCGGGTGTCCAGCCTGTATAAACTATTCGTGGTGACAGCTATTTTTTTGTGGGTTATTGGGAAGCTTATATATACAGTTGTGTGAAAAAGTGTTTGCCCCCTTCCTGATTTCCTATTCTTTTGAATGCGTGTCACACTTAAATGTTTCAAATCAGCAAACAAATGTAAATATTAGACAAAGATAACACAAGTAATCACAAAATGCATTTATAAATGAAGGTCTTTATTATTAAGGGAAAACAAAATCCAAACCTACAGAGCCCTGTGTGAAAAAGTGACTGCCCACCACCTAAAAAATAACTGGTTTATCACATCTTTGGGAAGCAGAGTTCAATTTCCCTAGCCACACCCAGGCCTGATTACTGCCACACCTGGTTTCAATCAAGAAATCACTTAAATAGGACCTGCCTGACAAAGTGAAGTCAACCAAAAGATCCTCAAAAGCTAGACATCATGCCGGGATCCAAAGAAATTCTGGAATGAGAAAACGTTTTTGAGATCGGTCAGTCTGTAAAACATAAAAAAAAAAAAACATATTTCCAAAGCATTGGGACTTGAGAGCCATTATCCACAAATGGCAAAAACATGAAACAGTGCTGAACCTTCCCAAGAGTAGCCGGCCAACCAAAATTACCCCAAAAACTCAGCGATGACTGATCCAAGAGGTCACACGTGCCTCAGTTAAGGTCAGTGTTCCTGACTCCACCATAAGGCCGGGGACACACAAAACGTATAAAAAAAACGGTCCGTTTTTCACGGACGAGAATCGCACAAATGTTTCAAAAACAGTGATCCGTGTGCAGTGCGAGGATGCGATTTCCTTGCATCAAATGATCCTTTTGACATCCGTGTGACATCCATATGGCATCCGTATGCCGAGATTTTCTCGCAGGCTTGCAAAACCGACATCTAATGGATTTATGTGCTCAAATGTTCGTTAAAACATATATACAGTATGTATATATATTGTCATTGAGTCACATATATATATATATATATATTTTGTGTCTCAATGATATATATATATATATATATATATATATATATATATATATATATATATATCTCATCG
Source organism: Ranitomeya variabilis (assembly GCF_051348905.1). Lineage (NCBI taxonomy): Eukaryota > Metazoa > Chordata > Amphibia > Anura > Dendrobatidae > Ranitomeya > Ranitomeya variabilis. The sequence goes on from NC_135235.1 coordinate 247,903,478, forward strand.
AGACACAAAATATATATATATAAATATATATACACTATATTTACATTTAATTCAGCGCGATGTCCTGGATGGATGTCCTCATATGAACTCGAGCGTGGGAACTTTTACCAGGCTCCAGTTCATGAGGACATCCAGCAGAGGGCGCCTCACCGCAACTCAAGGTAGCTACAGGTCACCCTGCACTCCATTCATTCCCGGGGTTTTACAACCACAAGCACTGCTTTAGCAGAGCTCCTGGCTGTAAAATGATTTAACCCCTTCAGATGGATTTACTTCGTGGGACGTGACTGATCATCGGAAGGTATGAGATATTGTTGATTTTTTATTTTTACTTTGTTACAGAACGAGGGTCTTCAGCTGGATTAAGAGAATAATAAAATATTACAACACCCTGTGTCTTTATTTCATTAAAGGACTTTGTAATAATGTGTGTGTGTTTTAGTAACCATTTCGTACTATTGGATTAATAATGGTTAGGTGTCATAATTGATGCCTCTCCATTATTAATCTGGCTTAATGTCACCTTACAATAGCAAGGTGACATTAACCCTTCATTACCCCATATCCCACCGCTACTCGGGAGTGGGAAGAGAGTGTCCAAGTGCCAGAATAGGCGCATCTTCCAGATGTGCCTTTTCTGGGGTGGCTGGGGGCAGATGTTTGTAGCCAGGGGGGGCCAATAACCATGGACCCTCTCTAGGCTATTAATATCTGCCCTCAGTCACTGGCTTTACCACTCTGGCGGAGAAAATTGCGCGGGAGCCCACGCCATTTTTTTCCGCCATTTAACCTTTTTACAAGCTACAGCACCCAAATCTTGCACATACACACTACTAACATTAGTAGTGTGGAATATGCAAAAAAAAAAGGGATATGAGATGGTTTACTGTATGTAAACCATGTCTCGTATCCTGTCGGGTTTGTGAAGGAGAAATGAAAAGCCGCCAATTGAATTACCGGCTTTTCTCTAACACCGGTGCATATTTCTCACAATGCACATGCATGGTCCATGTGTAATCCGATTTTTTCTCGCACCCATAGACTTGCATTGGCGAGTCTCGGCCGAGATACGCTGACAATCGCAGCATGCTGCGATTTCACTCGGATCCTGAATACGGCGGAGAAAATATCGGATGATGGGAGCTGCACCATAAATTAACATTGGGCCGAGTGCTATGCGATTTTTTATCTCATAGCAGTCGTCCGTATTACGGTCTAGTGTGACCACGGCCTTAGAAAGAGACTGGGCAAAAATGGCCGCATGGCAGAGTTCCAAGACAAAAACCACTGCTGAGCAATAAGAACATAAAGGCTCGTCTCAGTTTTGCCAGAAAACATCTTGATGATCCCCAAGTCTTTTGGGAGAATACTCTGTGGACTGACATGACAAAAGTTTAATTTTTTGGAAGGTGAATGTCCCATTACATCTGGCATAGACGTAACACAGCATTTCAAAAAAGGAACATTATACCAACAGTAAAATATGGTGGTGGTCAGTGGTGTGATGGTCTGGGGCTGCTTTGCTGCTTCAGGACCTGGAAGACTTGCTGTGGTAAATGGAACCATGAATTCTGCAACCATAAAATCCTGAAGGAGAATGTCCGGCCTTTCGTTCATGAACTCAAGCGCACTTGAGTTATGCTCCAGGACAATGATCCGAAACACACCAGCAAGTCCACTTCTGAATGGCTCAAGAAAAACAAAATTAAGACTTTGGTGTGGCCTAGTCAAAGTCCTGACCTTAATCCGATTGAGATGCTGTAATGACCTTAAAAAAGCAGCTCATGCCCGGAAACTCTCCATAATTACAGCAATACTGCAGAGAGGAGCGACCAAAATCCCCCCAGAGTGTTGTGAAGACTCATTGCCAGTTATTACAAACACTTGATTGCAGTTGTTGCTGCAAAGGGCCCAACCAGTTATTAGGTTTAGGGGGCAATCACTTTTTTCACACAGGGCCCTATAGGTTTGGATTTCTTTTTCCCTTAATAATAAAGACCTTCATTTATAAAGTGCATTTTGTGATTACTTGTCTTATCTTTGTCTAATATTTACATTTGTTTGGTGAACGGAAACATTTAGGCTATGTGCACACTTTGCGGGGTCCTCTGCGGGTTCTCCCGCAGCGGATTTGATAAATCTGCAGGGCAAAACCGCTGCGGTTATCCCTGCAGATTTATCGCAGTTTGTTTTGCGGTTTCCGCTGCGGGTTTACATCCTATACTACTGATGCTGCATATGCAGCAATATGCAGCATCAATAGTAATGTTAAAAATAATAAAAAATAGTTATACTCACCCTCTGACGTCCCAATCTCCTCGGCGCTGCACGCGGCGGTCCGGTTCCAAAGATGCTGTGCGAGAAGGACCTTTGTGACGTCATGGTCATCTGACCGCGACGTCACGGTCATGTGACCGCGACGTCACCGCAGGTCCTGCTCGCACAGCAACCCTGAGACCGGACGGCCGCGTGCAGCGCTGAGAGGTGAGTATAGCATTATTTTTTTTTTTTATTCTTTTTTTTTTACACTAATATGGTTCCCAGGGCGTGGAGGAGAGTCTCCTCTCCTCCACCCCGGGTACCATCTGCACATGATCCGCTTACTTCCCGCATCGTGGGCATAGCCCCATGCGGGAAGTTAGCGGATCAATGCATTCCTATGGGTGCAGAATCGCAGCGATTCTGCACAAAGAAGTGACATGCTGTGGAATGTAAACCGCTGCGTTTCTGCGCGGTTTTTCCCGCAGCATGTGCACAGCGGATTGCGGTTTCCATAGGGTTTACATGTAAATGTAAACGCTATGGAAACTGCTGCGGACCCGCAGCATCAAAATCGCCGCGGATCCGTGGTAAAACCCGCAAAGTGTGAACATGGCCTTAAGTGTGATGAACATGCAAAAGAATAGGAAATCAGGAACGAACTGTATAACGTAATGGCGGGGGAGATATAGAGGGGATGTCTTAGCTGTTCCCGGATATATCGGTGGCAGCGGTGGGATAACATCACGATCTCCCGGCGGTTCCCTCACACACTTATTACCATCTGCTGATATAATGGCTCCTGCTGTTAAAACGCCTATACAACTAGTGCAGACGGACAGCGGAGCAGACCCCGGGCAGAAATCAGGTCATCAAATTACTATGTCAGTTTCCCCCAGGATTAGCTGACGGCAGGGACCGGGCGCACAGTGCTGCCTGGACCCCCATGGTTATCCCCCCCACAGGTATATGGAGAAGTGGCATCTGCCTGTTCTATCATTGTGCTATTATCAAAGTACATTTCACTACACCCCTCATTATCCGCAGCGTTGACCACGGACATGCTGTAGCGTCCACCATGAACCCCAGGGATCAGGCAGGGCCCTCACCGATGAGAGTGAACACGGCCTTCATTACCCCCTCGATGAGCTCCAGGCGTTGGTAGCACTTGTTGTTGGGACATTTTCCCTTGTTTCTGCTGTTGAGATATTTGAGCGGATACTTTACCGACCACCACAGGCCGAACACCAGGAAGAAGCTGCCCGGCAGCGCGTGACCTTTGAAATTCGCCATCGATTTCCCTGAAAGGAATAGAAACGTTATCAGTAAAGTGATAAGAGGTGGTGTGATCGGCCGGGGACAGGAGCGGCTCCGGGACACCAGGAACAGGCAGCACAAAAGCCTCGTTATTCAGAAGGTGGAGCGGAGCTTAGTGATACATTATTATGTCACTACATAGATTTACTTGGAAGCCCAAGAGGGCGACATACTTCATCCAAGAGCAAAAAAGAGCAGCCTAGTGCAACAAAGGAGAACTCACCGGCACCACCGTTACATCATTATAGAGGGCATTTACAGATATCATGTGGATTTATATTTTTGACCAATATCTGGTGCTCAGCTCAAAGATTAGAACCAAAGTAGATCTCTACCAGCGGCTCTCATCAGATTTACCAACACGAAGCTAATAAAATTTGCTGGTATAACTAAAACAGAGACTCCATGTAAGGATCAGAGACATAAAAATGTTACAGAGAGAAGCAAAATAACTCAGCGCCATTAGGTGTAGAGGACGACGACGATTTGTCACCCTTCCTGTGATGCAAAGTGAGAGGATATAAGAGCGATAATCTTTCAATATGACCGTAAGGATACTGTATATTGTGAGAATTACGGTAATGTATCATGAGTGGACACGGTCCGGATGGCAGCAGTTTCTTGAAGGAATCGGAATCTTGTTTTATGTGTACTTGTCTTCTATTTCATATGTTTGTATATTAAAAGTTCAAACTTTGTAAATTAATTGATTTTTGAACAGAACAATGAGTTCCAGTGAAGTCTTGGGAAAGCGTGCATGCAAGCGAAATGGCATTGACCAAGCGGGATCGCCACTCCTCTCGTTGTTTCCTGCAAGGAATAGAGTTGGATATTCTGATGAGTGCCAGTGGTGGTTTACATCTAATTTGGTTCTAAAAGTGGACGTCGTCAACGTCCATTGCAAAAGAGCCCTCAAAAAACTGATCCCCATCTGCTCGGACCAGAAGGCCACAGCACTGGTCAGGGACAAGGGGACCAACCTTACTGAAGCTTCAAAAATGTCCGTCTTGCTCCTGGCTTCCACATGGGTCAGATTATGAAGGTTTGGGCCAACTACAGAAGGCTACATGAGACGACCGAACTATGCACCCCAGAAGCTTCTGCCCAGTGTGCATTACTGTACCAATCGTGACCCAGCAGCCCAGGGTAAACACGTGAGAAGTGCAGAAAGTGAGCCCGATCGAAGGCAAAGGCCACGAGGGGATCAGATTTGACTGATATCGTTGATCTATATGAATCAATGGGACATTGTTTATTTACTACAAAACCAAAGTGTTAGAACCATTAATAAGAGCTAAGAATTAGGCGAGGTTGTAAGTATGGTTTAATTGAGATTATTAAAGGAGTCTGTGTAATTTTTTCAATTAAAGGACTTTTTTCTGGGTGTCTGTGTTTTCTTTCAATGTCACTATGGGGTTAGCAAAGGGGGCGACTTATTGACTCCTCTCCATTACTAACTTCAGGGCTTGATGTCATCTGACAATACAAAGGTAATATCAACCCCAAGTGGGGGCAAGTGGGAAAAGCGAGGCTAAGTGCCAGAATTGTTGCGTTGTTCTGAGGTTCTCCCTGCCTGCAGACCCCCGGATCCAAGATGGCCGTAGAGTCCTTCCGGGTCTTGCAGTGAGGTGGCTTGTCAGTGCCTGCTGAGAGCAGGACCTGAGGAGCCAGTGCTGTGCAGTGTCAAATGTAAAAAGGTTAAAAAAAAAAAACAACATATACATACATACATACACTCACCGGCCACTTTATTAGGTACACCTGTCCAACTTCTTGTTAACACTTAATTTCTAATCAGCCAATCACATGGCGGCAACTCAGTGCATTTAGGCATGTAGACATGGTCAAGACAATCTCCTGCAGTTCAAACCGAGCATCAGTATGGGGAAGAAAGGTGATTTGAGTGCCTTTGAATGTGGCATGGTTGTTGGTGCCAGAAGGGCTGGTCTGAGTATTTCAGAAACTGCTGATCTACTGGGATTTTCACGCACAACCATCTCTATGGTTTACAGAGAATGGTCCGAAAAAGAAAAAAAATCCAGTGAGCGGCAGTTCTGTGGGCGGAAATGCCTTGTTGATGCCAGAGGTCAGAGGAGAATGGGCAGACTGGTTCGAGCTGATAGAAAGGCAACAGTGACTCAAATCGCCACCCGTTACAACCAAGGTAGGCCTAAGAGCATCTCTGAACGCACAGTGCGTCGAACTTTGAGGCAGATGGGCTACAGCAGCAGAAGACCACACCGGGTACCACTCCTTTCAGCTAAGAACAGGAAACTGAGGCTACAATTTGTACAAGCTCATCGAAATTGGACAGTAGAAGATTGGAAAAACGTTGCTTGGTCTGATGAGTCTCGATTTCTGCTGCGACATTCGGATGGTAGGGTCAGAATTTGGCGTAAACAACATGAAAGCATGGATCCATCCTGCATTGTATGGAGCATCTTTGGGATGTGCAGCCGACAAATCTGCGGCAACTGTGTGATGCCATCATGTCAATATGGACCAAAATCTCTGAGGAATGCTTCCAGCACCTTGTTGAATCTATGCCACGAAGAATTGAGGCAGTTCTGAAGGCAAAAGGGGTCCAACCCGTTACTAGCATGGTGTACCTAATAAAGTGGCCGGTGAGTGAGTGTGTATATATATATATATATATATATATATATATATATATATATATATATATATATATATATATATATATATATATATATATATATATATATATATATATATACATATATACATACACACACACATACACACATTACTGTGTAAAGATATATTTTTAATTCCTAAATAAAGGAAAAAAATATTGTTCCAATAAATACATTTATGTAAATTTAAAAAAAAAAAAAAAAGTGCACATTTAGTATCGCTGCATCCGTAACGACCCGACCTATAAAACTGCCCATGAGTTAACCCCTTCAGTGAACACCATAAAAAAAAAAAAAAAAAACGAGGCAAAAAACAATGCTTTATCATCATACTGCCGAACAAAAAGTGGAATAATACGCGATCAAAAAGACGGATATAACCATGATACCGATGAAAACATCTTGTCCCGCAAAAAACGAGCCGCCATACAGCTTCATCAGCGAAAAAATAAAAAAGTTAGAACCTTCAGAATAAAGCGATGCAAAAAGCATTAAGCTACTTACGGGTAGCGGCATTTCTCGGAGGCCCATGACAGCACGACGAGAGAGGGGATCCGCCCATTAGGAACAGGAAACCTACAGATACAAAAGGGCGGCACCTCTCCCCTGCATCAGTTGTATTTCAGAGCCTTGAGAGGACTACCGTGGTTAGTGGCACACAAAAATATACATTATATACAGTTTATATACAAAAATTTTAGCCAATCTATTGGAACTGGGTATCATACGTGAGATATATACATTATAGGAGGTGCAACCCCCACGTGAAATAGGGAGGGAACTAAGGGTGCTGTCATGGGCCTCCGAAAAATGCTGCTACCCGTAAGTAGCTTAATGCTTTACTCAGACTCCCATGACAGCACGACGAGAGAATTACAGAGATGTAAAACTTCCTTAGGGAGGGACTATAGCTGGCAGCAACCTTAACCCGAAGGTGAGATCAGAGGAGGCCCCTAAATCCAACCTATAGTGTTTAAAGAAGGTGGACGGGGATGACCATGTGGCCGCCTTACATATCTGGTCGATTGATACTCCAGATTTTTCCGCCCAGGATGTAGCCATGGCTCTGGTGGAATGCGCCCTCAGATTCTGCGGAGTCGGACCCCCACCTGCAGTATAAGCCGAAGAGATAGCCTCCCTAATCCACTTCGCTAGTGTGTACTTTGATACCCTGAGTCCCTTTCTAGGATTTTGGAAAGATAAAAATAACGCATTATCTTTCTTCCATGTATCAGTAACAGAGATGTATTTTAACAGGCATCTCCTAACGTCTAGTGTATGGAGTAGCTCTTCTTTAGGGTTGGAGGGGTTAGGAAGGAAAGATGGTAACACTATCTCCTGTGACCTGTGAAACCGAGATGATACTTTTGGTAAATAGGCCGGGTCCGGTCTGAGGACTACCCTATCTGGCGGAAACTCTGTATAAGGGGAAATTCTGGAGAGCGCTTGTATGTCTCCTACCCTACGGGCAGATGTTATCGCTACCAGAAAAGCTGTTTTAAGGGATAAGGCCTTAATTGAAGCTGATTGTAATGGTTCAAACGGCTCTCTAGTCAATGCTGACAGGACTAGATTAAGATCCCAAGGCATAGATCTATCCTTATGTATGGGTCTAGCACTACTAGAAGCTTTAATGAACCTTGAGATCCAATAATTATTGGCGATGTTACAGGAAAACAAGGCCCCTAGGGCCGAGACTTGTACCTTTAGGGTACTAGTGGATAGATCTAGCTCTAAGCCCTTTTGCAGGAATTCTAAGATCTGTTTTATAGGTATTCCCTCTTCTAAATTAAAGTCAGAAGAGGCCAGGAATTTCCGCCAAGTTCTAGCGTAGATTGTTGTCGTAATCTGCTTTCTACTCTTCATAAGGGTTTCAATCAATCTTGGGGAGAACCCTTTGTCCTTCAGTAACGCCCTCTCAAACTCCATGCCGTTAAATGGAGATTCTTTACTTGAGCATGGCTGATCGGACCCTGGTAAAGTAAATCTGGAATGTCCAGAAGCACCCAAGGGTCCTCCACTGACATGATCCTGAGCCAGGTGAACCAGGCCCTTCTGGGCCAGAATGGGGCAATCAAAATAACTCTTGCCCGATCCTCTCTTATCTTCCTGATTACCAGAGGTATCAGGGCTAGCGGGGGGGGAACGCATAAGCCAGCCGAAAGTCCCAACTGATCAGAAAGGCGTCTACCGCCAGTGGATTCTCCCTGGGATTTAGGGAACAGAATTTTATGGTCTTTCGATTGTCCCTGGTGGCAAATAAATCCACCTCTGGATGTCCCCATTTGTGGACAATCTGGTTGAATACGAGACCGTTTAGAGACCACTCCCCTTGTCTCAGGGTGTTGCGGCTTAGAAAGTCCGCTTTCACATTTTCTTTTCCTCTTATGTGCAGTGCGGTTAAAGATAGAAAATGGTTTTCCGCAGTCTGGAATAGACGATCTGTCACTCTCATCAGTGATTCGGAATGAGTTCCACCCTGGTGATTTATGTACGCGACCGCCACCTGGTTGTTCGAGAGGATCTTGACGTGGTGACCCTGCAGATATATGAGTAATGTTTTAACAAAGTTCAACTGCCATTAACTCTTTTTGGTTGGAGGAGGCTGATGTTAGGGGGTTCCATAGACCCTGAACTATCCTGTCATCCATGTGTGCTCCCCAACCTGAAGGGCTAGCGTCTGTCGTTACAATACGTGTCGCCTGTGTCACCCAGGGAACTCCTGCCGATAAATTGTCATTGATTAGCCACCATCTAAGAGATGTTAGTGCTTCTGGACCCAAAGTAATCTGACTTTGCAAGGACCCTTGTAAGATTCTATCATTATCCAGTACCTCGGACTGTAAAGGTCTGGTGTGAAATTGGGCCCAACGGACAGCGGGAATGCACGAGGTTAGAGATCCTAACAGTGACATAGCCTGTCTAAGTGTCATGGATGGATTATCAGTTGCTCTAGACACCTGTTGTTGGATGTGTAACAACTTGTCAGGCGGAAGACAACACTGTTGGGTTTCTGAATTTAACAACAGCCCTAAGAATCTCTGTATTTTCTGGGGCTGTAATCGGGATTTTTCATAATTCACAATCCACCCCAGATGCTCAAGTTTGGTTGTGGTTACCTTTAGCTGAGAGAGGCAATGGTCTGCCGAACTCCCAACTATAAGGAAATCATCCAAATAGGGGACAATCAAGATGTCAGACTCTCGTAAGTGCGCCATGACTTCGGCCACTAACTTGGTAAACACCCTAGGAGCCGCTGATAAGCCAAAGGGAAGAGCTCTAAACTGGAAATGACGAATTTGTCCCCCCATTGACACAGCTACCCTCAGGAATCTCTGGAAGTCTTCATGTATTGGGACATGATAGTATGCGTCCTTTAAATCCACAACTACCATGAAGCAGTTTTTAAACAACATTTTTATTGCTGAACCAATTGATTCCATTTTGAACGATTCATTGGTCAGAAATTTATTACGGCCTTTGAGATTTATGATCGTTCTAAACGATCCGTCTGGCTTCTTGATCAGAAAAAGACGAGAGTAAAATCCCCTCCCTCTTTCAGATACTGGGATTTCAACCAAAACATTCTTGGAGCATAGGTTCGTGACTTCTGCTTCCAAGGCTGCTTGCTCAAGGGGGGAGGAACGTAAAGGGGTTAATTTAAATTTATCTCGAGGCCAGTGATCGAAGTCAAGTCTTAGACCTTTTGCTATAATGCCTCGGACCCATTTACTGTTCGTAATGTCAAACCAAGCTGAGGAGAATGCTGACAGTCTACCCCCCACAGGGATTGCTAGTCATTGGTCCGGTTTTTTCTGTTCTTTCGAGGAACGGCGAAACATATAGCCCGTACCTCTTCCGCGTCTGTCCTCCCATCTAAAACTCTCTCTAGAGGGTGAGGATCCGCGTTTTTTCCCGCGACCAAATCTCCTCTTATTGAAGGGCCGGCGGTAGGATGCTGAAGACGGATTAGGAAATTTCTTATCATCCCCCGCCTTTTCCAGCAACTCATCCAGAGTTGGTCCAAAGAGAAATTCTCCTTTACACGGGATGGCGCAGAGCTTAGTTCTGGATTGAATGTCGCCTGACCAGCACTTCAACCATAAAGCCCTACGAGCCGCGTTGGAGAGTCCTGCCGCTCTAGCCGCCATCCTGACAGAGTCCACAGATGCGTCTGACAGAAAGGCCGCAGCATTCTGCATTGTTGGTAAAGCCTTCAGAATGGAATCTCTGGAAGCGCCGTCCTTGAGCTGGGACTCTAACTGATCCAGCCAGACCATTAAAGACCTGGCTGTACACGTCGCAGCCACTGCTGGTCTTAGAGATCCCGCCGCCGTCTCCCAGGTTCCTTTAAGGAAAGTATCTGCCTTTCTGTCAAGGGGGTCCTTGAGGGTCCCCATATCCTCAAATGGCAATGAGGCTTTCTTTGACGCTTTTGCCACCGCCGCATCCAGCTTAGGGGCTTTATCTCATGTTTCCACAACTGGATCATCAAAAGGGTACCTGCGTTTCAATGCTGGCGGCAAGGAACCCTTTTTCTCGGGTTTCTTCCATTCTCGGAGAATCAAGTCTTGGATCTTTTCGTTCACCGGAAAAGATCTATGTTTTTTACGATCCAGTCCGCTGAACATCAGATCCTGTTTTGAGGGCTGCGGCTTGGGCTCTTCTATACCCATTGTGCCTCTAACGGACTTGACGACTTTGTCAATTCTATCCAGGGGTAGACCGAATCGTCCTGACTCCTCATCTGAAGAAGAGGAGGAAGGACTTGAGTGATAGGCACCCTCTTCTCTTTCTTCCTCCGAAGAATTAGAGTCCAGGGGGGTCCTATGTTTTGAACCTCCCGCTTGGGATAGGGACCGTAGGGATTCCCTTACTTCCAAACGGATCATTTCCTTCAGGTTAGCCGCACTCACAGATTCTTCCGCTACCTAGGGGAGGACAATATAGGTGATAACTACTATCTGACCTAATGTCACTTCCACCCAACCACACCTGTAGACCTCACCGTCTGTTGTATACAGGGGGCACATAATTTTTTGGGACAAGAATCAGGTAAGGGGACCCCACAGAGGGCACATTCCTTATGCTTTGACTTGTCCGTGTTTTTCTTCCCCTAGAATGATAAAGTATAGGGGGCCTGCGTCACAGAGTGAACTTTCGCGTAGATCACTTACCTGTGCGCCAAAGTAAATACCGGAATACGAGGGGGTTCTTTCCTAGCCGAAGCTCTGGATCCTTTTGCGGATGAGCTTCTTCGACTGGACTGGTCGCTCCTGTTTTTGTCCTGGGGCTTCTGACGCACCTCATCCAGCAGCTGCTGCTGCTGCTGCTCACCACCACTCTCCATGATGACTTGCGACCAAAAGCAGGGCTCTGTAATCGTCACCTGCTTAAATCCCCCTTGGATCCGGTCAGCAGATAGGCCAGCGCCACCCTATTGGCTCAGGATACAGCAGGGAGGGCAGGAAACCATGTGGGAAAAACCGGCATTCAGGATGCGATGGGCGCCGCCATCTTGGATCGACTGCGCATGCGCAGACACCCGGCGACCCGGAAGCGGCTACTAATTCCGCCCCCTCACGTCACCGCACCCGGAAATGCTCCAGCACACGCTGAGAGCAGTGCAGGACGCCGGGGACGGACCGCAGCGCTCCGGGTGTTCACCCACGCAGTCCTGGCGTCGGCACCCCATATTCGCCGCACCACCAATGGGGAATACTTACCGGCGCTGACGCTGATGGAGGCAGGAAAATCCTCCGGACTCCGCTCCCTGCTGCGAACGCCACCGCGTGCAGTCCAACCAGGACCACCGTGGCGTCTCCAGGATTCTCCGCACCGGCCGAGGTAGGAGACCCCCCCGCTACCAGATTCGGTCCGGCCGGCCGGCCTGGGCTCCTTTAGATCAATCTGTAGGCACCCGTCCCTTTAGGAACAGGAAACCAACTAATGCAGGGGAGAGGTGCCGCCCTTTTGTATCTGTAGGTTTCCTGTTCCTAATGGGCGGATCCCCTCTCTCGTCGTGCTGTCATGGGAGTCCGAGTAAATAATTATTTTTCCTATAAAATAGTCTTTATCGCATAAAAGCGGCAAAACATAATGATATAAATGAGGTATCGCTGTAATCGTACTGACCCGAAGAATAAAACTGCTTTATCCATTTTACCAAACGCGGAGCGATATAAACAACCCCCCCCCCCCCTAAAAAAAAAAAAAAGAAATTCATGAATTCCTGGTGTTTGTTCATTCTGCCTCCCAAAAATCAAAATAAAAAGCGATCAAAAAATGTCATGTGCCCAAAAATGTTACCAATAAAAACGTCAACTCGTCCCGTAAAAAACAAGACCTCACATGACTCTGTGGCCCAAAATATGGATAAATTATAGCTTTTAAAATGTGGTGATGCAAAAACTATTTTTTGCAAGAAAAAGCATCTTTTAGTGTGTGACGGCTGCCAATCATAAAAATCCGCTATAAAAACCCGCTATAAATAGTAAATCAAACCCCCCTTCATCACCCCCTTAGTTAGGGAAAAAATAATAAAATTAAAAAATGTATCTATTTCCATGTTCCCATTAGGGTTAAGGTACCTTCACACTAAGCGACGCTGCAGCGATATCGACAAAGATGCCGATCGCTGCAGCGTCGCTGTTTGGTCACTGGAGAGCTGTCACACAGACAGCTCTCCAGCGACCAACGATGCCGAAGTCCCCGGGTAACCAGGGTAAACATCAGGTTGCTAAGCGCAGGGCCGCGCTTAGTAACCCGATGTTTACCCTGGTTACCAGTGTTAAATGTTAAAAAACAAACACTACATACTTACATTCGCGTCCCCCGGCGTCCGCTTCTCTGCACTGTGTGAGCGCCGGCCCTAACAGCAGAGCGGTGACGTCACCGCTGTGCTTTGCTTTCCGGCCGGCACTGACACACTCAGTGCAGGAAGCTCTGAGCAGCAGCGCGGACGCCGGGGACGTGACAGACATCAGAGGGTGAGTATGTAGTGTTTTTTTTTTACTTTTACAATGGTAACCAGGGTAAATATACCCTGGTTACCATTGTAAAACATTGCTGGCATTGTTGCTTTTGCTGTCAAACACGACGATACAGGCCGATCTGACGACCAAATAAAGTTCTGAACTTTCAGCAACGACCAGCGATATCACAGCAGGATACAGATCGCTGCTTCGTGTCAAACACAACGATATCGCTATCCAGGACGCTGCAACGTCACGGATCGCTATCGTTATCGTTGTAAAGTCGCTTAGTGTGAAGGTACCTTTAGGGCTAAAGTTAGGGATAGGGTTTGGATTAGAGTTGGGATTAAGTTTACAGTTGGGATTAGGGTTAAGGGTGTGTTTGGATTAGGGTTGGAGTTAGAATTGGGGAGTTTCCACTGTTTAGGCACATCAGGGGCTCTACAAACGTGACATGGCGTCTGATCTCAATTCCAGCCAATTATGCATTTAAAAAGTCAAACGGCGCTCCTTCCCTTCTGAGCTCTGCCATGCACCCAAACAGTGGTTCCCCCCACATATGGGGTATCTGCGTACGCAGGACAAATTACACAACAACGTTTGGGGTCCAGTTTTCCTGTTACCCTTGTGAAAATAAAAAATTTGGGGGCAAAAAAATAATTGTTGTGGGAAAAAAATATTTTTTTTTTCACGGCTCTGCGTTGTAAACTTTAGTGAAACACTTGGGGGCTTAAAGTTTTCACAACACATCTAGATAAGTTCATTGGGGGGGTCTATTTTCCAATATGGGGTCACTTGTGGGGGGTTTCTACTGTTTAGGCACATCAGGGGCTCTGCAAACGCAATGTGACGCCCGCAGACTATTCCATCAAAGTCTGCATCCAAAACGGCGCTCCTTCCCTTCCGAGCTCTGCCGTGCACCCAAACAGTGGTTTACCCCCACATATGGGGTATCGGCATAATCAAGACAAATTGTACAATGACTTTTGGGGTCCAATTTCTTCTGTTACCCTTGGGGGTAAAGGGGTTAACAGCCAGTAAAGGCCAAGTATACAGCTGTGAGCTGATATTAATAGCCTGGGAAGCGCCATGGGTATTACCCCCTTCCCAGGCTATAAACATCTACCCCCAGCTGTCGGCTTTCCTTCTGCTGGTTAAGAAAATTATGTGGGACCCCACTCCATTTTTCAAAAAAGTAATCTTTTATTAAATACATGTAGAGTAAACTGCACACACTCTACTAAATGTATTTGTCACTGACATCTGTATACCTATCTATTCTATATGTATTTACTGTGTGAAATCCATCCCTTCTATCCTGTCGGCTCCTGCAGAGATTTTACAGAAGCCAACAGAGGAATTAAAGGCTTTTCTTCTATATATACACTATGTTCCAAATTATTATGCAAATGACATTTTTCTCTGATTGTCCTAAATGGTCAGGCATTATTATGCAAATGACAGTCAGTCTAATAAAAGTCATCACCCCTTAGTGTATACATTGAATTTTATTGAAGAAACCTCCCAATGATAACAGTATAATCTCTAAAATGAATAAAAACTCAAAATGCACTGTTCCAAATTATTAGGCACAGTAGAATTTCTAAACATTTGATATGTTTTAAAGAACTGAAAATGCTCATTTGAAGAATTTGCAGCATTAGGAGGTCACATTCACATAACAAAAAAGCTATTTAACTCCAAAACATCCTAACAGGCCAAGTTACATGTTAACATAGGAACCCGCCTTTGATATCACCCTCACACAATTCTTGCATCCATTGAACTTGTGAGTTTTTGGAGAGTTTCTGCTTGTATTTCTTTGCATGAAGTCAGAATAGCCTCCCAGAGCTGCTGTTTTGATGTGAACTGCCTCCCACCCTCATAGATCTTTTGCTTGATGATAATCCAAAGGTTCTCTATAGGGTTGAGGTCAGGGGAAGATGGTGGCCACACCATGAGTTTATCTCCTTTTATGCCTATAGCAGCCAATGACTCAGATGTATTCTTTGCAGCATGACAGCATGAGATAGTGCATTGTCATGCATGAAGATGCTTCTGCTCCTGAAGGCACGTTTCTGCTTTTTATACCATGGAAGAAAGTTGTCAGTCAGAAACTCTATACACTTTGCAGAGGTCATTTTCACACCTTCAGGAACCTTAAAGGGCCCTACCAGCTGTTCTGGACCAAAACATGACTCCTCAACCTCCTTGCTGACGTCACAGCCTTGTTGGGACATGGTAGCCATCCACCAACCATCCACTACTCCATCCATCTGGACCATCCAGGGTTGCTTGACACTCATCAGTAAACAAGACTGCTTGAAAAATAGTCTTCATGTATGTCTGGGCCCACTGCAACCATTTCTGCTTGTGATCACTGTTTAGGGGTGGCCGAATAGTAGGTTTATGCACCAAAGCAAGCCTTTAAAGATCCTACACCTTGAGGTTTGAGGGATTCCAGAGGCACCAGCGACTTCAAATAACTTTTTGCTGCTTTGTAATGGTATTTTGGCAGCTGCACTCTTAATTCAATGAATTTGTCTGGCAGAAACCTTCCTCGATATGCCTTTATCTGCATGAACTCTGTTTCAGTCATAAATCTCTTCATAGTATGATGATCACTCCTAAGTTTTCATGAAATATCTAATGTTTTCAAACCTTGTCCAAGGCATTGCACTATTTAATGCTTTTCAGCAGCAGAGAGATCCTTTTTATTTCCCATATTGCTTGAAACCTGTGGCCTGCTTAATAATGTGGAACATCATTTTTTTTTTTTTTTTTTTTAATCTGTTTATTAGATTTTCCAAAACAGTACAAATCATACCATTCCAATAATAATACAATAACATGACAGTATTAAATGACAATGTAACCTCAACATCCCTCCCCCCCCCTACATAATCCAAAATAGAGATTCCCAAATTTTGCTTGCGCTTGACCAGGAAGTGTCTCATGAAACTGGTGAGTTGCCACCTATCCTCTGTAATAAATACCATTGGGTGTTTTCAAAGTGTGCTCTCAGTTTCTCCCTAGTTTCTAGAGGGAGCGAAGGAATAAAAGTAGCCCACGTGGAAAAGAATTTACCCACCTGCTTCTCTCTAATTTTTTTGGAACATCATTTTTAAGTAGTTTTCCTTTAATTAGAATAACCTGGAAAACTAATTATCACATGTATTTAAGATTGATTTCAGTGATCCATTGAGCCCTGAGACACAATACCATCCATGAATTTATTTGAAAAACATAATGATTAAATCTTCATGACACTTAAATCCAATTTGCATAATAATTTGGAACACAGTGTGTGTATATATATATATATATATATATATATATATATATATATATATATATATATATATATATATATATTTTTTTTTTTTGTCACTGACATCTATGTATTCTATGTGTATATCTCTATTCTAACCTGTCAGTGTGACAGGAATTGTCGGCTTTTCAAAGGCCACCGGTGCATAAAAATTGTGCAATTTTTCTTCTGTCACCCATAGGCTTGCATTGGCGAGTCTCGGCCGAGTCTCGGTGACAATCGTAGCATAGTGCAATGTTACACGCAAATAGATTACGCCAGAGGAAGTAAACGCTGATGTGAGCTGCCCCATAGATGAACACTGGGCCGAGTGCTGCGATGTTTGCCCGCACAGCGCTCGCCCGTATTCTACGGTAGTGTGACTCCGGCCTTAGGAGGATTTACCACTGCTGTATGGATCACACCTGGGCAGACCTGGAAAACTGACAGACTGTTTGATTAAAACAATTTTTTTTTTCCTCCATAATCGCAGCTCAGATTTCTGGAAATAAGAAAAGACAAATAACATGTAAATGAGGGATACGAGGAGGGGAGGCAGCAGCAGAGCGCGGCAGGCGTCCACATGAGCTGCTTATTCTGGATCATGACTTTCTGCTAGAGGGATCCTCCAACAATAAACCCACTGCTTGGTGTCCAGAGTGTCCACTCCTCCCCCGTATAGAGGGATCCTCCATCAATAAACCCACTGCTTGGAGTCCAGAGTGTCCTCTCCTCGCCCGTATAAAGGGATCCTCCAACAATAAACCCACTGCTTGGTGTCCAGAGTGTCCGCTCCTCGCCCATATAGAGGGATCCTCCATCAATAAACCCACTGCTTGGTGTCCAGAGTGTCCGCTCCTCCCCCGTATAGAGGGATCCTCCATCAATAAACCCACTGCTTGGAGTCCAGAGTGTCCTCTCCTCGCCCGTATAAAGGGATCCTCCAACAATAAACCCACTGCTTGGTGTCCAGAGTGTCCGGTCCTCGCCCGTATAAAGGAATCCTCTAGCGACTTGTTATATTTATGAGATTATTTTCCAGCTGTCACACAGCTTTCCCTGGAGCAGATAGGCTGCTACAGCCTGACAGAAGCGGACGGCCTGCTCTCCTGGGTGACCACAGTGTGACCGTCCCCTAACCACGTAGGAGGCAATGGATAATGAATAGAGAGAAAGTCCTCAGAGGCTGGAGAACCACAGATCCCAGGAGCTCAGACTACAATATTAATTAATGAGCAGGGTCGTCAGGAGACGGGTCAGGGCCAGCAGTCACCTCGGGCCCTTGTGAGAAGACCAATGCCAGGACAGGCCTGTGACAGCCGGGGGCCCGGCGTATATATCATGGCCATAGTTCTAGACTTTCTGTATCAGTTCTACAACAGTCAGGATCTCTGCTTGCTGTCAGACAATAAGGGTATGTGTCCACGATCAGGATGGCCGGCGGTATGGACGGAGCGGCAAACCCACTCGGCGCTGAGCCCCACCCCCTTCTGGGACGCGATGATGCCGGATGTGTTCATTGCACACATCCGGGATCATCGCACCCCACGCATAGGGCCCTGTGTTATTCCTTGTGGCGTCGCAGCAAGGAACACTGACATGCTGCGATCTTAAAAGACGCGTAGCATGTCCGGAGTCGCAGGGCCGACGGATGCGTGTTTTCACGCATAGTGGACACGGGATTTCATAAAATCCCCTCCACTATGCTGGAACATCTGGACGCTGCGTGTTTGACGCTGCGGCCCCACGCAGCGTCAAACACGCAGCGTTTCCTGAACGTGGACACATACCCTAAGTGTTTCTATCCAGATTAATACATCTCACAGCTGAGGATTTGTTGCAGTGGTGGCTGCTGTTTCCCATCTGCAGCTTGGCGCGTAGAAGGTGAACAGCAGCAATTATCAGTAATCTGGTGACTACGGCGCAAGAACCCTGAAATCCATTCTACCTGCCCGGACACAGTGTAACAGAATATCAGCACAGGAGAAGTCCAGTGACAAGAGGGCTGTTACCTGGATACCATTGTAACAAACCATCAGAAATGTCAGCTTCCCATCCACTCTATGTAAACAAGAATGTTACTAGTGTCCTATGTTATGTAAATACACAGAGAAACACTGCAGGGAGTGCTGGGACCGGTGGTTCCCCCAGGCAGGGGAGTCTTCTGTACCCTCAGCCCCGGCATAAAGCGCCACGTCTCACAGCGACGGCCATTCCGGTGCCAGAAGTCTCAGAAATTAACAAAAAATAATTCACACAATTACTCCAGTCACCACCACTGCTGCATTACTGACAAGCGAAACACTAAACGTCCAAAATTATCAATTACACCAAGGAGAAGCGACAATTTGTGATTATTTGCTCCACTGTTCCCCCTATTGTAATAACCAGTATCAGCTATAACTGCGGTGTTCCCAAAATATGCAGCTCTGGAGGTGACTGGAGGATAAGACACGATGTAACAGCAGAATAGTGACTGCAGCTCTGGAGGTGACTGGAGGATAAGACACGATGTAACAGCAAAATAGTGAGTGCAGCTCTGGAGGTGACTGGAGAAAAGTGGCTGCTATATTAATGCTGTTACCTGAATAAGACACTCAGCAGAAAGACAGGCAAAAAATGGAATAAAGTGAAGCCCCAGCAGGGATGTCGGCAGCAGGGATGTCGGCAGCACGGTGTGTGGATGAATGACGCGGTTCTGAGCGCACGGTGACAAACGTCTTAAAGAAACAGGCGCTGAAGTAAAGCAGGTGACAGGCGCCATTTACTGCACTAGGTTCCTGCCATGTGACTGCTCCATCCGCTTCTGTTCCTGCTCTTCACATCTTCAGTGTTTGTTTTATTACTTTTTGCTTTATAAAAGAGCTCGATAGAAACAACAAAGCCACGAAGTGCAGCGACATCGTCCGTCAGATCCACAGATTCGCTCCACACCAGTCACCGGCCCAGCAAACGGCTGCAAAGAAATCTGGAAAAACCTTCCAACCCTACGAGAACAGCGGCCATTACTGCCCTGTGTCCCTGTGCACAGCGCCTTAGGGTCCGCTCTGGGCTTAGGGGGGCCGCTGCGGGCCGCTGCGGGCCTAGGGGGGCCGCTGCGGGCCTAGGGGGTCCCATACGTCACTGCACCACAGGGGGAAACAAACATTGGGCTACAGTTCTCCGAAAGAGGCAGAACGAGCACTGGCTGCAGAAAAGGACGGTTTATGGCCGCAGGTCACCCCGACTGTCGCCTGGACAGAAGGCGCCATGTCCCACAAAACCCTACTGGTCCTTCACCACTGGTCAGTGCGAGGAACCAGCCCCTGTCTGTGACCACCAGCTGCTGCCATTACCTCCAGCACTATCAGCAGCTCACCCACCTACATGAGTTCCCCTATAAGACCCGAACCCACAAATGGCGAGAACTGACAACAACGCAGGCGGAATAACCAAGCCCAAAAGAAAGTAAATGGAAAGTTAGTGACCCCAGGCTGGGCGCAGACAGCCGGCCATGGAGCATGCAGTGATGGCAGAGCTCTCACCTGTGTGCGCTGCTCAGGGATCAGCAGGAGATGTGGAACAGGTGTACACTCCCCACACCTCATGCCAGGCACGGGGGAGGTGTGAGCAACCACTACAACCTTTGCACACAGTGACATAAGAGAAATAAAACCAGTTCTGCTTGTGTCACACACCATGACTGTTCCAGAGATGCTTCCTGGTATCAGGGCCCAGAGAGGCTCCCCAAATTCCTGAGCAGGGGAGGCTGCTGATAACTGTGCACCCGCTGAGGCGAGAGGGATGAAGGCACAGCAACAAGGACACAATAAGCGCACACCTGTCAGTGCCAGCAACCAGACCTACCTGACAGTGCCAGAACCCAAACATACACAACACAGTGCCAGTACCCGACACAGTGCCAGTACCCAAACATACACAGCACAGTGCCAGTACCCGACACAGTGCCAGTACCAGACCCAAACATACATGACACAGTACTAGTAATGAGCAAATATACTCATTACTCGAGATTTCTCGAGCATGCTTACATCTGATAGCCAGCATAAGTACATGTGGAGGTTGCCTGGTTGCAAGGGAACTCCCACATGTACTTATGCTGGCTAACAGATGTAAATCATTCAGCTGCGGCAAGAAAAACGAAATCTCCGAGCACTAACAAACACTCGGAGGACACCCGAGCATGCTCAAAATCTCGAGTAACGAGTATATTCACTCATCACTACACCAGGACCAAAAATACACAACACAGTGCCAGTACCCAACACAGTGCCAGTCCCTCAACATCCCTTACACAGAGCCAGAACCCAACATAGTGCCAGGACTCAAACATACACAACACAGTGCCAGTACCCGACACAGTGCCAGGACCCAAACATACACAACACAGTACCAGTACCCGACACAGTGCCAGGACCCAAAAATACACAACACAGTGCCAGTACCCAACAGAGTGCCAGTCCCTCAACATTCCTGACACAGTGCCAGAACCCAATATAGTGCCAGGACTCAAACATACACGACAGAGTGCCAATACCCCACACAGTGCCAGAACCCAATATAGTGCCAGTACCCAAACATACAGGTCCTTCTCAAAAAATTAGCATATAGTGTTAAATTTCATTATTTACCATAATGTAATGATTACAATTAAACTTTCATATATTATAGATTCATTATCCACCAACTGAAATTTGTCAGGTCTTTTATTGTTTTAATACTGATGATTTTGGCATACAACTCCTGATAACCCAAAAAACCTGTCTCAATAAATTAGCATATTTCACCCGTCCAATCAAATAAAAGTGTTTTTTAATAACAAACAAAAAAACCATCAAATAATAATGTTCAGTTATGCACTCAATACTTGGTCGGGAATCCTTTGGCAGAAATGACTGCTTCAATGCGGCGTGGCATGGAGGCAATCAGCCTGTGACACTGCTGAGATGTTATGGAGGCCCAGGATGCTTCAATAGCGGCCTTAAGCTCATCCAGAGTGTTGGGTCTTGCGTCTCTCAACTTTCTCTTCACAATATCCCACAGATTCTCTATGGGGTTCAGGTCAGGAGAGTTGGCAGGCCAATTGAGCACAGTAATACCATGGTCAGTAAACCATTTACCAGTGGTTTTGGCACTGTGAGCAGGTGCCAGGAAGCATGAAGTGCTCCAAAATCTCCTGATAGCTAGCTGCATTGACCCTGCCCTTGATGAAACACAGTGGACCAACACCAGCAGCTGACATGGCACCCCACACCACCACTGACTGTGGGTACTTGACACTGGACTTCAGGCATTTTGGCATTTCCTTCTCCCCAGTCTTCCTCCAGACTCTGGCACCTTGATTTCCGAATGACATGCAAAATTTGCTTTCATCAGAAAAAAGTACTTGGGACCACTTAGCAACAGTCCAGTGCTGCTTCTCTGTAGCCCAGGTCAGGCGCTTCTGCCGCTGTTTATGGTTCAAAAGTGGCTTTACCTGGGGAATGCGGCACCTGTAGCCCATTTCCTGCACACGCCTGTGCACGGTGGCTCTGGATGTTTCCACACCAGACTCAGTTCACTGCTTCCTCAGGTTCCCCAAGGCCTGGAATCGGTCCTTCTCCACAATCTTCCTCAGGGTCCGGTCACCTCTTCTCGTTGTACAGCGTTTTCTGCCACATTGTTTCCTTCCAACAGACTTACCATTGAGGTGCCTTGATACAGCACTCTGGGAACAGCCTATTTGTTGAGAAATTTCTTTCTGGGTCTTACCCTCTTGCTTGAGGGTGTCAATGATGGCCTTCTTGACATCTGTCAGGTCGCTAGTCTTACCCATGATGGGGGTTTTGAGTAATGAACCAGGCAGGGAGTTTTTAAAAGCCTCAGGTATCTTTTGCATGTGTTTAGAGTTAATTAGTTGATTCAGAAGATTAGGGTAATAGGTCGTTTAGAGAACCTTTTCTTGATATGCTAATTTATTGAGACAGGTTTTTTGGGTTATCAGGAGTTGTAGGCCAAAATCATCAGTATTAAAACAATAAAAGACCTGACAAATTTCAGTTGGTGGATAATGAATCTATAATATATGAAAGTTTAATTGTAATCATTACATTATGGTAAATAATGAAATTTAACACTATATGCTAATTTTTTGAGAAGGACCTGTACACGACACAGTACCAGTACCTGACACAGTACCAGTACCCGATACAGTACCACTACCCGACACAGTGCCAGTACCCAAACATACACAACACAGTGCCAGTACCCAGATATACCCGACACAGTGTGAGGTCCCCCTCCTACCTGACACAGTGCCCACAGACCATGGGGCAGACAGTAGTGTGTTCTTTCACATACCTCTGGCAAGTTTACATCAGGGCCCAATATAGAAGAGACTTGATGGTTGCACAATATACAACCAGAAACAGTCACAAATGTTGCTGTGGAGTTGACTGCAGTTTTTTTCAGGTGTTTAATCTGTACAAATTACCATAGCTAAATAGAAAATGGAGCAAAACTGCATGTCTGCAAGTCAAAGTGCATTGAACTGTGAGGATTTTGTTGCGGATTTCCTGCAGATTGCTTCCTTTGCTTTGAAGAAAGTGAAATCCGCACTGACAGGCTATATAAATAATAATAATAATAATAACCTGCACAATGTCGGTGAGGAAGCTGTATTTTGAACGCAAAAGTGCGTCGGGGTACGTGGCCGAGGTGAAGGCAGGACTCCAACACTATGGGTAATTATTTGCAATTTACCTTTTATTTTACATTGATGTAGGGGACAGCATAAAGGATGATTGCATTATAGGTCATGGCAAGTAGTATGAGCACATGGTTGTATGGACATGATATGCTGCAGTCCATGGTGATATATTTGTTCCGCTGATTATACCCCACATATGGATAAGTCCTGATCCTTTCTCGGCCTCAGTTCTTCACACCTGTGGATTCAATCACCTGTTGATTCTATAAACCCATATATTATACTACTTTATATATTTGGTTTATTTATTTATTATGTATTGGTATTATTTATTTATTTTTTCTGTTAATAAATTTTGAGTTGATTTTATTGGCTATGCAGACACGATTTTCACCATGATTGTTAATGTCGGTGTCTTTGCAGATATTGTGTAACGAGCAGATGTGATGCAGTGGAGTCTCCTCTTTGCTGCATTGTAGGAGGCCGCAGACAGATCTGCAGCAAATAATTCATGGGAACAGACCTGAGTGCGAATTGTTTCTTTCCTATTAAAGAGGAGATGGAGAATCTGCACTAATGGTGTTCAGTCCACAGCTGCTCTGCCACACACTTCACATCATTGTGCTGCGCAACTTACAGCCGTTCTCACACTGATTCACGATTCAGGTGGGCTCGGTCATTAAGGAGTTACACAGGTGAACATGTCATCGGCAGGGATTGTCCTGATGATTTCATTCCCAAGTAACAATTGTCATCTTTCCATTGTATACAGTAATTGTACCGCCCTCCCCTGACTCTATGTAACACATGTACAGACACATTCTGCCATATCCCGCCGCCATATCCTGGATATGTATAGCACCGCCATCAGACTCCCATAACCTGCTGCCAATATGCAACCGTGGGCAACTGGGCAGCACTGATGTGTTCAGCATTTATAGCACGTATCAGGCTG
The DNA here is from genome assembly GCF_051348905.1 of Ranitomeya variabilis. Lineage (NCBI taxonomy): Eukaryota > Metazoa > Chordata > Amphibia > Anura > Dendrobatidae > Ranitomeya > Ranitomeya variabilis. The sequence goes on from NC_135235.1 coordinate 247,927,638, forward strand.
AATTCATACGGACTTCTTTCAGGGTAAAAGATCATGAATTTTCTAGTGTAAACGGCTTCATTAAGTAGTTTTTTTCCCCCTTATAAACGATTAAGAAGATTATTTTCAACGTTGTGTGAGCTCTGAAAACCCTCAGGAAAAAGATGGAGTGTGATCATCCCCTATACATTGTACCCTACGGGAATTTCCATAGGAGACACAGAAGTCAGGCGTGGCTCGCAGTAATGCCAGGGCTTTCTGTGGACTATTAGTGGATGCCAAGACTAAGAACTGATCATCAAGGGAGGGATCAATGAGGCGGCAGACTGACAGCCGAGGAAATGCAAAGCACAGAGTCACTATAATATGGAGTCAGAGAGATAAAAGCCACAAGCAGGACGCGCCAGGACAACACAAAGCAGCATGGCCAGAAAGTGTCCGGAGCAGATCTACAGCCTGAAATTCTGCTTCTAGCTCCGCAGCGGCAGAACCCGGCTCTGGGGGAAAAGCCTCTCTCTTTTGTCAGAACTTTGCCTTTTTTAAACTTGTGGACAAATATATCAGTAGAATTTCCTGACACATGGACATGCGGAGATTTATAAACTGCATGCTCCATAATCCATCCACTAGTGCATGCCCTCATCATCTCCCGCCTCGACTACTGTAGCAGTATGATGGGCCCGCAGCTCCCTTATACACAGTATGATGGGCCCGCAGCTCCCTTATACACAGTATGATGGCTCCGCAGCTCCCTTATACACAGTATGATGGGCCCGCAGCTCCCTTATACACAGTATGATGGCTCCGCAGCTCCCTTATACACAGTATGATGGGCTTGCAGCTCCTTTATACACAGTATGATGGGCCCGCAGCTCCCTTATACACAGTATGATGGGCCCGTAGCTCCCTTATACACAGTATGATGGGCTTGCAGCTCCCTTATACACAGTATGATTGGCCCACAGCTCCCTTATACACAGTATGATGGGCCCGTAGCTCCCTTATACACAGTATGATGGGCCCGCAGCTCCCTTATACACAGTATGATTGGCCCACAGCTCCCTTATACACAGAATAATTGGCCCACAGCTCCCTTATACACAGTATGATGGGCTTGCAGCTCCCTTATACACAGTATGATGGGCCCGCAGCTCCCTTATACACAGTATGATTGGCCCACAGCTCCCTTATACACAGAATGATTGGCCCACAGCTCCCTTATACACAGTATGATGGGCTTGCAGCTCCCTTATACACAGTATGATTGGCCCACAGCTCCCTTATACACAGAATGATTGGCCCACAGCTCCCTTATACACAGTATGATGGGCTTACAGCTCCCTTATGCACTGTGGAAAAATTCATGGACACTAATAATTTGCGGTTTTGCAATGTCATTCTAGTATTTGCTACATCGCTTGCTATATGTAACACCAGAGGCGTAGCTAGGGTTTCAACTAAGGGGGGGGGGGGGGCGAAACATCTGAGTGGGCCACTAACCAGCTAACCCTGATTACAGCTACGGTTGCGCACTCTAATTGTGAATATAGTGGAACCTCAGAATATGACCGCTCTGTTATTGAAAATAAATCTATATACAAAAACGAACGTTGACTTTACCGCCATATTGTAACCATATGCAACTTTGATGGTCACAATACTCTGAGTGCCCCTATAACAACGATGCTTAAGTGCCCACTTAACATTTAATAATGTCCCCTAAGTTCCCCCATGTACTGCTCCATTATACACAGTATGGTGAGCTTAAAGCTTCCTTATACACAGTATAAGGCCCCCACAGCTCCCATATACACAGTATGATGTTCTCACTGCTCCCCTCTACACAGTATGAGCCCAATGCTCCCCTATACACAGTATAATGCTGACAGAGCTCCACTATATACAGTGTAATGGGCCAATAGCTCCCATATGCACAATATGCCTTCACAGTCCCTATACACAGTATGATTGGCCCGCAGCTCCCTTATACACAGTATGACGGGCCCGCAGCTCCCTTATACACAGTATGACGGGCCCGCAGCTCCCTTATACACAGTATGACGGGCCCGCAGCTCCCTTATACACAGTATGATTGGCCCGCAGCTCCCTTATACACAGTATGATTGGCCCGCAGCTACCTTACACACAGTATGATTGGCCCGCAGCTCCCGTATACACAGTATGATGGGCCCGCAGCTCCCTTATACACAGTATGATGGGCCCGCAGCTCCCTTATACACAGTATGATGGGCCCGCAGCTCCCTTATACACAGTATGATGGCTCCGCAGCTCCCTTATACACAGTATGATGGGCTTGCAGCTCCTTTATACACAGTATGATGGGCCCGCAGCTCCCTTATACACAGTATGATGGGCCCGTAGCTCCCTTATACACAGTATGATGGGCTTGCAGCTCCCTTATACACAGTATGATTGGCCCACAGCTCCCTTATACACAGAATGATTGGCCCACAGCTCCCTTATACACAGTATGATGGGCTTAGGCTACGTTCACACTAGCGTTGTGCGCCGTTGCGTCGGCGACGCAACGCACAACGCATGCAAAAACGCGTCAAAACGCACGCAAAAACGCTGCGTTTTGCGACGCATGCGTCGGTTTTTGCCGAAAATCGGACGCAAGAAAAATGCAACTTGTTGCGTTTTCTTGGTCCGACGCTTGCGGCAAAAAAGACGCATGTGGTGCACAACGCAACAAAAAAAAACGCATGCGTCCCCCATGTTAAGTATAGGGGCGCATGACGCATGCGTCGCCGCTGCGTCGCCGACGCAAACCCGACGCACATTAGCTTAACGCTAATGTGAACGTAGCCTTACAGCTCCCTTATAAACAGTATGATGGGCTTACAGCTCCCTTATACACAGAATGATTGGCCCACAGCTCCCTTATACACAGTATGATGGGCTTACAGCTCCCTTATACACAGTATGATGGGCCCGCAGCTCCCTTATACACAGTATGATGTGTGCACAGCTCCCTTACACACAGTGTGATTGGCCCGCAGCTCCCTTATACACAGTGTGATGGGCCAGCAGCTCCCTTATACACAGTGTGATGGGCCTGCAGATCCCTTATACACAGTATGATGGGCTTGCAGCTCCCTTATACACAGTATGATTGGCCCGCAGCTCCCTTATACACAGTATGATGGTATGATGGGCTTCCAGCTCCCTTATACACAGTATGATGTGTGCACAGCTCCCTTATACACAGTATGATGGGCCCGCAGCTCCCTTATACACAGTATGATTGGCCTGCAGCTACCTTACACACAGTATGATTGGCCCGCAGCTCCCTTATACACAGTATGATGGGCTTGCAGCTCCTTTATACACAGTATGATGGGCCCGCAGCTCCCTTATACACAGTATGATGGGCCCGCAGCTCCCTTATACACAGTATGATGGGCTTGCAGCTCCCTTATACACAGTATGATTGGCCCACAGCTCCCTTATACACAGAATGATTGGCCCACAGCTCCCTTATACACAGTATGATGGGCTTGCAGCTCCCTTATACACAGTATGACTGGCCCGCAGCTCCCTTATACACAGTATGATGGGCTTACAGCTCCCTTATACACAGTATGATGGGCTTACAGCTCCCTTATACACAGTATGATTGGCCCGCAGCTCCCTTATACACAGTATGATTGGCCCGCAGCTCCCTTATACACAGTATGATGGGCCCGCAGCTCCCTTATACACAGTATGATGGGCTTACAGCTCCCTTATAAACAGTATGATGGGCTTACAGCTCCCTTATACACAGTATGATTGGCCCGCAGCTCCCTTATACACAGTATGATGGGCTTGCAGCTCCCTTATACACAGTATGATTGGCCCGCAGCTCCCTTATACACAGTATGATGGTATGATGGGCTTGCAGCTCCCTTATACACAGTATGATGGGCCCGCAGCTCCCATATACACAGTATGATGTGTGCACAGCTCCCTTACACACAGTATGATTGGCCCGCAGCTCCCTTATACACAGTATGATGGGCTTACAGCTCCCTTATACACAGTATGATGGGCTTACAGCTCCCTTATACACAGTATGATTGGCCCGCACCTCCCTTATACACAGTATGATTGGCCCGCAGCTCTCTTACACACAGTATGATTGGCCCGCAGCTCCCTTATACACAGTATGATGGGCCCGCAGCTCCCATATACACAGTATGATGTGTGCACAGCTCCCTTATACACAGTATGATGGGCCCGCAGCTCCCTTATACACAGTATGATTGGCCTGCAGCTACCTTACACACAGTATGATTGGCCCGCAGCTCCCGTATACACAGTATGATGGGCCCGCAGCTCCCTTATACACAGTATGATGGGCCCGCAGCTCCCTTATACACAGTATGATGGGCCCGCAGCTCCCTTATACACAGTATGATGGGCTTGCAGCTCCTTTATACACAGTATGATGGGCCCGCAGCTCCCTTATACACAGTATGATGGGCTTGCAGCTCCCTTATACACAGTATGATTGGCCCACAGCTCCCTTATACACAGAATGATTGGCCCACAGCTCCCTTATACACAGTATGATGGGCTTGCAGCTCCCTTATACACAGTATGACTGGCCCGCAGCTCCCTTATACACAGTATGATGGGCTTACAGCTCCCTTATACACAGTATGATGGGCTTACAGCTCCCTTATACACAGTATGATTGGCCCGCAGCTCCCTTATACACAGTATGATTGGCCCGCAGCTCTCTTACACACAGTATGATTGGCCCGCAGCTCCCTTATACACAGTATGATGGGCCCGCAGCTCCCTTATACACAGTATGATGGGCTTACAGCTCCCTTATAAACAGTATGATGGGCTTACAGCTCCCTTATACACAGTATGATTGGCCCGCAGCTCCCTTATACACAGTATGATGGGCTTGCAGCTCCCTTATACACAGTATGATTGGCCCGCAGCTCCCTTATACACAGTATGATGGTATGATGGGCTTGCAGCTCCCTTATACACAGTATGATGGGCCCGCAGCTCCCATATACACAGTATGATGTGTGCACAGCTCCCTTACACACAGTGTGATTGGCCCGCAGCTCCCTTATACACAGTGTGATGGGCCAGCAGCTCCCTTATACACAGTGTGATGGGCCTGCAGATCCCTTATACACAGTATGATGGGCTTGCAGCTCCCTTATACACAGTATGATGGGCCCGCAGCTCCCTTATACACAGTATGATTGGCCAGCAGCTCCCTTATACACAGTGTGATGGGCCCGCAGATCCCTTATACACTGTCTGATGGACCCGCAGCTCCCGTATACACAGTATGATGGACTTACAGCTCCCTTATACACAGTATGACGGGCCCGCAGCTCCCTTATACACAGTATGACGGGCCCGCAGCTCCCTTATACACAGTATGATTGGCCCGCAGCTCCCTTATACACAGTATGATTGGCCCGCAGCTACCTTACACACAGTATGATTGGCCCGCAGCTCCCGTATACACAGTATGATGGGCCCGCAGCTCCCTTATACACAGTATGATGGGCCCGCAGCTCCCTTATACACAGTATGATGGCTCCGCAGCTCCCTTATACACAGTATGATGGGCTTGCAGCTCCTTTATACACAGTATGATGGGCCCGCAGCTCCCTTATACACAGTATGATGGGCCCGTAGCTCCCTTATACACAGTATGATGGGCTTGCAGCTCCCTTATACACAGTATGATTGGCCCACAGCTCCCTTATACACAGAATGATTGGCCCACAGCTCCCTTATACACAGTATGATGGGCTTAGGCTACGTTCACACTAGCGTTGTGCGCCGTTGCGTCGGCGACGCAACGCACAACGCATGCAAAAACGCGTCAAAACGCACGCAAAAACGCTGCGTTTTGCGACGCATGCGTCGGTTTTTGCCGAAAATCGGACGCAAGAAAAATGCAACTTGTTGCGTTTTCTTGGTCCGACGCTTGCGGCAAAAAAGACGCATGTGGTGCACAACGCAACAAAAAAAAACGCATGCGTCCCCCATGTTAAGTATAGGGGCGCATGACGCATGCGTCGCCGCTGCGTCGCCGACGCAAACCCGACGCACATTAGCTTAACGCTAATGTGAACGTAGCCTTACAGCTCCCTTATAAACAGTATGATGGGCTTACAGCTCCCTTATACACAGAATGATTGGCCCACAGCTCCCTTATACACAGTATGATTGGCCCGCAGCTCCCTTATACACAGTATGATTGGCCCGCAGCTCCCTTATACACAGTATGATGGGCCCGCAGCTCCCTTATACACAGTATGATGGGCTTACAGCTCCCTTATAAACAGTATGATGGGCTTACAGCTCCCTTATACACAGTATGATTGGCCCGCAGCTCCCTTATACACAGTATGATGGGCTTGAAGCTCCCTTATACACAGTATGATTGGCCCGCAGCTCCCTTATACACAGTATGATGTGTGCACAGCTCCCTTACACACAGTATGATTGGCCCGCAGCTCCCTTATACACAGTATGATGGGCTTACAGCTCCCTTATACACAGTATGATGTGTGCACAGCTCCCTTACACACAGTATGATTGGCCCGCAGCTCCCTTATACACAGTATGATGTGTGCACAGCTCCCTTACACACAGTATGATTGGCCCGCAGCTCCCTTATACACAGTATGATGGGCTTACAGCTCCCTTATACACAGTATGATGGGCTTACAGCTCCCTTATACACAGTATGATTGGCCCGCACCTCCCTTATACACAGTATGATTGGCCCGCAGCTCTCTTACACACAGTATGATTGGCCCGCAGCTCCCTTATACACAGTATGATGGGCCCGCAGCTCCCATATACACAGTATGATGTGTGCACAGCTCCCTTATACACAGTATGATGGGCCCGCAGCTCCCTTATACACAGTATGATTGGCCTGCAGCTACCTTACACACAGTATGATTGGCCCGCAGCTCCCGTATACACAGTATGATGGGCCCGCAGCTCCCTTATACACAGTATGATGGGCCCGCAGCTCCCTTATACACAGTATGATGGGCCCGCAGCTCCCTTATACACAGTATGATGGGCCCGCAGCTCCCTTATACACAGTATGATGGGCTTACAGCTCCCTTATAAACAGTATGATGGGCTTACAGCTCCCTTATACACAGTATGATTGGCCCGCAGCTCCCTTATACACAGTATGATGGGCTTGCAGCTCCCTTATACACAGTATGATTGGCCCGCAGCTCCCTTATACACAGTATGATGGTATGATGGGCTTGCAGCTCCCTTATACACAGTATGATGGGCCCGCAGCTCCCATATACACAGTATGATGTGTGCACAGCTCCCTTACACACAGTATGATTGGCCCGCAGCTCCCTTATACACAGTATGATGGGCTTACAGCTCCCTTATACACAGTATGATGGGCTTACAGCTCCCTTATACACAGTATGATTGGCCCGCACCTCCCTTATACACAGTATGATTGGCCCGCAGCTCTCTTACACACAGTATGATTGGCCCGCAGCTCCCTTATACACAGTATGATGGGCCCGCAGCTCCCATATACACAGTATGATGTGTGCACAGCTCCCTTATACACAGTATGATGGGCCCGCAGCTCCCTTATACACAGTATGATTGGCCTGCAGCTACCTTACACACAGTATGATTGGCCCGCAGCTCCCGTATACACAGTATGATGGGCCCGCAGCTCCCTTATACACAGTATGATGGGCCCGCAGCTCCCTTATACACAGTATGATGGGCCCGCAGCTCCCTTATACACAGTATGATGGGCCCGCAGCTCCCTTATACACAGTATGATGGGCTTGCAGCTTCTTTATACACAGTATGATGGGCCCGCAGCTCCCTTATACACAGTATGATGGGCTTGCAGCTCCCTTATACACAGTATGATTGGCCCACAGCTCCCTTATACACAGAATGATTGGCCCACAGCTCCCTTATACACAGTATGATGGGCTTGCAGCTCCCTTATACACAGTATGACTGGCCCGCAGCTCCCTTATACACAGTATGATGGGCTTACAGCTCCCTTATACACAGTATGATGGGCTTACAGCTCCCTTATACACAGTATGATTGGCCCGCAGCTCCCTTATACACAGTATGATTGGCCCGCAGCTCTCTTACACACAGTATGATTGGCCCGCAGCTCCCTTATACACAGTATGATGGGCCCGCAGCTCCCTTATACACAGTATGATGGGCTTACAGCTCCCTTATAAACAGTATGATGGGCTTACAGCTCCCTTATACACAGTATGATTGGCCCGCAGCTCCCTTATACACAGTATGATGGGCTTGCAGCTCCCTTATACACAGTATGATTGGCCCGCAGCTCCCTTATACACAGTATGATGGTATGATGGGCTTGCAGCTCCCTTATACACAGTATGATGGGCCCGCAGCTCCCATATACACAGTATGATGTGTGCACAGCTCCCTTACACACAGTGTGATTGGCCCGCAGCTCCCTTATACACAGTGTGATGGGCCAGCAGCTCCCTTATACACAGTGTGATGGGCCTGCAGATCCCTTATACACAGTATGATGGGCTTGCAGCTCCCTTATACACAGTATGATGGGCCCGCAGCTCCCTTATACACAGTATGATTGGCCAGCAGCTCCCTTATACACAGTGTGATGGGCCCGCAGATCCCTTATACACTGTCTGATGGACCCGCAGCTCCCGTATACACAGTATGATGGACTTACAGCTCCCGTATACACAGTATGATGGGCCCGCAGCTCCCTTATACATAGTATGATTGGCCCGCAGCTCCCATATACACAGTATGGTGGACTCACAGCTCCCTGTCATGATTTGGATGCCCCGGTCATTTACTCATCTTCCGTCGTAATCACTATTTTGTGGCACTGCTGCAGTGCCGCGGCTCAAACTTGTGAGCGCAGCTTCTGACTGGCCAGAAGTTAGAAGCTATGTCACAAGCGCTCAATGTAAGACTATGAGGCTATGTGCACTTGTTGAGGATTCGTGTGCGGATTTACCGTGGATTTCCTGTGTTTTTTGTGCAGATTTCACCTGCGGAATCCTATACAGGAGCAGGTGTAAAACGCTGCAGAATCCTCAAAAAGAATCGACATGCTACGGAAAATACAACGCAGCGTTTCCGCGCAGTATTTTCCGCACCATGGGCACTGCGGATTTGGTTTTCCATATGTATACACTGTAAACCAGATGGAAAACTGCTGCAAATCTGCAGCGGCTAAGGCTACTTTCACACTAGCGTCGTGCACTGCACGTCGCTATGCGATGTTGCGGCACACTGACGCTAGCTGTGAATGCGCCGCACAACAGGGGCAGCAGATGCAGTTTTCCAACGCATCCGCTGCCCCACTGTGAGGTGCGGGGAGGCGGGGGCGGAGTTCCGGCCGCGCATGCTCGGTCGGAAATGCTGCAGACGACGCACAAAAGAACGTTACAAGCAACGTTTTTTGGTGGCGACGGTCCGACGCAACATGACACAACCATCGCATGACGGTTGCGATGTGTAGCAATGCGTCGCACTGCGTCGCTAATAAAAGTCTATGGGGAAAAAACGCATCCTGCAAGCACTTTTGCAGGATGCGTTTTTTCTGCAAAACGACGCATAGCGACGTGCAGTGCACGACGCTAGTGTGAAAGTAGCCTAATCCGCACCGTGTGCACATAGCCTGAGAGTGAGGAAGAGGCCAGAACGAGGCTCCCATAGACTCACATTGATTAGTGACCTCTGCGCTGCTCCATGAAACACTGGAGCCTTGGACAGGCCACAAACTGCAGGAGACGGAGCCGAGCGGAGACAAAAACAGATGAAAACGCCAGAAGGTGAGTATCAGACAGGAGGCAGGGGACGCGGATTGTCAGCACCGCTCCAGTAATGAAATAAATAATAATGCTGGAGTGGTGCTGTAAATGTGATGCAGCTCTTGGTTACTGTATGCGGCTCCTTATACTAATACTCATAAAAGACCCGTATCAATAGCCCCCGACCCCCTCATCTCCAGCCTCCCCAGACAGCAAATATTACATGATGGAGCACATATAATATCATAACTAAACATTATAATATTCAGCCCCCAGTGACCTGTCCCCCCTCCCCCACTTCAGTCCCAATACCCCCATCAACTCACATCCACCCCTCAATGCCCTGTCCCACCTCACCCACCTTTTGCCCTCACAACCACCAAATGGTCTCACATCCACCCCCCTGTACCCTGTCCCCCCTCACTCACTTTCCGCCCCCACAATACCCCAACGGTCTCACAGTGACATACCTGAATTTAATAAACCTAAAATGTTCCATCCCCACTTACTGATAAAGTTGGCAGGCAGGAACAGGAAGTGTAAGTGAAATGCAAGGTGTGGGCACTAGGACCCAGCGTGCCTGAGCCAATCCCAGCGTGCACAGAGTGAATAAATCTGCAGCCAGGAAAAGCTTCATGATCAGGTCAGACGGGCAGCAGCGTTCACTGCAGGAGGAGACTGCAGCCGCCACTGTGCTAGCAGCCTGCAGTCTCCGTCTCATTATACTGCTCTGCTCCTATGCTGTGTTCTGCCTCCTCAGAGAAGTGGCCCTGGCTCCCAGTGGTCCCCTTCATGTGACAGGGTCCGGGGCGACGGCCCCCTCTGCCCCCCCAGTAGCTACGCTACTGTGTAACACCCAATTATTAAGTGAATTAAGAACTTCTGTGCTAGACCTAGTAAAATAATTTATTATCTGACCATTACTCATGAGTAACATTGCCTAGTGCTGGCGAAACGCGTCTACTGGGTCATGTCGACCACGTAAATTTTTCTTTTGTATTCTTCATATTTACTTTTGAAAAAGAAAAGGAAAATCCAGTCCTGTTGAGCCAGACTATAACAATATAACTGTGAAGTGTGAACATATCCTTATATATGTAATAGTTTTCAGTTATGTTGTGACAGCAAGCAGAGATATTGAAAATGATGGAGAATTGAAGCACAAATTATGACATTTACGAAGAATGACAACTAATAGTCACAGTTTTCAAACACAATATGCTGGATCATGTATAAAGTGACACAGTGTCCCTGTCCACGATATACACCCAGGGTTATGGTTCAATTTAGGCCATTTCTGTCATAAATGATAATAAATCTGCCACTCCATCCTTCCTAGTGAATAAAGATACAAGGAAGTATCCAAACAAGTGTCCCCTCACACTGACGCCCCCAGAAGAAGCTGACGGCGAAACGCGCGTCAGGGTGAGGGGACGCTCATGTGGCACCACTGATCCCAGGACTTACAGTCAGGTATGACGAAGTTACTCATTCTTTAATGTCATTGGATCACTTCTGGGAGTGTAGCTGGATGGGATCTTCACCGGATACTTACCTTGACCTTGTATCTTTATTCAAAGCCTTTCCACTTACAGCACGACCTTAAATATAACTTTTCTGTTCAGTCGGTAACTTTCACATCAGTACCAACCCCAGCATTATATTACCGCAGGTCCTCTTAGTAAAGTGATCACACTTGCCTGTTACATACTCAATAGGAAGGATATTTTTTGACGTTGCAACTATTTCAGATCCCTTCCTTGTACCTCTGTGTATTTTTGCTATTTAGGTGGCCACCCCAGCGTCCCCTGATGGACATTTTGCTTTTATAAACTTGTTATTCAATAAGATGTATTTTACTGGATCTCTTAGTGCTTGGCTTCCATTAGTATAAGCTGCGTGTAGAACTTGTTAATAGAAGTGCCGTTCAATGTACATGTGGATATTAATGAACAATGGTGAAAACAAGCAGCGTAAACATCTCTCCACCGTCCGGATGAGATTTGCCCAGAAGATCCGCTGTGTGTGTGTGTGAATGTGCCCCTATAATACAAGAGTAGTAAAACATAAACTCGAGACCCTCAGTATCTGCAGAACAAGGTCACACAGGATTCTGTGCAGTGAACTCTGCAACACCGAAGAAGTCCCACAAAGCAGAATGACAAGTCGGATTACTGTGAAAAAGCTGTAAAATATAAAAGACGTCGACAATTTGGTAATTGTTCTGCCCCATAGAAGAAAGGTAATGCATCATTTATACTTCACAGTGAATGGGATAACATATAAAGCACAGAAATAGGTAGTAAAGGTGGAGGGTTTTTATTTCCCCCACAGAGAGCTAATCAATCAGCTATAAGTCCCCAGAATGGTGACATCTACAATTACAACTCCGCAAAGACGCAGCCTCACGTGGCGACGACAATGGAAGAACAAAATGATGGTAACTGGAAAGTGACAAGAAAGAGAAGACCCTTACCCCTAAAGCCGAAGATACATCACCCAACCTGAACCGTCGTCATACCGTGTCATCCGATCTGCCTCCTCCTGTCAGATTGAGGCCGCAGAGACATGGGGGCTTGGCGGAAAGTCTGCGCCCCATTGATGTGGGACTTAGTGGTTGTATCTACATCCCGTAGCAGAGAGACAGCAGAAACAATCCATGCTATCACCTTCCATTGGACTAGTGCAGGACCCTGGGCAGCGCTCAACACATCACCTGAATCTTTACTTTTTTTACCTTATGAAAGTGCAAAATTTGGAGCTAAAAAACATTTGTGTGAAATGTGTTTTTTTGTTGTTTTTGTTTTTTTAACAGATCAACGTTATAAACTCCTGTGAAGCACCTGGGGGTTCAAGGTGCTTAATACACATCTAGATACGTTCCCTCAGGGGTCTAGTTTCCAAAATGGGGTCACTTGTTGGGGGTTTCCACTGTTTAGGCACATCAGGGGCTCCCCAAACGCGACATGGCAACCGCTAATTATGTCAGCAAATTTTACATTCAAAAAGTCATATGGCGCCGATTCCCTTCCGAGCTCTGCCATGCACCTAAACAGTAGATTTCCCCCACATATGGGGTATCGGCATGCTCAGGAGAAATTGCACAATTAATTGTATGGTCCATTTTCTTCTGTTACCCTTGTGAAAGTAAAAAAAGTTAGGTCTAAAGGAAATTTTTTTGTGAAATAGGTTAAATGTTTATTTTTCTCCTTCCACGTTCCATTAATTCCTGTGAAGCACCTGAAGGGTTAATAAACTTCTTGAATGTGGTTTTGAGCACCCTGAGGGGTGCAGTTTTTAGAATGGTGTCACTTTTGGGTATTTTCTGTCATATTGACCCCCCCAAAGTCACTTCAAATGTGAGGTGGTCCCTAAAAAAATGGTTTTGTAAATTTTGTTGCAAAAATGAGAAATCGCTGGTCAACTTTTAACCCTTATAACTTCCTAACAAAAAAAATTATGTTTAGAAAATTGGGCTGATGTAAAGTAGACATGTGGGAAATGTTAGCTATTAACTATTTTGTGTTACATGAATCTCTGATTTAAGAGCACAAAAATTAAAAGTTCAAAAATTGCAAAATCTCACATTTTTTCACAAATAAACATAAGCAATATCAAAGATATTTTTACCATGATCATGAAGGAGTGAAGGGGTTAACATCAGCCCTCAGCTTTCTCTCAAATGGTTATGAAAATTATATGAGAACCCACACATTCATTTTTTTCCATTATTGGTAAAAATTAACAGGTATTGCGGTGCACGCTGATTTCTGTCAGTTGCTGTCTGGTTACAGCCTATGTAGGTTCATTCTGTTAATGCTCCTTCATAGGCTGGTGACAATGTGTGTGTATTTAACTCTTCACTTACTGGTTTCGTAATGAGGGTGTCTGGCTGAAATATCGTCATTACTAAACCTAGGGCTTGGTGTAAGTTTCAGACACCAAGCCCTAATCCCACTACCAGGATGCCACTACATCAGAATGAAAAAGAAGGTGTTGAACCAAGAAATGACATCACAAAACTTTTGTTTTTAAATATCTTTATTTAGCTCAGAAATCGTTCATTGCTGTACAAAAACGCATGCAAAAAATGCATAGAAAACCATGGCAGAAACATGCGTTTTTGCTGCCAAGAGATGCAGAAACCTTGCAGAAATTTCTGCAAACACACACTCAGCGCGTGCACATAAACTAATACCTACACAGAACAGTCAGAGTAGAGACAGCAGCACAGAGTGTTTTAGGAGATCAGGGTGCAAATATTGCCCAAGACTTAGGCCGGTTTCACATTAGCGTTTGCGCGCAGTGTAGGCCTGCGCATAGATCCACATGCTTCTTGCGTACCTATATTTAACATTGAGTGCGCAGGGACATGCGCTGTGCGTCGTTTTGACGTGCCTGCCGAACGCAACATGGGACCCATCCGTACAACGCATGTCCCTGTGTACACAAGGTTAAATACAGGTACGCATGACGCATGCAGATCTATGCCCAGCGCCTGCGCACAGAAACGCTAATGTGAAACCGGCCTTACAAGCATTTCAGCTGCACAGAGGATTTCAGCAGATTCGTGTGTGATCCTGCTGGAGGTGACTCACGGGGCTGGATGACATGTTCATCCACTGTGGGTCCATGTGACAGGTTTTTCTTGCATCTCAAGTTTCACTTAGATACAAGGAGTGACAGTGCACAATCAGGAGGAAAAACTCCTCAAACCCCCAAACCCTGACCTGTGACTAGACCCAGAGAAAATAATGCGTCACTGACGTCTGCAACCCTGACCTGTGAATGAGAGCAGGCGTCCAGCTGCACAGAGAATTTCAGCAGGAGCTGTGAATCTGTGGCCGCAGTGACCCGTTCCCTTGTATAATGAGCCTTGCTGCCTCTTTGCCCATCATAATTAATAATTTTCATTTTTTTCTCTCCCCTTTCCACCATGAGCAAAGCTTTTTTCTTTTCCCATCTCCATAAGTTTGCAATTTTTTTGCCAGATGAGCTGTAGCTCTAAATTATTATTATTATTATTATTTATTGTTATAGCGCCATTTATTCCATGGCGCTTTACATGTGAGGAGGGGTATACATAATAAAAACAAGTACAATAATCTTAAACAATACAAGTCATAACTGACAACAACAGGGGCACAGGAGGGCAGACACACGCCTCAGAGGGGCACAGGAGAGCAGACACAAGCCTCAGAGGGGCACAGGAGAGCAGACACAAGCCTCAGAGGGGCACAGGAGGGCAGACAAGCCTCAGAGGGGCACAGGAGGGCAGACACATGACTCAGAGGGGCACAGGAGGGCAGACACATGACTCAGAGGGGCACAGGAGGGCAGGCACAAGCCTCAGAGGGGCACAGGAGGGCAGGCACAAGCCTCAGAGGGGCACAGGAGGGCAGACACACGCCTTAGAGGGGCACAGGAGGGCAGACACGCCTCAGAGGGGCACAGGAAGGCAGACATGCCTCAGAGGGGCACAGGACGGCAGACACGCCTCAGAGGGGCACAGGACGGCAGACGCACACCTCAGAGGGGCACAGGACGGCAAACGCACACCTCAGAGGGGCAAAGGAGGGCAGACACATCTCAGAGGGACACAGGAGGGCAGACACATGCCTCAAAGGGGCACAGGAGGGCAGACACACCTTAAAGGGGCACAGGAGGGCAGACACGCCTCAGAGGGGCACAGGAGGGCAGACACACACCTCAGAGGGTCACAGGAGGGCAGACACACCTCAGAGGGGCACAGGAGGGCAGACACACCTCAGAGGGGCACAGGAGGGCAGACACGCCTCAGGGGGCACAAAAGAGCAGAGATGCCTCAGAGAGGCACAGGAGGGTTTACACACGCCTCAGAGGGGCACAAGAGGGCAGACACACACCTCAGAGGGGCACAGGAGGTCAGACACGTCTCAGAGGGGCACAGGATGGCAGACACACCTCAGAGTGGCACAGGAGGGCAGACACACACATCAGAGGGGCACAGGAGGGCAGACACACACCTCAGAGGGGCACAGGAGGGCAGACACACACCTCAGAGGGGCACAGGAGGGCAGACACACACCTCGGAGGGGCACAAGAGGGCAGACACACCTCAGAGGGGCACAGGAGGGCAGACACACCTCAGAGGGGCACAGGAGGGCAGACACACACCTCAGAGGGGCACAGGAGGGCAGACACACACCTCAGAGGGGCAAAGGAGGGCAGACAGACCTCAGGGGGGCACAGGAGGGCAGACACACCTCAGAGGGGCACAGGAGGGCAGACACACCTCAGAGGGGCACAGGAGGGCAGACACACCTCAGAGGGGCACAGGAGGGCAGACACACACCTCAGAGGGTCACAGGAGGGCAGACACACACCTCAGAGGGGCACAGGAGGGCAGACGCCTCAGGGGGCACAAAAGAGCAGAGACGCCTCAGAGAGGCACAGGAGGGTTTACACACACCTCAGAGGGGCACAAGAGGGCAGACACACACCTCAGAGGGGCACAGGAGGTCAGACACGTCTCAGGAGGGGCACAGGAGGGCAGACACACATCAGAGGGGCACAGGAGGGCAGACACACACATCAGAGGGGCACAGGAGGGCAGACACACACATCAGAGGGGCACAGGAGGGCAGACACACACATCAGAGGGGCACAGGAGGGCAGACACACACATCAGAGGGGCACAGGAGGTCAGACACACACATCAGAGGGGCACAGGAGGGCAGACACACATCAGAGGGGCACAGGAGGGCAGACACACACATCAGAGGGGCACAGGAGGGCAGACACACGCCTCAGAGGGGCACAGGAGGGCAGACACACGCCTCAGAGGGGCACAGGAGGGCAGACACACCCTGTAATAATTATTGGGGATAACTCAGGAGGCTCTTTGCGTGGAACAAGACAACTACAGGACACAGTTTTATAAGTGGTAAAGTCTATATTATCACAGGGTGATTCAAACAGGTGCAGAGAGAAACTCAAGTCCACAACACTTGGTGTAAATATCAAATGCAGCTCAGCAGTCTATAGGAAACTTCAGAGGAAAATGCAATCACGCAGAAAGTCTATGAAGCACAATTATTCTTGAGGATACTTGACACGAATAAGCCCTTGCTTAGTCCAAAACACAGATAGATATGCTTATAAGGCAGTTCAAATAATATCTTAGCTCAACCAGGGAGGCCTGGTTAATAGTCTCAGGTTTTTGCAGAGCAGCAAACGCTTACATGTCCAGCAAATGCAGATGGAAGTAAACACGAGCAGCAGATGAAGGAGGATTACAGGAACTGGTGTATGCAGCAGAAACTCAGAGCAGAGTAGCAGGATCTCCACACAGGTTCACAGGAGCAGGTATATAGCCAGGGAGTAATCAGAGGTCAGGAGCTGGATGCAAGGCAGAATACTCTAGCACAGACTGAAGGCTGGGGTGGAGTTTTATAGCAGGAAGACACAGTGCACATAAGACCAAAGACGCCATCTTGGAAAAGGGCAGTAATGCAAAAAAGGTAAAAAAAATGTTCAGAATCCTGACACACGCTTCAGAGGAGCACAGGAGGGCAGACATGCCACAGAGGGGCAAAGGAGGGCAGACACACGCCTCAGCCCGCGTGGCTGCTGTGTACGGCCCGCATAACTGCCATGTACGGCCCGCGTAGCTGTCATGTACGGCCTGCATAGCTGCCATGTACTGCCCGCGTAGCTGCTGTGTACGGCCCGCGTAGCTGTTGTGTACGGCCCGCGTAGCTGCCATGTACGGCCCACGTAACTGCTCTGAACATGAACTACTTCCAGCCATTATGGACAATGGCCCGGGCCAGTAGAAGTTCCTGCTGGAGATGTTGGGCTTGAACCACCTGCAGTGTGTACAGGGGCCTTAACTCCATTGTCTGGAGGATTGCCCAGACCAGTGGATCCACTGCTTCATTGATCTACATTTTCAGTTTTGACTTGTATATGAAGAGTAAATTTTGTCCCCCATCCACTAAAGGCGTGACATGATACTGGGAGGTTTCATGGCTAAAAAGAAACATAAAAATTACAAAATATCTGACTTATCAAATTATTATTATTATACATTTTTATAGCGCCATTTATTCCATGGCAATTTACATGTGAATGGGGTAAATATAGACAAGTGCAATAAACATGAGTAAAACAAGGCACACACAAGTACAGGAGGAGAGAGGACCCTGCCCGCGAGGGCTCACAGTGTACAGGGGATGGCTGAGGATACACTAGGAGAGGGTAGAGCTGTTCATGCGGCGGTTCAGTAGACTGAGGATCACTGCAGGCTGTAGGCTTGTCGGAAGAGGTGGGTCTTCAGGTTCCTTTTGAAGCTTTCCGTGGTAGGCAAGAGCCTGATATGTTGGGGTAGAGAGTTCCAGAGTATAGGGGAAGCACGGGAGAAGTCTTGGATGCGGTTGTGGGAGGAAGAGATGAGAGGAGAGTAGAGAAGAAGATCATGAGACGATCGAAGGTTACGTGTAGGTAGGTACCGGGAGACCATGTCACAGATGTATGGAGGAGAAAGGTTGTGGATGGCTTTGTATGTCATGGCTAGGGTTTTGTACTGAAGTCTCTGGGCGATAGGAAGCCAATGAAGGGCTTCGCAGAGGGGAGAGGCTGGGGAGTAATGGGGAAACAGGTGGATTAGTCGGTCAGCAGAGTTTAGGATGGATTGGAGTTTTGCCAGAGTGCTAGAAGGGAGGCCAGAAAGTAGGAGGTTACAGTAGTTGAGGCGGGAGATGATAAGGGCATGTACTAGTGTTTTTGTGGTTTCATGGTCAAGGAATGCACGGATCCGGGAAATGTTTTTGAGTTGGAATCGGCAGGAGGAGGCAAGGGCTTGGATATGTGGCTTGAAAGAGAGGGCAGAGCCAAGGATCACCCCGAGGCACCGAGCGGGGAAAGTGAGCAGCCATTGACATTGATGGATAGGTCGGGTGGAGGGGTAGAGTGAGGTGGGGGAAAGATGATGAATTCTATTTCATCCATGTTCAGTTTTAGAAAGCGAGCAGAAAATAAAGATGAAAAAGCAGACAGACATTGTGGGATTTTGGTCAGTAAGATGACGAGGTCAGGTCCGGATAGGTAGATCTGCGTGTCATCGGCGTAGAGATGGTACTGCAAACCGTGGGATTCTCTGAGCTGTCCCAGGCCGAAGGTGTAGATGGAGAAGAGTAGGGGTCCTAGAACTGAGCCTTGGGGAACACCGACAGATAGGGGGCGAGGTGAGGAGGTGGTGTGGGAGAGGGAGACACTGAATGTTTTGTCTGTTAGATATGTCTGTGATGCCAAGAGATGAGAGAATCTGTAACAAGAGGGAGTGGTCCACAGTGTGGAAGGCAGAAGACAGGTCCAGGTTCTCTATGGGGTTCAGATCAGGTGAACAAGGGGGCCATGTCATTATTTTATCTTCTTTGAGACCTTTACTGGCCAGCTTCGCTGTGGAGTAGTTGGAGGCATGTGATAGAGCATTGTCCTGCATGAAAATCATGTTTTTCTTGAGCGATACCGACTTCTTCCTGTATCACTGCTTGAAGAAGTTGTCTTCCAGAAACTGGCAGTAGGTCTGGGAGTTGAGCTTCATTCCATCCTCAACCCGAAAAGGTCCCAAAAGTTCATCTTTGATGATCCCAGCCCATACCAGTACCCCCCCCTCCACCTTGCTGGCATCTGAGCCGGAGTGGAGCTCTCTGCCCTTTACTGATCCAGCCTCTGGCCCATCCATCTGGCCCATCAAGAGTCACTCTCATTTCATCAGTCCATAAAACCTTTGAAAAGTCAGTCTTAAGATATTTCTTGGCCCAGTCTTGACGATTTATGTTTCTTGTTCAAGGTGGTCGTTTTTCAGCCTTCCTTACCTTGGCCATGTCCCTGAGTATCGTACACCTTGAGCTTTTTAATACTCCAGTAATGTTGCAGCTCTGAAATATGGCAAAATGGTGGCAAATGGCATCTTGGCAGCTTCATGCTAGATTTTCCTCAATTCATGGGCAGTTATTTTGCGCCTTTTTTGCCCAACACGCTTCTTGCGACCCTGTTGGCTATTTGCCATGAAACGCTTGATTGGTGATCACGCTTCAAAAGTTTGGCAATTTCAAGACTGCTGCATCCCTCTGCAAGACATCTCACTATTTTGGACTTTTCAGAGCCCGTCAAATCTCTCTTCTGACCCATTTTGCCAAAGGAAAGGAAGTTGCCTAATAATTGAGCACACCTTATATAGGGTGTTGATGTCAGTAGACAACGCCCCTCCTCATTACAGAGATGCACATCACCTGATTTACTTAATTGGTAGTTGGCTCTCAAGCCTGAACAGCTTGGAGTTGGACAACATGTATAAAAAGTGTCATGTGATCAAAATACAACTTGCCTAATAATTCTGCACACAGTGTAGGAAAAAACACTTTTTTAAATAAAATCGTGGTGCTTCTTATAATTCATGCGTCTTATTGCTTACCGGGGATGGTGGCTGCGGTGAAGCGGGGTGTCTGGTGTTGTGGGTGTCCGGTGCTGCGAGTGTCCGGTGCTGTGGGTGTCTGGTGCTGCGGGTGTCCGATGTTGAGAGTGTCCGGTGCTGTGGGTGTCCGGTGCTGTGGGTGTCTGGTGCTGCGGGTGTCCGGTACTGTGGGTGTCCGATGCTGTGGGTGTCTGGTGCTGTGGGTGTCTGGTGCTGTGGGTGTCTGGTGCTGCGGGTGTCTGATGCTGTGGGTGTCCGGTGCTGCTGGTGTCTGGTGCTGCGGGTGTCGGGTGCTGCGGGTGTTCGATACTGTGGGTGTCCGGTACTGTGGGTGTCCGGTGCTGCGGGTGTCCGGTGCTGCGGGTGTCCGATGTTGTGGGTGTCCGATGTTGTGGGTGTCTGGAGCTGTGGGTGTCCAGTGCTGTGGGTGTCCGGTGCTGTGGGTGTCCGATGCTGTGGGTGTTCGGTGCTGCGGGTGTCTGGTCTGCGGGTGTCCGATGCTGCAGGTGTCCGATGCTGCGGGTGTCCGATGCTGCGGGTGTCTGGTGCTGCAGGTGTCCGGTGCTGCAGGTGTCCGGTACTGTGGGTGTCCGGTACTGTGGGTGTCCGGTGCTGCAGGTGTCCGGTGCTGCGGGTGTCCGATGTTGTGGGTGTCTGGTGCTGCGGGTGTCCGATGCTGTGGGTGTCCGGTGCTGTTGGTGTCAGATGTTGCGGGTGTCCGGGGATGCGGGTGTCCGGTGCTGTGGGTGTCCGGTGCTACGGGTGTCTGGTGCTGTCCTTGTCCGGGGCTGTGGATGTCTGGTGCTGCGGGTGTCCGATGCTGTGAGTGTCCAGTGCTGCGGGTGTCCGATGTTGAGGGTGTCCGGTGTTGCGGGTGTCCGGTGATGCGGGTGTCCGGTGATGCGGGTGTCCGGTGCTGTGGGTGTCTGGTGCTGCGGCTGTCTGGTTCTGCGTGGGCTCTGCCGACATCTTGTGAAAGCATACAGCCCCCACAGTGACATGGTTTCCTATGCGGTGGACTGGACTCTGGGAAAATGTCTGCCAGCTGGGGGGGGGGGTGATGCATGCGCAGATGGAATTCTCGGCACCAACATCTGTGGAGATGAGATCTCAACGCTGAGTATTTACCCATTTTATTTCCCTTTTTTCCCTTAGACCCACTGTGGGGCACATACATTTTTACTTTGATCACTGGACTCATGCATTGCAGTACTCGTGTACTGTTAGTGACTCACTGCTTACAGCTGGACCTCAGAGGCCACCATACCCTGGGGTCCACAGATGACCACAGGGTACCAATTACAATGGGAGGGGAGTTGATCCTGCCATAGTGGGTCCTTTAACATTTTAGAAACCTTTGTCAATCCACACTGTGTTCCAAATTATTATGCACAAAGAGTTTAGGAGTGATAAGGTTGGAATTTTTTTGTTTGTCATTTAAACTCATTGATGGTGATGTGTGTCAGGGCTCTTTATATCACTGAAAGCAATTGCAGATACCTGTGCAAATTAGTTTGGCAGGTGTGTCCAAATAAAGGCAAGACTACTTAAGAAGGCTGTTCCACATTATTAAGCAGCCTACATTTTTGGCCAAAATGGGAAAGAAAAAGGATGTGTCGGCTGCTGAGAAGCAACAAATTGTGGAGTATTTAGGTCAAGGCATGACTACAATCAACATTGCCAAGACACTTCATCGTGATCATCGCACAATCAAGTATGTAGCTGATTCCCAGCACACACGTGTGCGTGCTGATAAGGAAAAATTGAGGACCCTTACCAACAGGCAATTGCGTCAGGTTAAAAGAGCAGCTGCAAAAATGCCTTGTCATAGCAGCAGACAAGTTTTTGAAGCTGCTGGTGCCTCCAACGTCCCCAGAACAACAAGATGCAGGGTCCTTCAGAGGTGCGTAAGCCATCCTGTCGATCACCTCTATCCACTGCACACAAGCAGAAACGGCTCCAGTGGGCCAAACGATACATGAAGACTGACTTTCAAACTGTTTTGTTCACCGATGAGTGCCGTGCAACGCTCGATGGTCCAGATGGATGGAGTGGAGGATGGCTGGTTGATGGACACCCCATGAAAACACGGCTAAGGCGCCAACAAGGAGGAGGTGGAGTAATGTTTTGGGCTGGAATCATAGGGAGAGAGATTGTCGGCCCCTTTATGATCCCTGAAGGGGTAAAGATGAACTCCATAATCTAGGTGGTGTTTCTAAAAACACTTCCTGCCATGGTTCAAGAGGAAGAACCGTGCTTTCCGCAGCAAGATCATTTTCATGCATAATAATGCACCGTCTCATGCTGCAAAAAACACAACTGCATCTCTGGCTGCTATGGGCATAAAAGAGGACAAACTTATGGTGTGGCCACCATCTTCCCCTGGCCTCAACCCCATTGAGAACCTCTGGAGTATCATCAAAAGGAGTGTCTATGATGGCGGGAGGCAGTTCACATCTAAACAACAGCTCTGGGAGGGTATTCTGTCCACATGCAAAACAATTGAAGCAGAAACCATCCAAAAACTGACAAATTCAATGGACGAGAGAGTTCAGAAGCTTCTTTCGAACAAGGGGTCCTATGTGCAAATGTAACATCACCTAGAATAAAGTTTTCACTTGAAAACTGTTTGATTTCATTTTGTAATAAGCTGATAATGTTAGCCCCCCCGCGTAAAGACAATAAGAAATGCAGCGGGGGTCTCATGGCCTCATAAACCCTATTTGTATTATATGGCCTTTGTACAGAGAGGTCAACTAAAGGTCAGGCCAGTCAGCTGTGGTTGTAAGATTCTGGTTTTATCCAGTTTTGTCTAGTTATTGGCGCCCTTTTTTAGCCGTTTTTTATTGGCTATTGGAATTCTGGGCGCCTGATTTTTGTCTATATAAACCCCGTTTTTGGGGGTTTTCTTCATTCAGTTGGAGAGAGAAGAAAAGAAGAAGAACTACCTGGAAGATGGAAAGCCTCCTTCAGCAGATCCTGACAAGAGCCGGAGCCGAGGGCGGAGTGGATTGGCTTCAGCGCTGCTTGGCTATAGAACCTTTGTCGGCAGCAGCTGAGCCCGTCCCTCCTCCTGCAGAAGCCTCCTTCCAGCCGCCGGGTCAAGCTCCCTCTCTGCCGTCGGGTCAAGCTCTCCAGACGCCGGGTCAAGCTTTCCAGACGCCGGGTCAAGCCTCATTGTTGCCGCCAGCTTCACCAGCTTCCGGGCGGCTCAGAAGACAGAAGATTCCTTATTCCCCCTCAGCATCGCCGCATTCAGCTAACCGCTCCAGACAGGAAGTGAGGGGGAAGTCTCGGCGCCGCCCTCCTCGGAAGTCTCGCAGCCCAGCGCGAGACTTCCGCAGCTTGCCTGAAGATGGAGCATCATCCTCGCCTGCGGTTCCAGCTGGGAAGCCCGCTCACCATCGCGGCCGTAAAAGCGCTGCGGTGCCAGCGGCTCCCACAGCGGTGACAGCCCCAGCAGCCGCTGGTCATACCAGCGTGCAAGAAGATCTGATGTCGTCCCAGTCGGATGAAGAAGACGAGTTACCGGTCATAGCAGCTTCCAGTAAGAGCTTGCCTAACTTGGAGGGCTTGAGCTCTAGCTGCTCCCGGGATCCCAGGACGGGACGCCAGCCATCGAGGGGTGAGACTATTAACATTCCTACGTCTGTCCCTCATTCACAACTGTCTACCTTAATAAGGAAAGTGTTAGCGGATACTTTTAAAGAAATTATTCCTTCTACTGCACGCTTTGCAGATTGTCCTAGCGCTGCGGTTTCTAGCGCAATATCCGCTGACACTATTCCTATTAACACATTTAAAGAAGCTCTGACGTGCGAATTATCGCCTTTGGGATTCCACTTGAGCTCTGCTGTTAAAGAGCTCATTTGGAATAATCACTATGTGGACATTTTTTCTTTATTACCTAAAAAAGATCAACATGTCAGAGCTGATAAAAAAGATGATAAAATTGAATCTGACGAATTTAAACGCACGAGTGTTAAATCATTTAACAATTGGGTTCAAGCATTTTCCATTTTTGCTGCAGTTTTGGGGGAAAAATCCCCCCATCTCTGCAGTAAACTATTTCAACACTTGGATATTATACTGGAAGCTTATCGCAACTTTGGCGGGTTCGCTTGGCTGAGTTACGATGAGGCTTTCAGACATAAATTATCAGTTCATCCTGAGCTCCATTGGGGAGTGAAGGATATTGGGTTGTGGATCAATCTAATGCTTCCACAAAGGCACAATACTGCTAGGCAGATTTCTTTTGCCACTGTGAAGCGCGGCGTTTGTTTCGCCTTCAATGATTCCTTTTGCAAATGGAATTCTAATTGCAGATTCCGCCACGAATGTTCGTTCTGTGGCAATTCACACCCAGTGGCCAAATGTTTCAAGAAGCAGGCAGCTCAGCAGCCCTCTGCCAGGGAACACGTCACAAAAACCGCAGACTCCAGTGATTCTAGCAAACATGTCCCCCTGGTTAAGCAGGTTTCCCGATCAGGAGACCAGTAGGCTTTTGTTTTCTGGTTTTTCCGAAGGATTTTTTGTACCTCAATTTAAAGGGGAGGGCTGTTTGATCGTGGCTAATTTACCTTCTTTAAAGGCCAACTCAGGAGTAGCTAGGGACAAGATTTTGAATGAAATCCAGTTAGGCAGGGTAGCAGGCCCTTTTGACATGCCTCCGTTTGCTAATTTTCGTACATCCCCTTTGGGTATAGTTCCAAAAAAAGAAGAAGGTTCATTTAGACTAATTCATCACTTGTCTTATCCTGCGGGTTCATCTTTGAACGATGAGGTGGATAAGTCTTTAATTTCAGTATCTTATTCTTCTTTTGATTCTGCATTAGAGATTCTTCGGAAATTCGGCTGCAATGCTTTAATGTCTAAATCAGACATTAAATCAGCGTTCAGACTTCTCCCCGTCCATCCTTCTGGTTTTAATTCTTTAGGTTTTTATTTCGATGATTGTTTCTTTTATGATAAGTGCTTACCCATGGGTTTTTCTTTGTCCTGTTTTTATTTTGAATGTTTTTCCTCTTTTCTTCATTGGGTCGTTCAAACTATTTGTAAGGAAGCGGGTATCCTCCATTATTTGGATGATTTTTTATTTGTAGGTCCCTTTGGCTCCTCTATTTGTGAAGACGCACTTAATAAATTTATTCACATGTGTGATTACTTTGGTATCCCTATCGCCCACGAAAAAACAGTTGGTCCGTCTCAATCTATTGAGTTTTTGGGGATTACCCTAGACTCAAAAAAAAATGGAATCTCGTCTTCCGGCGGACAAAATTGTGAAACTTTACACTGCTTTGACTAATTTTGTGTCAAAAGAGAAGATTACTCTTAAAGAAATGCAATCCTTATTAGGATTGTTGAATTTTGCAGTTCGAGTCATCCCTATTGGTCGGGCGTTTTGTAGGAGCTTATATGATGCCACCAAAGGTGTTTCTTCACCTCATTTTCATATTAGGATTCGTTCTGCTATGAGGGAAGATGCCAGAATATGGATTTCATTTTTATCGGAACACAACGGTCGTTCCTTGTGGCAGTCATCGTTTGTAGCTGCGGATTCTTTTCCGTTTCTTTTTTCTTTTGACAAGCATCTCGGTGGTTGCATTCTTTTTGCCTCCCATTGGACTTATTTTGGTTGGCCAGCAAATTTCGTGTCTGGACGGTTCGTGTCTAATTCTACAATCCTAGAAATTTTTTCTATTTTTGCTGGAATTTACACTTGGGGGTCTCTAATGCAGAATTCCAGAATTTTATTTCTTTCTTCCAACCAGGCGGTGGTTTTTGCCATTAATACTTTATCGTCTAGAAACACTCTAGTAGCCAAAATTTTGAGACAAGTAGTTTTTCTGTGCCTAAAAAATAATATTTGGATTAAAGCTAAGCTTGGTCAGAGTAAGCTTATAGCTTTAACGGATTCTTTGCTTAATCGTCAGTGGTCGAATTTTTTTCTACAGGTTCCCTACGCGGATGCAGAAGCAACCCTCTTATCCCCTTCAATATGGGAAGTGATCACCCTTTAATTCCGCATTTTATTAAAAATTCCTTGTCTGAAAGATCATGGGCTGATTATTCAGCCGCATGGCGCAATTGGTTTAATTTTTGTGAGTTAAACTATTTTGACCCGTCGGTTTCGAATCCTATAGCAGCGCTCAAATTTGCTTCTGAAATGGCCCAGAGGGGTCTGTCGTACTCCGCGATAGCGAAAAGCCTTGCGGGAGTTTCCTTTTTTTTGAAACTTTCAGGTAGCATACCTTTAACGAATTTTTTTCTGGTGAAACAGTTTTTGAAGGGCCTCAGAAAGTCTAATTTTATGCCCGATACTAGAAGACCTATATCGCTATCACTGCTCAGAGATTTATGCTCTAGTCTCTTCCATGTCTGTTTGAATACGGATGAGGCACTTTTATTTAACGCCATTTTTTCTTTATCATTCTTTGGAGCACTGAGGATTGGCGAAGTAGTCTCCGCCAAAAAATCTAAACCTTCGGGACTCCTATTTGCAGATATTCAAATTCATGAAGCCTTTTTAATCCTTTTTATTAGGAAATCAAAGACAGATCAGTTAGGGAGAGGGTCGAAGTTGAGAATTAATGCTGTTTCTGATCCATCCATCTGCCCTGTAAAAAAGATGTCAATTTGGATTCAAACTAGATCTTTAAAACAAGGCCCATTGTTTATTCATAAAGATTTATCACCGGTCACTGTATTCCAATTCAATTTTATCTTGAAAAAATGTTTGTCTTTTTTGAATTTGAATCACTTGAACATTACTTCCCATTCGTTTAGGATCGGTGCGGCTACTGAGGCCTCTAGGGCCGGGATTTCTCAGGCTGGAATAAAAGAATTAGGGAGATGGAACTCTAAAAGATTCAAACTGTATGTCAGACATGACCTTTATGATTATTAATTATCAATTTTCTTTTAGGTCCGTTAGTTGTCTGGATAGTCGGACATTCTTTTGTCTTCTGGGCCCGGAAGAGGGCTAGTCAGCGAGTTTACACAGAGAACTTATCCTTTAATTTGTCAGTTATTCAGGTTTGGTGGCTTGCGGTTCGGGGCCTGAGTTGGTTTTCCCTGGTTATTCAAGTTAAAAAATGGCTAGAGGAATACCCCTCTCCCGATTTAATTATTTTTCATGTTTCTGGGAACGATCTCGGAAAAGTCAGGACTATGGACCTGTTAGCTACTATGAGATCTGATTTGATTGGTTTTCGGTCTATTTTACCTCATTCTTCTTTTGTCTTTTCCGAGATCGTACCCAGACTTTTATGGCATAATAACCGTTTTTCTTTTCTGGAGAAAATACGCAAAAGAGTGAACAAAGCGATGGAGAAATTTTTTCCTTTGGTTTCAGGTTTTTCTTTCAGGCATTCCGACCTTGAAGGTTTCTTACCTGGACTTTATAGACGAGATTTCATTCATCTTTCAGATATTGGATTGGACATTTTCAACCTTGACCTGCAGTCGATTATTGAAAGATGGCTGTGTGGTGGTGGGGGGGTCAGGTCTCTTTGAGTCCTGACCTGGTGGGAAAATCACCCATGTATGGGTGGATTGGTTTTATGGAGAAGTATGGAAGTTTGGTTTTAAGAAATGAGTATATTTATTGGTATTTATTTAACTTATGTAACCCTAATAAACTACACGGCCAATTTTATCCACATTAAAGTGTTTTGTGTCTTTTTGTATGAATGGGTTTTATGATGCCATGTTAGCCCCCCCGCGTAAAGACAATAAGAAATGCAGCGGGGGGTCTCATGGCCTCATAAACCCTATTTGTATTATATGGCCTTTGTACAGAGAGGTCAACTAAAGGTCAGGCCAGTCAGCTGTGGTTGTAAGATTCTGGTTTTATCCAGTTTTGTCTAGTTATTGGCGCCCTTTTTTAGCCGTTTTTTATTGGCTATTGGAATTCTGGGCGCCTGATTTTTGTCTATATAAACCCCGTTTTTGGGGGTTTTCTTCATTCAGTTGGAGAGAGAAGAAAAGAAGAAGCCCACCCCCCCTCCCCTTTTATCAAATGCTTGTATTATCTGTCGTGTAGTTTTATTGTGGGAAAATCACCCATGTATGGGTGGATTGGTTTTATGGAGAAGTATGGAAGTTTGGTTTTAAGAAATGAGTATATTTATTGGTATTTATTTAACTTATGTAACCCTAATAAACTACACGGCCAATTTTATCCACATTAAAGTGTTTTGTGTCTTTTTGTATGAATGGGTTTTATGATGCCATGCTTATATCTTCACAATTGACCATTTTTTTGTTCAAAATAAAATAAAAAAGGTTGAAAACTCTGCTGTGCATAATAATTTGGAACATGCATTTTGAGTGTTTATTTTTTTTTTAAAGATACTGTTTTCATAGGCAGTTTGTTCCAAAACATTGCAATTATACTAGAATAGTAGATGACTGGAAAATAACAATGACATACCTCCCAACCGTCCCGATTTCAGCGTGACAGTCCCGCTTTGGCACCGGGGTCCCGCTGTCCCGCTTCGGGCATTTAAAATCCCGAATTTGCGGCCGCCGGTGAAGCCCCGCCCACTTCCGGGACGTAGAGAGAGCCCGATTAGGTTTGTGGCTGTTTTTTTTTTCTTATACATGCTGGGTCTCCTCCCGACCGATCCCTCCCCCGCCCCCGCCCCCGCCCCCTGTGTGTGCGGCGCTGCCACGCTGAGGAAGAGAGCCAGCAGCGATCAAGATGAGAGGTCAGCGACTCACTACCTGAGGTGTGTGCACAGAGCTCTGGCGTCTCCTGCTCTTAGCTGCTATCCCGGCAGAGAAGGAGAGACGGGGGAGGTGCCGGGACAGTGCAGAGCTGTGAGCAGCCGGAGAAACTGAAGAGCTGCACATGGACAGATCAGCCGCCCCTGCACCACAGAGGAGATTGTGTGTGTGTGTGTGATGTGTGTGTGTGTGTGAGATGTGTGATGCTGCATTTGTGTGTGTGTCATGTGTGTATGAGGTATCTGGTGTGTGTGATGGCTGGGTGTGTGTGATGGCTGGGTGTGTGTGTGTGATGGCTGGGTGTGTGTGTGTGATGGCTGGGTGTGTGTGTGTGATGGCTGGGTGTGTGTGTGTGATGGCTGAGTGTGTGTGTGTGATGGCTGGGTGTGTGTGTGTGTGTGATGGCTGGGTGTGTGTGTGTGTGATGGCTGGGTGTGTGTGATGGCTGGGTGTGTGTGTGTGTGATGGCTGCGTGTGTGTGTGTGTGATGGCTGCGTGTGTGTGTGTGTGATGGCTGCGTGTGTGTGTGATGGCTGTGTGTGTGTGTGTGATGGCTGCGTGTGTGTGTGTGATGACTGCGTGTGTGTGTGATGGCTGTGTGTGTGTGTGATGGCTGCATGTGTGATGCATTTGTGTCAAAGCTGCATGTGTTTGTGAGCTGCGTTTGTGATGCTGCGTGTGTATGTGTGATACTGTGTGTGTGATGCTGCATGTGTGTGAGCTGCGTGCCTGTATGTCATTATACAGTATGGAGAACTGTGGCCATAATACAGTATGGAGCATCATGTGGGGTCATTATACAGTATGGAGCATCATGTGCAGTCATTATACAGTATGGAGCATCATGTGCGGTCATTATACAATATGGAGCATCATGTGCAGCCAGTATACAGTATGGAGCATCATGTGTGGTCATTATACAATATGGAGCATCATGTGCAGTCATTATACAGTATGGAGCATCATGTGCGGTCATTATACAATATGGAGCATCATGTGCGGTCATTATACAGTATGGAGCATCATGTGCGGTCATTATACAATATGGAGCATCATGTGCGGTCATTATACAGTATGGAGCATCATGTGCGGTCATTATACAGTATGGAGCATCATGTGCGGTCATTATACAGTATGGAGCATCATGTGCGGTCATTATACAATATGGAGCATCATGTGTGGCCATTATACAGTATGGAGCATCATGTGCGGCCATTATACAGTATGGAGCATCATGTGCAGCCAGTATACAGTATGGAGCATCATGTGTGTTCATTATACAGTATGGAGCATCATGTGCAGCCAGTATACAGTATGGAGCATCATGTGCGGTCATTATACAATATGGAGCATCATGTGCGGTCATTATACAGTATGGAGCATCATGTGCAGCCAGTATACAGTATGGAGCATCATGTGCGGTCATTATACAATATGGAGCATCATGTGCGGTCATTATACAGTATGGAGCATCATGTGCGTTCATTATACAGTATGGAGCATCATGTGCGGTCATTATACAGTATGGAGCATCATGTGCGGTCATTATACAGTATGGAGCATCATGTGCGGCCATTATACAGTATGCATGCGGTCATTATACAGTATGGAGCGTCATGTGTGTTCATTATACAGTATGGAGCCTCATGTGTGGCCATTATACAGTATGGAGCACTGTGTGGCCATATTTTTTTGTTTATAACTATTGTATATGAAACAGTGTGATCAGCAGTGCTAAATGGGTGTGCTTGGGACGTGGATATGGGTGTGACTAATTATGAATGGGTGTGGTCAGAGGCGTGGCCTAAAATTTGCGCGCCGCAAACTTTGTCCCTCTTTCCCATCTTCAAAAGTTGGGAGGTATGCAATGACTGCAATTCAGATAGGTAATTTAGAGAAAATATGAGGAAATATTATTTGCATAATAATTTGGAACACAGTGTATTTAAGGGGTTATTTGGCTCCATAAGTGACAGGGGCGATACCTCAGTGTGTCAGCTGTCATTCACAGCTATCACCAGCGGAGATTTCGGCCACAGGGTGGCACTATTCTCTTATTAAGGGACTATGGCCCCTTAACGGCTGTCGTTTTTATGCGCAGCGGTGGTCGTTAGGGGGTTAATGCAAGGCCCATTTGTTTAAGTGTCCATTCACCTCTTGTTTTCAGTGTGAGCTAAACAATACGGTGATCTAATCCCTGCGTGGACGTCTGCATGGCATTGATTTCACCACAGATTTGACCTTTCCCGCCTGGTGAGGATGGAGGGGCAGGCGCCCACCTTCTAGCCTCGTGAGCCGGCAGGTGCTCGCATGTTTTGGCTGCGGTACCCTCAGTAGACAGTCGCTTTATGCGCGGTTTTATATTAAACACTCCTCAGACAGCGGGTGTTGTGTGCGACATCACCGGGCCATAGTCACAACAAGCCGCCTTCTTTCCCAGCACCTGTTTCCATGTGTTTGTCGTCCCTCATGTGGCTGCAGTCATTATTTTACTATTATTTCCACCTCATGGCAGAGAAGCTGACAGGATTGTGTGCGGTTATTAAGCTGACAGGATTGGGTGCGCTTATGAAGCTGACAGGATTGTGTGCGGTTATTAAGCTGACAGGATTGTGTGCGGTTATTAAGCTGACAGGATTGTGTGCGCTTATGAAGCTGACAGGATTGTGTGCGGTTATGAAGCTGACAGGATTGTGTGCGGTTATGAAGCTGACAGGATTGTGTGCGGTTATGGAGCTGACAGGATTGTGTGCGGTTATGAAGCTGACAGGATTGTGTGCGGTTATGGAGCTGACAGGATTGTGTGCGGTTATTAAGCTGACAGGATTGTGTGCGGTTATGAAGCTGACAGGATTGTGTGCGGTTATGAAGCTGACAGGATTGTGTGCGGTTATGGAGCTGACAGGATTGTGTGCGGTTATGGAGCTGACAGGATTGTGTGTGGTTATTACCGACTCTGTGTCCAGATGTAAAAACTGATGAATGCGTCTGTGAGTAGCCGCCGGGTTCTTGCTAATTGCTTTGGTCTTTTCTGTCTTTGATGCTCACTGTAGTGAATGTATTGCTGTATGTTTGGATCAGGGAAGTCATTTTGCTTCACAGAATGTGATTTTTGCGTCCTCCTTCTTAATGACATCTACATTTGTTTTTGTTATTTTTAGAAGATTAATAAAAATAAGATTCAAAGAACCCAAAACAAAAAAACTATCTAGAAGCACACATTTATTTTATGTATTTCACCAATAAGACTGCAACTGCCTCAAAACTTGTGGACAATGCATGTGGTTGCTCAGCTTGCATTGTATTGTAGTTTTTGTTTGTTCTCTTATATTTTGTTACTTTACGCTAGAAAACTTTGTGATCTCGGGACATTTCTAAAGGGGAAAGTGCTCCATAAACTGAAAGGGATCTGATCTGGAGTCCGCAGTGCCAGTCGGTTTTCGTTGCATATTTTCTCCAGTGTTTAGTTGAGATGTCTTATAATGTCATCCACAAAGCTGCTGCTGAAAGTTCTTCCTGGAAAACCTGATTTGTATGCACATATCCAAAAACTGCGCCCAGCATCAAGGTGGACGGGATTTATGGAAATCTCATGACCACTGTGCTTCCGTTTTTTTTGTTTTTATGCAGCGTAAACTACGTTTTGTTTTTGTTTTGTTGTTAATCCACAACGTGTCGATTTGTGTTGCAGGTAAACTGAGTTTTATGTGTGGATTTGCCCCATGGGCTTCCATTAGATGTGGAAAATCCACAGTTAAAAAATGCCTCTAATCAGGACTGTATCAATAAAGTGTAGTCAAAGCCAAATCCAGGAAGTATCAAAAACAAAACAGCTTTATTTAAAAGTATGACACCAAAAAGAGACAAAAACAACCACATCAAAAAATGTGATAAATTATATTTGCCAAGAAGTACTAGTACAATTACATCTTTCAAGAAGCAAATTGAAAATAGTTTTATTCTAAATATTGTTCCAATCAGGACGATCTTCTCCCCTGTCCACACTCTCCACGTTTACCTTCTCCTATGCCCTTTTCTTTCTTCCCCCTTCCCCTCTTCCTTTCCTAACTTTTCCTTCCACAGAACTTTTATTCCTACAACGAATAAATAACCTTCATAAATCGCTCTAACGCTTCATTGCCGGATGTAGGAGACACATGATGGATCCGGTGCTACACGTGTACGGGGCCTCACAGTCCTCCTCCGCACATGAGCTCTGAAGAAACAGTGACAGTGACGGTGTGAACAGAGATGAACACATCTGACGGTCTGATACACTTGTGTTTTAGGTGTGGTTTCTGCATCTTTTTGACATTAAGATAATGCAGTTATAATGGAAAAATAATAGGGCAAAACAGATCTGGGAAATGGTCCCGTAAAAGTGTAAGGCCTGGCCCCAGTGTGAACGAGCTGAGAGCGCTCACCTCCAGGCAGTTCTTTGGTTGGATTTCTCCCCAGTGGCAATGGTGGAATGTTGTCTAAGTGCGAAAAATGAAGAATCGACTACAGAAGGTGCAAGAAGTCAATTAGGGCGCATGTGGTCAGAAGGTCACAAAAACAAACTCAAGTACTCGTGTGAAAACCCGCAAAACAGAAACAACACAATTGATATTGACGAGAGCGTGAACATGATGATAGTGGAAAATGAGGGAAGTCAGCAAGTCCCAGCCGTATGTGCATGATGTGTGCCACTGGCTGATCCGGAGTCACTCGTATACACAGAAGGAAGCAGGGGCGTAACTACAACAGGTGCAGGGGTTGGAATCGCACCCGGGACCTGGAGCCTAGGGGGCCCGAAAAGTCCCTATGGCCTATAGAAAAAAGACTATTGCTATTAAAGATTTAAAATATTTGGGGACCCCGTTGGAGTTACGCCACTGGGAGGAAGCCTTCACACTGGGCACACGTGGTTTACACAGGAGGAAGCCTTCACACTGGGCACACGTGGTTTACACAGGAGGAAGCCTTCACACTGGGCACACGTGGTTTACACAGGAGAAAGCCTTCACACTGGGCACACGTGGTTTACACAGGAGGAAGCCTTCACACTGGTCACACGTGGTTTACACAGGAGGAAGCCTTCACACTGGACAGACGTGGTTTACACAGGAGGAAGCCTTCACACTGGGCACACGTGGTTTACACAGGAGGAAGCCTTCACACTGGACACACATGGTTTACAAAGGAGGAAGCCTTCACACTGGGCAGATGTGGTTTACACAGAAGGAAACCTTCACACTGGACAGACATGGTTTACACAGGAGGAAGCCTTCACACTGGACACACGTGGTTTACACAGGAGGAAGCCTTCACACTGGGCACACATGGTTTACACAGGAGGAAGCCTTCACACTGGGCAGATGTGGTTTACACAGAAGGAAGCCTTCACACTGGACAAATGTGGTTTACACAGGAGGAAGCCTTTACACTGGACAGACGTGGTTTACACAGGAGGAAGCCTTCACACAGGACACACGTGGTTTTCACAGGCGGAAGCCTTCACACTGTTAGGTTAGGCTATGGGTTGAACTAGATGGACTTAAAGTCTTCCTTCAACCTTAATAACTATGTTACTATGTTACACTGGGCACACGTGGTTTACACAGGAGGAAGCCTTCACACTGGACAGATGTGGTTTACACAGAAGGAAGCCTTCACACTGGACAGATGTGGTTTACACAGAAGGAAGCCTTCACACTGGGCAGACGTGGCTTACACAGGAAGAAGCCTTCACACTGGGCAGACATGGTTTACACAGGAGGAAGCCTTCACATGGGACAGACGTGGTTTACACAGGAGGAAGCCTTCATACTGGGCAGACGTGGTTTACACAGGAGGAAGCCTTCACAGTGGACAGACATGGTTTACACAGGAGGAAGCCTTCACACTGGGCAGATGTGGTTTACACAGAAGGAAGCCTTCACACTGGACAGACATGGTTTACACAGGAGGAAGCCTTCACACTGGGCACACGTGGTTTACACAGGAGGAAGCCTTCACACTGGGCAGATGTGGATTACACAGAAGGAAGCCTTCACACTGGACAGACGTGGTTTACACAGGAGGAAGCCTTCACACTGGACACACATGGTTTTCACAGGAGGAAGCCTTCTCACTGTTAGGCTAGGCTATGGGTTGAACTAGATGGACTTACAGTCTTCCTTCAACCTTAATAACTATGCTACTATGTTACACTGGGCACACGTGGTTTACACAGGAGAAAGCCTTCACACTGGACAGATGTGGTTTACACAGAAGGAAGCCTTCACGCTGGGCAGACGTGGTTTACACAGGAAGAAGCCTTCACACTGGGCAGACGTGGTTTACACAGGAGGAAGCCTTCACACTGGGCAGACGTGGTTTACACAGGAAGAAGCCTTCACACTGGGCAGACGTGGTTTACACAGGAGGAAGCCTTCACACTGGACATACATGGTTTACACAGGAGGAAGCCTTCACACTGGACATACATGGTTTACATAGGAGGAACCCTTCACACTGGGCAGACGGGCTGCAATTTGTTCACACTATTATGTTCTGTTTTAGTTAGAAGCGCTAATTCTTCAGACGTTCCGCAGATGGCAGGTTCTCACAGCTCTCCCTACATCTGCTTGCTCAGTTTGGCCAAGTGTTTTCAGTGGGGAGAGGGTTACAAGCTGTAGCCATAGGTGGCGCTGTAGAGTTTAAGTCCTCTTTTTCTCAGAAGAGGCAATTTGCATATTTAAATTCCCAGAGGAGCATTGTACGGCAAATAAGCCTCCTTACCTTGACAAGCCAGAGATGGTATGTCACTCTCCATAAGGAGAAACGATACCCCTTAGACCACAAGCTGTAGCCAGACACACATGGCTGCAGGGTCTCCCTCTTTAAGGAATTATCCACCACTTTTATATGGATGATCTATATTCTGGCCACTGCCCGTGCTACAAATCTGCGTCTACAGAATAGAATCTGATCCACAGTTCTCGGCAGCAGTCGCTACACCATGTACTGTTCTGGATGCCACTATCGGAGGTGATGACGACTGCGTGCCGAGGGTACCCATCACAGGGATAAGATAGATTTAACTTGTGTCTTCTTCCCACCATAAACTATGGGGAGACGTGTTTTCTGATTTTGGATGAGTCTGCTGATCTAGTCCTCACTTTATAACCTGGTGCTGTTAATGCGGAGTAAGGATCCGTCTCATGTAGTTCTGGTCTCTGTGCACCAGGTGGCGATGCAGATCTAATAGTGAGTTCAGTGGTTCTCCGCTGCTCAGTGAGTCTCTGCACTGAGGACCATACATCACTCAGGAGACTTTTACACCTGCACAGATGGATACGGTGACAGCCAAACATTGGGGTGATCCCATTATAGCAGAGTCTGCAGAGGTCTGGAGCGTTGTCCTTATATATGTTTTACATGCAGGAATTCTCTTGGCCTGTACATCTAATGTACTGTATGTATCCGAGGAAGACTAACATTATCACTTTGGCCTTTCCCAGGTTAGTAGAGGCTGGAATACATTGTTTTTTTCCTTTAATATGTAGAAAAGAGTACTGCACCTTCCTATGCAAAGTCATTTAGCAAGAACTTATACTCCCCTTTTTTTTCATTAATATTTATGGGGACCAGCGTACATCACGGTAGGCCTCTACTTTGGAGATATTGGAACCATGTGCTGGTGGCAATACCGCTGACAAGTCTGCTGGAGGATTTCCGAAACTTAATGGGGCGAATCCACATGGGGATTCGATGAAAATGCAAACTTTCAGCATTACATTCTGCAGGTAGTTCTCCTGAAAATATGAAACAGATTTTTCCAGATGGAAAAACCTGTGTGAACACACCTTAAGGTCCAGAAATATTTGGGCAGTGACACAAGTTTTATTCATTTTGGCTGTTTACAAGAACCGGCTCCATAATCAGTCTGGGCTCGAAGTACCGACTCTCAGCTTTAATCTGAGGGGATTTTCATCCTGATTGCAGGGAGAGTTTAGGCCACATTCACACGTTCAGTATTTGGTCAGTATTTTCCATCAGTATTTGTCCCACACCTAGTTTGGGCTTACAATCATAGGAAAAGTAGAATGGAAGCATATCACCACTTATGCATTTATCACCCACTTCTGGTTTTGGTTTATAAATACTGAGGTAAAATACTAAACGTGTTAATGTGGCATTACAGTTTTTTAATATGGAGATGCGTCTTTTTCAAGGGACCAAACGTAATTGGACAATTATATCAGAAGTTTTTTAATGGGCAGCACAGGCTTTTCCCTCATTAATTTGTCATCAATTGAGCAGATAAAAGGTCTAGAGTTGATTCCAGGTGCGGCATTTGCATTTGGAAGCTGCTGCTGTGAACCCAACTTGTAGTTTGAAGATGCAAACCATTAATCAGCCAGAAAATAGAAAAGTGACATTAGACTTTGCCAAAAACATCTAAAGAAGCCGCCCAGTTCTCAAAAAGCAAAACCGAGATCAGCCTGTACCAGAAAGATGGGAAGAAGAAAGTCTGGAGAAGGCTTGTAGCGGCTCTTGATCCTCGGCACATCCTGTGTAACACATGGTGGAGGCGGTGTGGTGGTGCAGGCATGCATGGCTTCCAATGGTCACTAGTGGTTATTTGTGATGTGACTGAAGACAGAAGCAGCCGAATGAATCCTGTGTGTACAGGACAATATTTTCTACTGATATTCAACCAAATTCAGCAAGGATCATTGGACGACGCTTCATAGGACAGACTGAGAATGACCCAAAACATCTTGCGAATGGCCGAGTCCTCATCAGATCATAATAGCAGCCTGCAGAGCTGAAATCACTAAGATTCAGTCACTGTCCACTACCGTTATGCTGCTGTGTCCTCACTGCCATAACCAGGAGATCCTTGTACAGCTCCTCATGTGTTGTATTCAGACATGATATCGGCACTACCCTTATGCTGCTGTGTCCTCACTGCCATAACTAGGAGATCCTTGTACAGCTCCTCGTGTGTTGTATTCAGACATGATATCGGCACTACCCTTATGCCGCTGTGTCCTCACTGGCATAACCAGGAGATCCTTCTACAGCTCCTCATGTGTTGTATTCAGGCATGATATCGGCACTACCCTTGTGCTGCTGTGTCCTCACTGCCATAACCAGGAGATCCTTCTACAGCTCCTCGTGTGTTGTATTCAGACATGATATTGGCACTACCCTTATGCCGCTGTGTCCTCACTGCCATAACCAGGAGATCCTTCCACAGCTCCTCGTGTGCTGTGTTCAGACATGATATCGGCACTACCCTTATGCCGCTGTGTCCTCACTGCCATAACCAGGAGATCCTTCTACAGCTCCTCGTATGTTGTATTCAGACATGATATCGGCACTACCCTTATGCTGCTGTGTCCTCACTGCCATAACCAGGAGATCCTTGTACCGCTCCTCGTGTGTTGTATTCAGACATGATATCGGCACTACCCTTATGCCGCTGTGTCCTCACTGCCATAACCAGGAGATCCTTCTACAGCTCCTCATGTGTTGTATTCAGACATGATATCAGCACTACCCTTATGCTGCCGTGTCCTAACTGCCATAACCAGGAGATCCATATACAGCTCCTCATGTGTTGTATTCAGACATGATATCGGCACTACCCTTATGCTGCTGTGTCCTCACTGCCATAACCAGGAGATCCTTGTACAGCTCCTCGTGTGTTGTATTCAGACATGATATCGGCACTACCCTTATGCTGCTGTGTCCTCACTGCCATAACTAGGAGATCCTTGTACAGCTCCTCATGTGTTGTATTCAGACATAGACGCAGCTGTCCGAATGATACAAGTGTTTACTTAGCTGCTATTGACCTGTGCGACTGGTGACTTAGTCGCCATGATAAACACGATGTTGTTATTTCTCGGGGGTCTCGGGGTGGACGTGCCCTGTGATTTGCCTCTTTCTGGCCCCCATAGCTTTCTGCTTTGTGACCTTATTACTGCTGATGTGATGACAGGCTCGCCATGTTTTTCTGTTCTCACCTGCACTCTGCTCATGTCTCCAGAGCGCTTCTCCCGCTGTCGGATCATCACTTTAAACTGATTATTTGTAAGGCTGAGCTTCTTATAATCCCACCTAAGCGCATTTGTCTTGACAACCTTTCTTCTATTGATGACAATCCTGCTTTGGGCTGAACTCTGAGAGCTGACGCTGCATTACTCTCCACCTGCTCCCTGGAGCCACAGTTGCTGGTTTTGTGCATTTGCTACAAATACAGAAGAATGGTCAGACCTGCAGCGTTGCGAATCTGTGGGCATGGGTGTACCGATAGCTGATGGGGTCTGCTCAGGGATATGGAGCACTACCAAGGAGTTCTGCTTGGCAGGAGATCAGGTTCCTCCTTGTATGACTTCATCTTGGTGTCTATCCCACAACACATTCGTGACTCCCTTGTGTTCCTCCATGAAATTGTGATTACAAGATGACAATACACTTTTCTGTCTGTTTGTTTTCTGTTTCTTGTTTTGATTTTACATTCCTTAGTTTACAGAAGATTCCTTCAGGATCCTCTTCACAGAAGTGACCTGCACTTATTCCCCATCAAGTATTCTGTAAATCTTTTCTGGGAAAAAAGCTGAATCTAAACCTCCTCGGGGCAGTTGCACGCAGTAGTATTTGCGGACTCAATGCTGTCGGTTCTTTAACATAGAAAACTCTAAATCATCTTGTAAATCATTTTTTCATTTTTGCTGTTTAAAAAAAATGCATACGAATAACGTGAGAAAAAAATGGTTTGTTTTCTAGATGAAATTCAAATTTTTTATACATTCACATGGTCTTATATGAATAATGTATTTGCTATAGAAATTAATGACATTTCTAAGAGTTTTTGAAGAAAATGTGTTACAAAAACGATTTATTAAAACTATTCTGACAGCATAAAATGTGCGAAATGAATCTCCGGCTCCTGCTCCATCTTTAGACGCTATTGTCGTCTACCTTGACATCACCAGGTTTTGCCTTCATTTTGGCTCACACTCCTTTCACATGAAGACATACCTTTTTTTTATTTTTGGCTCTTCAACTTTTCACATTTCTTGTTGCTCTCCTCATTTACACATGCATTTTACATATAGTTACATATGTTGAAAGAAGACCTAGGTCCGTCAAGACCAACCTTCCTTATTGCTGTGTTTTGTGACGCAGTGAAGCCTATTGTACAAATCCCTGGCAATAGCGCCCCCCTCAGGGCAGGCAGGCGCTCTGCAGTGCTGTTTAGGGTTGGATGGAGTCGGAGTCACAATGTACCAACTTCAGCTTCTACAATATTAACAATCTTATTTTTCTTTTTATTATTTTTTTTTAAAGTTACATAGCAATTTAGAAAAGGTAAATGGGGACGGCACTTTTTCCTACATCAATAATGAGACAAGGATTGCAGGTTCTTATCAGAGCAATCTTCCCGTTATTAGTTACTTTGTTGATCTTTCTCTCTCAATCTTCGAATGCAGAGGAGAAAACTGCTAAAATGTCATATAATGGCCGGTGGTTCCTCATGTACACAGACAAGGACGGGCTCTTACTCCTCATAGAATCTGTTGTGTGTTTCTCAATTTGTCACTCCCCATTTAGAAGAAAAAAAACAACACAAAATCCTGTGTTTTCCTGTGTCCTATCTTGTCCATTATCCTGGATGTCTTCATGCAGCTCCGAGGTTTATTTAAGAATATAACATTTACTGCTGATTATTCTTATTACTGTCATTAGTCATTTTTATAGCTAAAATGTGTAAATGGCGGCTCAGAGCTTAAACTTGCACGTTCCTGCAAAAGCAGCATAAAGCCCCCAACAAGTCTATGAAGCCCCCCTGGAGTTACGTCTCCGCGGTGCCGAGGCTCAGCAGCGTTTCTGCACCAATTCGCTCATTTACGTTACTTACCATTTTAATGCTTTTTCAGTTCCAATAAGTTTTATTAAATATATAGTATTGAAAATATACAACTGCTTAAAATTATTCCTCTGCACAGGAGAGCTGCAGAATTTCCATAGCAATTAACAAATATAAATTTGACAGGGGAAGACAAGACCTAGATAAAGGAAGGGTAATACAAAAGGAAGACAAATAGGTAATCCACAGTACATTATGTACACGGTATATAGAAAATAATCCACATTTGTCAATTATCTACAGTGTCAACTATATAATGTATTTGTGTCAGGACAAACATAAGATGCAATATTAAAATAATCAAAAGGATGATACAATATTACAAGTAGGACCACTCTATCGAAAATATGTATTTAAGTCCCCAGTTTCGTGTGTTGATCCACCTCCCATAGATCATTAGGCCTCGTTCCATCAAGGAGACCAATGTAGGAACTGAGTTAGTTGTGTGTTCGGATCTAGCTCCATCCATGGATTCCAAATCTTAAAAACGGAGTCCCACATGTCTGCTCTAGTAGCTTCAATACATCCATAAAGCATTATAGGATCCATCCTCTCTTACCAGGGGCATCAAAAGTGGAGGAGATTTCCATTTTGCCGCAATGTGGATCCTGGTGGCCATAAATAAAAAATTTACCAATTTATGAGAATTATTAAGGGAATCCCGAATGTTTCGCACCCAATAGAAAAATAGAGGGCTCTAAATAAATTGCTCCACCAAACATTGGTTCCACTTTTAATGCTTTTTTCAGCTGCTAGATTTTCCTTTTTGATAGGTCAAGTTTTAAATACAACTACCGTAGTTTGTTTTGTAACCGCAGGTTTATTCAGTTTCACAACTTTCATTACAACTTTAGTGATAGTCATGTGCGGATTACATTCGTTTAATCTGCATTTCCACAATGGGATGCAACAAAAATGCATTTTTATTTTTATCTGTCGAATTTCCGTATCTTATCTAAGTCTATGGTGAAAACTCACAATGTTATAATTGTACTGCAGCGATTGAATATTTCTCAGATTTTATTCCTATTCAGTGTGATATTTGCACGGAATTCTCGGTGATGTATGGTGTAGAATGAGGTCGGTGGTGATGTGTGAGGCGTCCAGGCCGCTCCTGTAGTCATAGACCGATCCCTGCTCCTAAATCTGTAATTGTGATCACCTTGTACTGAACGGAAGGTTAATATTGTGCCGCGCGGACTCTTGTTTAGTGTTCTTCTGCCTCTGGGGAAATGCTTACATGGAGTATAAGACTCACTAATTAGCTGGGAAAACAATAGCGCATTGTCCGCTTGTGTTCTTCTGTCTTGTCCTGTGCGGCTTGTGTTACATCGAGAGCCATAAAATAGTTTCAGAAATAAATGGCGCAGTTGTCACCATTGTTAAGGCCTCTATTTTTAAAACACAGAGATTAGTGAAAACCTCCTGATGAAAGCTTCGCTTCGCCAACCACTTCTATTTGGTTTTTATTTTCCTCTTCCAGGCTCAGCTAATCCATTAGGTTAGAGGTGATAAAAAGTGTCATTGCCGAGAAATGCAAATAGAAATTGCTGCTTATTGGCGTAATTATAGAAAATGGTGAACAAGTAATTTACCATATTGCTTACTCCGGGCCGATGTCATATCCTGCATCTCTGAATAATAGTGCTGACGCACGTATTCAAGACTGCTGCCAGATCTGGATTATCAGATATTCTGGATTATCAAGTCATGGGAGAAAAGCATTGATGGTGGGGAAGGGACCTGATGGGAAAACAACCAAAATATGTATTGAATACAACAGATACCCCTATAGGCACACACTCATATAGAATGGAATTAAAAATATAAATATATAACACACCAATATAGTGACTGCCCCAGGTGCTCAGTGATGGGGAGCGGTAACCACTCAAAAGAGGAGACTAATATATACTGGTAGCCTTGGGATAATCTGCCGCGTCGGTCACAACAGCACAGTCTCCGTTCTGGTGCCGTAGTCTTATGGTTCTGGCAACTTGTGACTTTCTAGATATTCTTGCAGCTTGAAGTAATTCTGTATTTTCTGTTTGCTGTATTGAATTTCAGACCTGGCATTGACGCCAAGTAATTTGTACGACAGCGACGTGCGATGTGTTATATAAAGAAGCGATTATGCCTGTATGTCGGGATGGTGCTGTCAGGCTCCTAAAAGTAGATAAGCGGAAAGCAATGGGGGAACGGAGTCTACCCTGCCCAATATCATATACAAAATCAGATTGCCAGCTCTACCCTCACCTAGTGTATCCTCACCCATCCCCTGTAGACTGTGAGCCCTCGTGGGCAGGGTCCTCTCTCCTTCTGTATCCTCACCTATCCCCTGCAGACTGTGAGCCCTCGCGGGCAGGGTCCTCTCCTCCTGTATCCTCACCCATCCCACTGTAGACTGTGAGCCCTCATGGGCAGGGTCCTCTCTCCTCCTGTATCCTCACCCATCCCCTGCAGACTGTGAGCCCACGTTTTCAGGGTCCTCTCTCCTACTGTATCCTCACCCATCCCCTGCAGACTGTGAGCCCTCGTGGGCAGGGTCCTCTCTCTTTCTGTATCCTCACCCCCATTCCTGCAGACTGTGAGCCCTCACGGGCAGGGTCCTCTCTCCTTCGGTATCTTCACCTATCCCCTGCAGACTGTGAGCCCACGTGGTCAGGGTCCTCTCTCCTTCTGTATCCTCACCCATCCACTGCAGACTGTGAGCCCTCGTGGGCAGGGTCCTCTCTCTTTCTGTATCCTCACCCATCCCCTGCAGACTGTGAGCCCTCACGGGCAGGGTCCTCTCTCCTTCGGTATCTTCACCTATCCCCTGCAGACTGTGAGCCCTCGCGGGCAGGGTCCTCTCTCCTTCTGTATCCTCACCCATCCCCTGCAGACTGTGAGCCCTTGCGGGCAGGGTCCTCTCTCCTTCTGTATCCTCACCCATTCCCTGCAGACTGTGAGCCCTCGCGGGCAGGGTCCTCTCTCCCTCTGTATCCTCACCCATCCCCTGCAGACTGAGCCCTCGCGGGCAGGGTCCTCTCTCCTCCTGTATCCTCACCCATCCCCTGCAGATTGTGAGCCCTCGCGGGCAGGGTCCCCTCTCCTCCTGTATCCTCAACCATCACCTGCAGACTGTGAGCCCTCGTGGGCAGGGTCCTCTCTCCTCCTGTATCCTCAACCATCCCCTGCAGATTGTGAGCCCTCGCGGGCAGGGTCCTCTCTCCTTCTGTATCCTCAACCGGCCCCTGCAGACTGTGAGCCCTCACGGGCAGGGTCCTCTCTCCTCCTGTATCCTCACCCTTCCCCTGCAGACTGTGAGCCCTCGCTGGCAGGGTCCTTTCTCCTCCTATATCCTCACCCATCCCACTGTAGACTGTGAGCCCT
Organism: Ranitomeya variabilis; assembly: GCF_051348905.1. Classification (NCBI taxonomy): domain Eukaryota; kingdom Metazoa; phylum Chordata; class Amphibia; order Anura; family Dendrobatidae; genus Ranitomeya; species Ranitomeya variabilis. The sequence continues at coordinate 247,971,940 of NC_135235.1, forward strand.
CATGGGCAGGGTCCTCTCTCCTCCTGTATCCTCAACCATCCCCTGCAGACTGTGAGCCCTCACAGGCAGGGTCCTCTCTCCTCCTGTATCCTCACCCATCCCCTGCAGACTGTGAGCCTTCACGGGCAGGGTCCTCTCTCCTCCTGTATCCTCACTCATCCCCTGCAGACTGTAAGCCCTCGTGGGCAGGGTCCTCCCTCCTCCTGTATCCTCACCTATCCCCTGCAGAATGTGAGCCTTCGCGGGCAGGGTCCTCTCTCCTCCTGTATCCTCACCCATCCCCTGCAGACTGTGAGCCCTCGCGGACAGAGTCCTCTCTCCTCCTGTGTCCTCACCCATCCCGTGTAGATTGTGAGCCTCACCCATCCCGTGTAGACTGTGATCCCTCGCGGGCAGGGTCCTCTCTCCTTCTGCATCCTCAACCGGCCCCTGCAGACTGTGAGCCCTCACGGGCAGGGTCCTCTCTCCTCCTGTATCCTCACCCTTCCCCTGCAGACTGTGAGCCCTCGCTGGCAGGGTCCTTTCTCCTCCTATATCCTCACCCATCCCACTGTAGACTGTGAGCCCTCATGGGCAGGGTCCTCTCTCCTCCTGTATCCTCACCCATCCCCTGCAGAATGTGAGCCTTCGCGGGCAGGGTCCTCTCTCCTCCTGTATCCTCACCCATCCCCTGCAGACTGTGAGCCCTCGCGGACAGAGTCCTCTCTCCTCCTGTGTCCTCACCCATCCCGTGTAGATTGTGAGCCTCACCCATCCCGTGTAGACTGTGATCCCTCGCGGGCAGGGTCCTCTCTCCTTCTGCATCCTCACCTATCCCTTGCAGACTGTGAGCCGTCGCGGGCAGGGTCATCTCTCCTCCTGTATCCTCACCCATCCCACTGTAGACTGTGAGCCCTCGTGGGCAGGGTCCTCTCTCCTTCTGTACTTGTGTGTGCCTTGTATTGTGTAAGATTATTGTACCTGTTTTTATTATGTATACCCCTCCTCACATGTAAAGCGCCATGGAGTAAATGGCGCTATAATAATAATAAATAATAATAATAATAACATATTCCGCACACAAACATATTAAGAGGAACCTGCCCCATAGACCATGTATGGGACAAGTCACAAGGACAAGTGTTCATGACAAAGCTGAAGTAGCAGGTCTCAGTCCCGATCTACCGACCAGACGGTGGAGCAGATTCATGCCAACTAATTCTTACCCACGTACCCTGGACGGCCTCAATCTGCCAGATTTATCCCTGTGCTTCATGCGCTGGACTTTATCCTTTTATTGTCTATTCTAAGGGGGACGTTGTTGTGGGAGGATTTTTGATGACTTTTTTTTACTTGTCTTTTGTTTTTTATCTTTAAAAACATTTATCAAACTATTGCAACATTTGTCGGAATTTTATTTTTCTGCTTGTTTTGAAGAAGTAACTGGAAAAAGCAAACCACACAAATGAGTGAACATTGCCTTTGTTCCAACTATTGTAAATTGTAGTATATAGTGCACAGTGTTACAGAATAAATGATCAAACTTCAAATTGCCTACATTTTATGTAAAATCATAAAAAAGTACAATGTAAGAAAGGCAATTGTAAAAAGATATCTATTCCCTCCTACTTGTATAATGCTAGATATTGTAAATCCCCAATATGATGGCATCTTGAACATTGCATGTAGTGGTCAGAGAAGCCCGGATATATGTAGTCTCATGGTTCAGGATGTTTCTGCTCTGGTTTTTGCACCACCTAGGGAGTGAAATTAAATAATTACCATTTTTTTAATTTTTTTTAGCATTTTACTGTCTCAATTGACATAAAATTGAAATCCGAAAAAACAGACAGAAAAATGCAAAACTGCACCCCCAAAATAATAATAAAATAAAAATGCAGAAATCAATAATACATGTCATTTAACCCCCTAGTGACAGAGCCAATTTGCTGCTTAATGACCGGGCCAATTTTTACAATTCTGAACAGTCGCTTTATGTGGTTATAACTCTGGAGCTTCTCTGGATCCTGCTGATTCTGAGACTGGTTTTTCGTGACATATTGTGCTTCATGTTAGTGGTAAAATTTCTTCAATATGACTTGCGTTTATGAAAACAAAAACGGAATATGGCAAAAATTTTGTAAACGTTGCAATTTTTGAAATTTTGAATTTTTCTGCCATAAATCAGAGTCATATCACATCAAATACTTAATAAGTAACATTTCCCACATGTCTACTTTACATCAGCACAATTTTGGAAACATTTTTTTTGTTAGGACGTTACAAGGGATAAAAGTTGACCAGAGATTTCTCATTTTTCCAACAAAATTTACAAAACCATTTTTTTAGGGACCACCTCACATTTGAAGTAAGTTTGGGGTGGTCAACATAACAGAAAATACCCAAAAGTGACACTATTCTAAAAACTACACCCATCAAGGTGCTCAAAACCACATTCAAGAAGTTTATTAACCCTTCAAGTGGTTCACGAGAACTAAAGCAATGTGGAAGGAAAAAATTAACATTTTAATTTTTCATAAAAAAATTACTTTGGAAACAATTTTTTTTTATTTTCACAATGGTATCAGGAGAAAATGGAACACAAAATTTGTTGTGCAATTTCTCCTGAGTACGCAGATACCCCATATGTGGGGAATATTACTGTTTGGGTGCATGGCAGGGCTCAGAGAAGGGAGGGAGCACGGTTTGACTTTTTGAACATAAAAATGGCTGGAATCAATGGTGGCGTCATGTCGCGTTTGGAGACCCCCTGATGTACCTAAACAGTGGAAACCCCCCAATTCTAACTGCAACCCTAACCCCAACACACCCCTAACCCTAACCACAAACCTAAACCTAACACACCCCTAACCCTAATCCCAACCATAACCCTAGCCCTAACCACAAACCTAACCCCAACACACCCCTAACCCCAATCCCCACCCAACCCTAACCCCAACACACCCCGAACCCCAACCCTCACCCAACTCACTTTAGCCCAACTCTAACCCGAATGGAAAAATGGACATTTATTTTTTTTATTTAATTATTTTTCCCTAACTAAGGGGGGTGATAAAAGGGGTTTTCATTTACTATATTTTTTTTTATTTTGATCACTGTGATAGTTTCTACCACTGTTAGGTGTCGAGTTCCCGCCGCTGCACAGGGGGAATCTCGCACCATGTCCTCTGCGGTCTTCCATTCTTGCCCAGCCACAGAGGAGCCTGCTCAGTGGAGACGTCGGTCCCAGCGTCTTGCTCAAGCTGTTGATGAGTGTCTGGTTATTGCCGAGCGCTAGTGGGTCTAGAGGGACTCTAACCCTGTGTCGTCCGGGCAGAGTCCTGTGACCAAACACTTGCGTTCACTCAGCGGTATTGCGGCCCTGTGACGCAACAGGGTTCGCCTCCATACATACCGGGTGAAGTTAACCTGAGTGTGTTCTCCTTATACCGCCATATACTGTCTGCAATTACCAAGCAGCAAGTGTCATCTCTGCACGGTGGACCCCGGGCTACGAACGCACCTTATATCTTCCTTTATATTATTTGGTGCATTCCGCCAGCCCTAACAATCACGTGATCAAAATTAACCAATAGGAAAAATTTCCTATCGTTGCCGGGTGCCGGCTGGCAGATCTCGGCAGACGCACTGCGCATGTGCCTGCCTTTTTTTCCCGAAAGAAGATGCCGGCAGCCTGGGGGACTTCACGGGGGGATGCCTGGACACCACAGGTACCGGGGGGATCGGGGGACCCCATTTCTCTCCTCTCATGTGCGATCACATCAGAGGAGAGAGAAATTAAATGCAAAATCTGATTTTTTTTGCGGTCACCATTATACAGTTAATAATGGCGAACGCAAAACACCGGGGTCGGTAACAACCAACCCGAATCATGTTCTCTGGGGTCTCAGCTACCCCCAGTAGCCGAGTCCTCAGAGAAATTCCGACTCTGGGGGGCGCTATACATTCATTAACAGCGCTGTGGTATAAGTACCCTTAACTGCCGCCGTTAAAAGGCGTATGGGTGGTTGTTAAGGGGTTAAACGTGACTTAACTTGCCTGACCTCTGCGCCATTAATTACTTATTGGGCTGTTTCCGATGGAGAACGAATAGTGTGGTGGTCCAACCTGCTCCATTTTGTATGGGGTAAAAGTCCCCATTCTGCCGATCAGTGGTCCCGTCCTTCAGACCCCTCTGATAAGCATGCTATCCCCTATCCTGAGGTTATTATTCTCAGTAGATAATGCTTTTAAAGTGCAGGGGGGAAACTTCAAAACTTGCAAATCACTCCAGAAAATGAGTGATTGCCTCTGAAAGGACATCCGTTAATGTCTATTTCCTAAATCAATAGTACACATGAAAGCAAGGAACTCTGTGGTAGATCTCATCAGAGAAGTCTGCTTCCTTCTCTGCCGGAAATGTTCAAAATTCTCAAATCTCGGGCAAATCCTGTATTCAGTGAAGACTTTTCCATTACTGAGCGGTGATGGCGGCAGGAGGAGGAGCTCTGCCTCTAGCCCCGCCTCTAGACACGCCTCTAGCTCCTCCCATCTACAGCCGCCATCTCCGCTCTGATGGGAAAGTCATTGCTGGATACAGATTTTACCTGGGAATTGAGGATTTTCATAGTGACTGACCAATTTAGGCAGCGAAAGGAGCAGATTGTTCTGATAACATTTATTACACAGTTGTTTTCATTTATTATTGGTAGCATTTTGGTGAGTTCTGTAGTGTCCGTCTGCACTGGCCGTTACGTGGCAGCGAGGGGTCCTGTAGATGGAGGCGCTGTGCTATGGGGGCGAGCAGAGATTAATGCACTAATGGTGTTTTGACGTATTGTTTCAGGAACAATTTGTGTGACTCAGGAGATTTAGGAAGCAGCTGCTGCACCTCATCTGCCAGGGAGCGGACATAGCTGGGCACCGGCAGATTTACAGCATTTCGGACGGCTTGTCATATTGCTCTTCACTCTTTGTTAAATTGTTAAGTGGAAAAAGGACAAATGGAAAGTGAACAACAGAAAGGTGTAAATGGACGAGTCAGACGAGTGGCCGGGTATATATAGAAGGCGAGCCGCGAGCGCGGAGAGGCTGCTCACTGTTCTATTGGGTCATGTAAGCGCTGCGGAATATGTTGGTTCTATATAAATAAGGATTATTATTATTATGTACAGTCAGGTGGCTTTATAGAATGTGGATGAAGGGTTATTCCCCAGCTCACCAAGGTGATAACGTGCTGGGGGTCCGGCCATGGGGTCCCCACAATCCTGTGAATGGGACCAGCAAGAAATAGCCGAGCGGAACCACGAAGGCTGGGCATCACAGATACAATCCATCGTAATGGCCGCTAACCGCCCCGTTCTTCCCAATCGTCAGGCTATCCCCTCTTCTGTGATCACTAAGAGCTTACTGGGGTGAAACAACCCTAATCATTGCATCATTATATCATTGTATCATGACTACATGCAATTTGCTATTAGGTTTTATCTTTCTGTCCGTCACCATTTTCACGATCTCTGCATACTGTCAGCGAACGAAAACATTGTTCACATCCAGAAGTAGAAATGCTGTTGTCACCCAATAGTCCTCGCAGATGAGGGTTTGTTACAATGTGTCCAGTTCAGGAAACATGAACCAGTGCCGACACATTGTAGCTGCGACCAGCAGAGATTTGTGGGTTGTGATGTGATCACCGGATGTTCACCTGCTCCACACACATCCACGAAAAAAAAAATCGTTATTTTGCACATGATGCCGTATGTGAAATATCTAATTTTGTCACAAATTTGCATTTTTTTTCAGACGTATCTTTGCATTTCCATGTACATCACTAAAGTCCATTTATTAAAAACAGAAACCGGAATATATTATAATGGAAGTAAATTGTAATTGGTAAATTTCTGGTTTTCTATCTGAGTTCTCTGGTCTGTAAACCAGCGGTGATGTCCTCTGTGAAATAGAAAATGTTAGGCTGCCGTCACACTAGCAGTATTTGGTCAGTATTTTACATCAGTATTTGTAGCCAAAACCAGGAGTGGGACAATTAGATGAAAAGTATAATAGAAACGTATGCACCACTTCTGTATTATCACCCACTCCTGGTTTTGGCTTCCAAATACTGATGTAAAATACTGACCAAATACTGCTAGTATGACGGCAGCCTTAGGGCACGTGCACACTTTGCGGCGTCCTCTGCGGGTTCTCCCACAGCGGAATTGATAAATCTGCAGGGTAAAACCGCTGCGGTTATCCCTGCAGATTTATCGCGGTTTGTTTTGCGGTTTCCGCTGCGGGTTTACTCCTATACTATTGATGCTGCATATGCAGCAATATGCAACATCAATAGTAATGGTAAAAATAATAAAAATTGGTTATACTCACCCTCTGATGTCCCGATCTCCTGGGCGCTGCACGCGGCGGTCCGGTTCCAAAGATGCTGTGCCGAGAAGGACCTTCATGACGTCACGGTCATGTGACTGCGACGTCACGGTCATGTGACCGCGACGTCATCTCAGGCCCTGCTCGCACAGCAACTGAGACCGGACGGCCACGTGCAGCGCTGAGAGGTGAGTATATCATTATTTTTTATTTTAATTCTTTTTTTTACACACAAATATGGTTCCCAGGGCCTGGAGGAGAGTCTCCTCTCCTCCACCCTGGGTACTATCTGCACATTATCCGCTTACTTCCCGCATCGTGGGCACAGCCCCATGCGGGAAGTAAGCGGTTCAATGCATTCCTATGTGTGCAGAATTGCAGCGATTCTGCACAAAGAAGTGACATGTTGCGGGCAGCGTTTCTGCGCGGTTTTTCCCGCAGCATGTGCACAGCGGTTTGCGGTTTCCATAGGGTTTACATGTAAATGTAAACGCAATGGAAACTGCTGCGGACCCGCAGCATCAAAATCGCCGCGGATCCGCGGTAAAAACCGCAAAGTGTGAACATGGCCTTAAAGTCGGATGTTCTCTGTGATGACACCTATGGGAACTACCAAATAACGAGACGTCACCACTCTGGGGCCAGAAAATAAAAAAGATAGATTTCTTGAAATAGATCAAAATAAAAGTGTTAGTGTCTGTTAGTGGAAACATAATAAAGCACGGGAATCTGAATAGCTGTAAATATATTTTTATAATCAGTATCTAGATAGATACAGTGCCTTGCGAAAGTATTCGGCCCCTGGAACTTTTCAACCTTTTCCCACATATCATGCTTCAAACATAAAGATACCAAATGTAATTTTCTGGTGAAGAATCAACAAGTGGAACACAATTGTGAAGTTGATCGAAATTTATTGGTTATTTAAAATTTTTGTGGAAATTCAAAAACTGAAAAGTGGGGAGTGCAATATTATTCGGCCCCTGTTACTTAATAATTTGTTGCACTTCCTTTTGCTGCGATTACAAGTCTCTTGGGGTATGTCTCTATCAGTTTTGTACATCGAGAGACTGAAATTCTTTCCCATTCTTCCTTGGCATACAGCTCGAGCTCAGTGAGGTTTGATGGAGATCGTTTGTGAACAGCAGTTTTCAGCTCTTTCCACAGATTCTCGATTGGATTGAGGTCTGGACTTTGACTTGGCCATTCTAACACCTAGATACGTTTATTTGTGAACCATTCCATTGTAGATTTTGCTTTATGTTTGGGATCATTGTCTTGTTGGAAGACAAATCTCCGTCCCAGTCTCAGGTCTTTTGCAGACTCCAACAGGTTTTCTTCAAGAATGGTCCTGTATTTGGCTCCATCCATCTTTCCATCAATTTTAACCCTCTTTCCTGTCCCTGCTGAAGAAAAGCAGGTCCAAACCATGATGCTGCCACCACCATGTTTGACAGTGGGGATGGTGTGTTCAGGGTGATGAGCTGTGTTGCCTTTACGCCAAACATATCTGTTATGGTTCTCAATGGCAAGAGAACATAGCCCAGCAAACATACGAACTAGCTCTTGGAAGGATGGAAACTAAACTGACCATGAACTAAACCTGCCGCACAACTAACAGTAGCCGGGTAGCGTAGCCTGCGTTTTATCCCTAGACGCCCAGCGCCGGCCGGAGGACTAACTAATCCTGGCAGAGGAAAATATAGTCCTGGCTCACCTCTAGAGAAATTTCCCCGAAAGGCAGACAGAGGCCCCCACAAATATTGGCGGTGATTTTAGATGAAATGACAAACGTAGTATGAAAATAGGTTTAGCAAAATTGAGGTCCGCTTACTAGATAGCAGGAAGACAGAAAGGGCACTTTCATGGTCAGCTGAAAACCCTATCAAAATACCATCCTGAAATTACTTTAAGACTCTAGTATTAACTCATAACATCAGAGTGGCAATTTCAGATCACAAGAGCTTTCCAGACACAGAAACGAAACTACAGCTGTGAACTGGAACAAAATGCAAAAACAAACAAGGACTAAGTCCAACTTAGCTGGGAGTTGTCTAGCAGCAGGAACATGCACAGAAAGACTTCTGATTACAATGTTGACCGGCATGGAAGTGACAGAGGAGCAAGGCTAAATAGCGACTCCCACATCCTGATGGAAACAGGTGAACAGAGAGGATGATGCACACCAGTTCAATTCCACCAGTGGCACCCGGGGGAGCCCAAAATCCAATTTCACAACAGTACCCCCCCCTCAAGGAGGGGGCACCGAACCCTCACCAGAACCACCAGGGCGATCAGGATGAGCCCTATGAAAGGCACGGACCAAATCGGAGGCATGAACATCAGAGGCAGTCACCCAAGAATTATCCTCCTGACCGTATCCCTTCCATTTGACCAGATACTGGAGTTTCCGTCTGGAAACACGGGAGTCCAAGATTTTTTCCACAACGTACTCCAACTCGCCCTCAACCAACACCGGAGCAGGAGGCTCAACGGAAGGCACAACCGGTACCTCATACCTGCGCAATAATGACCGATGAAAAACATTATGAATAGAAAAAGATGCAGGGAGGTCCAAACGGAAGGACACAGGGTTAAGAATCTCCAATATCTTGTACGGGCCGATGAACCGAGGCTTAAACTTGGGAGAAGAAACCCTCATAGGGACAAAACGAGAAGACAACCACACCAAGTCCCCAACACAAAGCCGAGGACCAACCCGACGCCGGCGGTTGGCAAAAAGCTGAGTCTTCTCCTGGGACAACTTCAAATTGTCCACTACCTGCCCCCAAATCTGATGCAACCTCTCCACCACAGCATCCACTCCAGGACAATCCGAAGATTCCACCTGACCAGAAGAAAATCGAGGATGAAACCCCGAATTACAGAAAAAGGGAGACACCAAGGTGGCAGAACTGGCCCGATTATTGAGGGCAAACTCCGCTAAAGGCAAAAAAGCAACCCAATCATCCTGATCTGCAGACACAAAACACCTCAAATATGTCTCCAAGGTCTGATTCGTCCGCTCGGTCTGGCCATTAGTCTGAGGATGGAAAGCAGACGAGAAAGACAAATCTATGCCCATCCTAGCACAGAATGCTCGCCAAAATCTAGACACGAATTGGGTACCTCTGTCAGAAACGATATTCTCCGGAATACCATGCAAACGGACCACATTTTGAAAAAACAGAGGAACCAACTCGGAAGAAGAAGGCAACTTAGGCAGGGGAACCAAATGGACCATCTTAGAGAAACGATCACACACCACCCAGATGACAGACATCTTCTGAGAAACAGGAAGATCCGAAATAAAATCCATCGAGATGTGCGTCCAGGGCCTCTTCGGGATAGGCAAGGGCAACAACAATCCACTAGCCCGAGAACAACAAGGCTTGGCCCGAGCACAAACGTCACAAGACTGCACGAAGCCTCGCACATCTCGAGACAGGGAAGGCCACCAGAAGGACCTTGCCACCAAATCCCTGGTACCAAAGATTCCAGGATGACCTGCCAACGCAGAAGAATGAACCTCAGAAATGACTTTACTGGTCCAATCATCAGGAACAAACAGTCTACCAGGTGGGCAACGATCAGGTCTATCCGCCTGAAACTCCTGCAAGGCCCGCCGCAGGTCTGGAGAAACGGCAGACAATATCACTCCATCCTTAAGGATACCTGTAGGTTCAGAATTACCAGGGGAGTCAGGCTCAAAACTCCTAGAAAGGGCATCCGCCTTAACATTCTTAGAACCCGGCAGGTAGGACACCACAAAATTAAACCGAGAGAAAAACAACGACCAGCGCGCCTGTCTAGGATTCAGGCGTCTGGCGGACTCAAGATAAATTAGATTTTTGTGGTCAGTCAATACCACCACCTGATGTCTAGCCCCCTCAAGCCAATGACGCCACTCCTCAAAAGCCCACTTCATGGCCAAAAGCTCCCGATTCCCAACATCATAATTCCGCTCGGCGGGCGAAAATTTACGCGAGAAAAAAGCACAAGGTCTCATCACGGAGCAATCGGAACTTCTCTGCGACAAAACCGCCCCAGCTCCGATTTCAGAAGCGTCGACCTCAACCTGAAAAGGAAGAGCAACATCAGGCTGACGCAACACAGGGGCGGAAGAAAAGCGGCGCTTAAGCTCCCGAAAGGCCTCCACAGCAGCAGGGGACCAATCAGCAACATCAGCACCCTTCTTAGTCAAATCAGTCAATGGTTTAACAACATCAGAAAAACCAGCAATAAATCGACGATAAAAGTTAGCAAAGCCCAAAAATTTCTGAAGACTCTTAAGAGAAGAGGGTTGCGTCCAATCACAAATAGCCTGAACCTTGACAGGATCCATCTCGATGGAAGAGGGGGAAAAAATATATCCCAAAAAGGAAATCTTTTGAACCCCAAAAACGCACTTAGAACCCTTCACACACAAGGAATTAGACCGCAAAACCTGAAAAACCCTCCTGACCTGCTGGACATGAGAGTCCCAGTCATCCGAAAAAATCAAAATATCATCCAGATACACAATCATAAATTTATCCAAATAATCACGGAAAATGTCATGCATAAAGGACTGAAAGACTGAAGGGGCATTTGAAAGACCAAAAGGCATCACCAAATACTCAAAGTGGCCCTCGGGCGTATTAAATGCGGTTTTCCACTCATCCCCCTGCTTAATTCGCACCAAATTATACGCCCCACGAAGATCTATCTTAGAGAACCACTTGGCCCCCTTTATGCGAGCAAACAAATCAGTCAGCAGTGGCAACGGATATTGATATTTAACCGTGATTTTATTCAAAAGCCGATAATCAATGCACGGCCTCAAAGAGCCATCTTTCTTAGCCACAAAGAAAAAACCGGCTCCTAAGGGAGATGACGAAGGACGAATATGTCCCTTTTCCAAGGACTCCTTTATATATTCTCGCATAGCAGCATGTTCAGGCACAGACAGATTAAATAAACGACCCTTAGGGTATTTACTACCCGGAATCAAATCTATGGCACAATCGCACTCCCGGTGCGGAGGTAATGAACCAAGCTTAGGTTCTTCAAAAACGTCACGATATTCAGTCAAGAATTCAGGAATCTCAGAGGGAATAGATGATGAAATGGAAACCACAGGTACGTCCCCATGCGTCCCCTTACATCCCCAGCTTAACACAGACATAGCTTTCCAGTCAAGGACTGGGTTATGAGATTGCAGCCATGGCAATCCAAGCACCAACACATCATGTAGGTTATACAGCACAAGAAAGCGAATAATCTCCTGGTGATCCGGATTAATCCGCATAGTTACTTGTGTCCAGTATTGTGGTTTATTGCTAGCCAATGGGGTGGAGTCAATCCCCTTCAGGGGTATAGGAGTTTCAAGAGGCTCCAAATCATACCCACAGCGTTTGGCAAAGGACCAATCCATAAGACTCAAAGCGGCGCCAGAGTCGACATAGGCATCCGCGGTAATAGATGATAAAGAACAAATCAGGGTCACAGATAGAATAAACTTAGACTGTAAAGTGCCAATTGAAACAGACTTATCAAGCTTCTTAGTACGCTTAGAGCATGCTGATATAACATGAGTTGAATCACCGCAATAGAAGCACAACCCATTTTTTCGTCTAAAATTCTGCCGTTCACTTCTGGACAGAATTCTATCACATTGCATATTCTCTGGCGTCTTCTCAGTAGACACCGCCAAATGGTGCACAGGTTTGCGCTCCCGCAGACGCCTATCGATCTGGATAGCCATTGTCATGGACTCATTCAGACCCGCAGGCACAGGGAACCCCACCATAACATCCTTAATGGCATCAGAGAGACCCTCTCTGAAATTCGCCGCCAGGGCGCACTCATTCCACTGAGTAAGCACAGCCCATTTACGGAATTTCTGGCAGTATATTTCAGCTTCGTCTTGCCCCTGAGATAGGGACATCAAGGCCTTTTCCGCCTGAAGTTCTAACTGAGGTTCCTCATAAAGCAACCCCAAGGCCAGAAAAAACGCATCCACATTGAGCAACGCAGGATCCCCTGGAGCCAATGCAAAAGCCCAATCCTGAGGGTCGCCCCGGAGCAGAGAAATCACAATCCTGACCTGCTGAGCAGGATCTCCAGCAGAGCGAGATTTCAGGGACAAAAACAACTTGCAATTATTTTTGAAATTTTGAAAGCAAGATCTATTCCCCGAGAAAAATTCAGGCAAAGGAATTCTAGGTTCAGATATAGGAACATGAACAACAAAATCTTGTAAGTTTTGAACTTTCGTGGTGAGATTATTCAAACCTGCAGCTAAACTCTGAATATCCATTTTAAACAGGTGAACACAGAGCCATTCCAGGATTAGAAGGAGAGAAAGGCTGCAATATAGGCAGACTTGCAAGAGATTCAATTACAAGCACACTCAGAACTGAGAAAAAAAAAAAAAAAAAAAAATCTTCAGCAGACTTCTCTTTTCTCTCCTTTCTCTGTCAATTAATTTAACCCTTTTAGGCCGGTCAAACTGTTATGGTTCTCAATGGCAAGAGAACATAGCCCAGCAAACATACGAACTAGCTCTTGGAAGGATGGAAACTAAACTGACCATGAACTAAACCTGCCGCACAACTAACAGTAGCCGGGTAGCGTAGCCTGCGTTTTATCCCTAGACGCCCAGCGCCGGCCGGAGGACTAACTAATCCTGGCAGAGGAAAATATAGTCCTGGCTCACCTCTAGAGAAATTTCCCCGAAAGGCAGACAGAGGCCCCCACAAATATTGGCGGTGATTTTAGATGAAATGACAAACGTAGTATGAAAATAGGTTTAGCAAAATTGAGGTCCGCTTACTAGATAGCAGGAAGACAGAAAGGGCACTTTCATGGTCAGCTGAAAACCCTATCAAAATACCATCCTGAAATTACTTTAAGACTCTAGTATTAACTCATAACATCAGAGTGGCAATTTCAGATCACAAGAGCTTTCCAGACACAGAAACGAAACTACAGCTGTGAACTGGAACAAAATGCAAAAACAAACAAGGACTAAGTCCAACTTAGCTGGGAGTTGTCTAGCAGCAGGAACATGCACAGAAAGGCTTCTGATTACAATGTTGACCGGCATGGAAGTGACAGAGGAGCAAGGCTAAATAGCGACTCCCACATCCTGATGGAAACAGGTGAACAGAGAGGATGATGCACACCAGTTCAATTCCACCAGTGGCCACCGGGGGAGCCCAAAATCCAATTTCACAACACATATCGTTTGGCTTGTTGCAGACTTTAAACAACACTTTTTATAGATATCTTTGAGAAATGGCTTTCTTTATGCCACTCTTCCATAAAGGCCAGATTTGTGCAGTGTACGACTGATTGTTGTCCTATGGACAGACTGTCCTATGGACAGACTGTCCCACCTCAGCTGTAGATCTCTGCAGTTCATCCAGAGTGATCATGGGCCTCTTGGCTGCATCTCTGATCAGTCTTCTCCTTGTTTGAGATGATAGTTTAGAGGGACGGCCGGGTCTTGGTAGATTTGCAGTGGTATGATACTCCTTCCATTTCAATATGATCGCTTGCACAGTGCTCCTTGGGATGTTTAAAGTTTTGGAAATCATTTTGTATCCAAATCCGGCTTTAAACGTCTCCACAACAGTATCACGGACCTGCCTGTTGTGTTCCTTGGTCTTCATGATGCTCTCTGTGCTTCAAACAGAACCCTGAGACTATCACAGAGCAGGTGCATTTATACGGAGACTTGATTACACATAGGTGGATTATGTCTATCATCATTAGGCATTTAGGACAACATTGGATTATTCAGAGATCCACAATGAACTTCTGGAGGGAGTTTGCTGCACTGAAAGTAAAGGGGCCGAATAATATTGCACGCCCCACTTTTCAGTTTTTGAATTTCCACAAAAATTTAAAGGAAACCTGTCACCCCCCAGGCGTTTGAAACTAAAAGAGCCACCTTGTGCAGCAGTAATGCTGCATTCTGACAAGGAGGCTCTTTTAGTTATTGGTGCTGTAACTGCAGAAATAATCTGTTTTGTAATTTGTCCTAAATACCTTTCTTCAGTCCTGGAGGCAGGCCTTTCCCCCCCTGCTGCAGACGCCACACAGCCGGCACTCAAGTCTTCTTGGCGCCGAGCGCCGCCTCCTCGCCGCCTCCTCGCCGCTATTTTGAAATGAGCCGGCGACTGCACTCTTTTCTCCTGCCTTGGGCAGGCGCAGTGAGCGCTGCCCGTCCTCTGTCCTCATATGCAGTCTAGCTGACTGCGCCTGTGCGGCCGCCCTGCCTGTGAATCCCTGCCCCGTAGTGAGAATAAAGAAGAAGACACTGCGGGGCGGGGATTCACAGGCAGGGCGGCCGCACAGGCACAGTCAGCTAGACTGCATATGAGGACAGACGGGCAGCGCTCACTGCGCCTGCCCAAGGCAGGAGAAAAGAGCGCAGGCGCCGGCTCATTTTAAAACAGCGGCGAGGAGGCGGCGCCCGGCGCCAAGAAGATGTGAGTGACGGCTGTGTGGCGTCTGCAGCAGGGGGAAAACGCCTGCCTCCAGGACTGAAGACAAGGTATTTGGAACTAATTACAAAACGGATTATTTCTGCAGTTACAGCACCAATAACTAAAAGAGCCACCTTGTCATAATGCAGCATTACTGCTGCACAAGTTGGCTCTTTTAGTTTCAAACGCCTGGGGGGGGGGGGGGTGACAGGTTCCCTTTAAAATAACCAATACATTTCATTCAACTTCACAATTGTGTTCCACTTGTTGTCGATTCTTCACCAAAAATTTACATTTGGAATCTTTATGTTTGAAGCATGATATGTGGGAAAAGGTTGAAAAGTTCCAGGGGCCGAATACTTTTCAACCTTTTCTATAATACTTTTATATAATACTTGTATATACAGTATATATCTATATATCTATCCCAAATACCTGGGTGAGAGATATAACTCGGCCTACAAAGCACAAACCCTCATATGACTATGATGACTTAAAACATTTCATTTCTTGTAAATGCAAATCTAAATAAAGTATTTCATTACTAAGGCCCAATAGAGCTTGGTTCTTAAATAGATAAGGAAAATATTTACCCAAAATCTTAAAATGGCCAAATATTGAGTCGAGTCCGAGCTGAATCCAAAGGTTTATGTAAAGTTTTCTTCCTTTCATGCTGTCGGCCTTATTCCAGAAGTGGCCATGAGACGTCCGTGACATGTATCTCTGTAAGTGATAAGAACCATGATCCCCACAGTGACCGCTCTAATGTCCGATCATTCGATTAGTCCACATCCCCAGGAGGGGATGAGCTGTGTCAGGGGCTCGTGTTTGTCCGCACTGGATGATATTGTATAGAGCCTATGTGGAATACGAGGAATAGTTCTGCGGATCTCTGCTTACTGTGAATATTTCTTTTTACAGCCGCAGACTGGAATCCTGTGCAGACCCGATGCTTCTACAGCTGAGTGTTTGCTACTGTTGCATGCAGTCTAGATAGAATATGTATGTACTCAGAGGGGCAGTGATGAGATCCTACATCCATCCCCCTGGCACGTGAAGGGTTACTTTCCACTCATAGCCGGCGTAGCCTCCTGACCGTGCACCTGTGCGGCTCTGTGCCATTATATACAGCCGGTGCCATTATAGAGCGCATAGCTTCAGGACCTTTAATGACGGCTTGCTCAGCACGGCGGCTCTTGGCCATTAGTATATTTTAGGTATCACATTTACTCACGGATCCTTTGTAGTTTTGCGCCTTGAAAGAAGGATCACACTTGATACCAAAGGGGTTCGGAAGTGGAGGCTGAAAATAAACCACCGCGATAAATATAGAAAACCATTGATTGGATTCCAAACTGGGAAGTCTCCAGTAATCTTTGGGAAGGTGACTCCAGACATAATTGCTATTGTTTGTTCCTCTTTGTCAGGGTTGCACGTGTTACCATATTGTGTATTTTCTTGAGTGTTTGTCACTACTTATTTCCACAGTTTTTATAAGGGTCACACGTCCTCGACATCTCTCTAAAAGCTGCTGGACTGTGAACGCTTTGTTACCTGCTTGTGGAGTGACGCCCGCGTGCTGGTTCTGTTCATTTCACTAGTCGTGTGTAGGTGGTCGCAGCAGGGGATACCAGAGACAACGCCGGCTAATCCCACAGCTCGTGCTTTAACGTGCACAGTCTGAGAAGACCAGAAATGAATGTCTCTAGAGTGGAGAACTGGTGGTGGGAGTATGGCGCCAAGTATTGCCTTCTTCAGGGGACATCATTGAGTCTATTCTGCTACTTCGCCGTCCAACGTTGATACTCCAGGTGCTCTGACTTCCACTCTGCTCCTTCAGTTGCTTTCCTGCCGCTTCTGTCTATACTGTTCCACATGAGCGCCACCTTTCTGTGCTCTACTAGAACCACCCATGTGCACTAGGAGCACTGAGGACCAACCTCACCTGCTGAGATGCAGCAATTTCTGATCTGGTTATGAAGGCCGGACGTCTGCAAAAAGTGATCAACTTCTCCCCAGAGCAGTTAAGGTGTTTAAAAAAATGTATATGACTGATCTCGGCTCGGATTATGCCATTTGTATATGGATTCTCACGTTTTTGGTGTGCTTGAAACCAATTGTGGAACTAGAGGCAGACGTTTTCTGTGTGCCTTTACTCTTACATTCTTTGCATGGAACATTGAGATTTTTTTTGCATCTTCAGTGTTTTCTTTTTGTCACAATCCGAATATATTCTGTTATCAGTTTTCTATGGAATCCAATATGATCATCACAGCTACAAATACATAAGGAAAGTGGTGTAAGCCTCGGACGGCTCCACAGCTGGCAGACAGTGATGTGAAGCAACAATCTTCACTTTCTCCGCATACTTCTCGGCCTACGTGTGAAGTCTTTCTCCCCTTGTATGAGCAGACGCTTCTCACTGTTTCACCCCAAGGGACCTGCACTTTAAAGAAGGACTTAAGGAAAAGTTCCTATGTTACAGATCCAGGCAGCGCTTGGCCGCCGCTTCCATTCCTCATTCTTCTGAATACAGGGAATCCTCATCTACATATAGACTAATTTATGGCAGCGGGGCCCTTGGGGTTAGGGCCCTTACTGTACAGACTGCAGACACTGCTCCTACCTAGCTAATGTGAGGGATTATGACGGTGCCAAGATAAGGGTTCACATCACCACATTTTAGATTTACTTCAATATCTTCTAAGCTTGAGCTCCATGGATTGGACACAAGACCCCGTCCAGCAGCTATGTAAGGCGGCCGCCCCAATGACCTTGTATTATTATTCTGTGTGTATATTTTGTGTAGATCCAAGAGCTCCTGGCTGATTTTCTGGCTGACTACCTGTCGGTGTAAATGTGCTCCGTCCACATCAGCTGCTAGTCTCAGGTGGCTCTATCCGTGTCGGGTATCTGGATGTGGAAGTCCTGAGGGATCATGAAATTGGAAATGACTCTCCAGTTATGACAGTTGGCAGCTTTACGCTAATGACCTTTGATGACCCCTCTCCTCGCTGCCCCCACGCTGGTCACCTGCTGCAGAGGTGATGTTTGCATGCGACCACTGAGGACCGTGATTGGCTGTGGCAGTCACATGCTACAGATGAGACATCACCGCTGCCGCTGGCCAACATAAGGACCGAGGCAGGGCTGAACCTGCAGGGGTTAAGTAAGGTTCATTCACAGCAAGCCTGTAGGGTACTTCTGGGTGACAATGCAGCGGCGTGGTCAAGGAGCTGGCGGTCAGACACAGCCGCTGCCTGTAGAGAAGGCGGGGACGGTTTATTACCAGGCCTGTCTTCCTGATTGCTGCATACACATGGCTGACCAAGCACAGAACATCTAGGAAGCACTAACGGTGCTCCTACACCTCACAGTACGGGCAGGCGATCTCCGAGTCTCCTGGGCCCGTGGAGACACAGCTCTACTAGGCCGCCAGGAGACTGCATTTCTACTGCAACTAGGGTAATATACCAGTTACATGGGAAATCGGGTAAAAAAAGATTTAAATATTGAGGCACCCACAAAGATCTTTTATGACCACCTGGGGGGCACAATATTTGAAACGTATGAAAAAAATACACAAGTAGATTAAAATGCATGTAAAGGATAATGATTAAAAAAGCCACTGCAAATTAGCTCCTAAAAAATATTATAGAAGGGAGAATAAATTTTAGAATGTATTTAGTGGTCCTCAGATTTAAAGAAAAAAAAAAGTAAAAAACAGACATCAGCAAAAAAATTGAGTATGCAAATGAAGTCCCACATATCATGGAAAAAAGGTGCAAAAGTGTGACTATCTTAACTAGAAAAAATTCCAGCGCTTTAACCCAAATGTAGAAAATACCCAAAATGTCCCGAGTCAGGAATGGAAGCAAAATCAGTGCAAAATGAATGATTGAACCCAATGCAGCGTCGCTTAATGTGAAGGTACCTTAAGTCTTATATTTTGTGTATACGGTGGTGCATTACAGTTTGTAAACCTTTTTAAGAATTTTCTTTTTTTAACATAAATTTGGCATTTTTAAAGGGAACTGGTCAGGTCCCACATGCTCTCCAACTCATCAGCATTCACTTATTTATGAGCACATGCCCTGCCTGACCAGCCCTGTGTAACTTTTTTCTGTGAAAATGAAGATTAAAAAAAGCATTTACATTGCCCCTGTTTGCTATGCTAATGAGGGCCTTGGCTAGTGGATGGGCGTTAGTTGCCCCAGACTAGTCAGCCATGTGATCACACCCCTATGGGTGTGATGACATAATTTGGACATTTGGACATGCGTAGTGCGCGCCTCTGAGACCGGGAAACATGCACTCAGAGATGTGGTGACGCTGAGTGAGCGGACGGAAAGATGCCCCTTAGGCATCATAAATAAGTGAATGTTGCTGGGTAGCAGGGCACGGGGGACCTGACATGTTCCCTTTAAACTGCCTCACTAGTCTCAAAAATAACAAAGAACCAAATCAAACAAATACAGTTATATGAAAAAGTTTGGGCACCCCTATTAATCTTAAACTTAATGTTTTATAAAATTGTTTTTTTTCAACAGCTATTTCAGTTTCATATATCTAATAACTGTTGGACACAGTAATGTTTCTGCCTTGAAATTAGGTTTATTGTACTAACAGAAAATGTGCAATCTGCATTCAAACAAAATTTGACAGGTGCATAAGTATGGGCACCCTTATCATTTTCTTGTTTTAAATACTCCTACCTACTTTTTACTGACTTACTAAAGCACTTTTTTTGGTTTTGTAACCTCATTGAGCCTTGAACTTCATAGCCAGGTGTATGCAATCATGAGAAAAGCTACTTAAAGTGGCCACTTGCAAGTTGTTCTCCTGTTTGAATCTCCTCTGAAGAGTGGCATCATGGGCTCCTCAAAACAACTGTCAAATGACCGGAAAACAAAGATTATTCAACATATTTGTACAGGGGAAGGATACAAAAAGCTGTCTCAGAGATTTAACCTGTCAATTTCCACTGTGAGGAACATAGTAAGGAAATGGAAGAACATAGGTACAGTTCTTGTTAAGGCCAGAAGTGGCAGGCCAAGAAAAACACCAGAAAGGCAGAGAAGAAGAATGGTGAGATCAGTCAAGGACAATCCTCAGACCACCTCCAGAGAGCTGCAGCATCAACTTGCTGCAGATGGTGTCACTGTGCATCGGTCAACTATACAACGCACTTTGCACAAGGAGACGCTGTATGGGAGAGTGATGCGAAAGAAGCCGTTTCTGCAAGCACGCCACAAATAGAGTCGGCTGAGGTATGCAAAAGCACATTTGGAGAAGCCAATTTCTTTTTGGAAGAAGGTCCTGTGGACTGATGAAACCAAGATTGAGTTGTTTGGTCATACAAAAAGGCGTTAATCATGGCGGCAAAAAAACACAGCATTCCAAGAAAAACACTTGCTACCCAGAGTAAAATTTGGTGGAGGTTCCATCATGCTTTGGGGCTGTGTGGCCAATGCCGGCACCGGGAATCTTGTTAAAGTTGAGGGACGTGTGGATTCCTCTCAGGATCAGCAGATTCTTGACAATAATGTTCATGAATCAGTGACAAAGTTGAAGTTACGCAGGGGATGGATCTTTCAGCAAGACAATGATCCAAAACACTGCTCCAAATCTACTCAGGCATTCATGCAGAGGAACAATTACACTGTTCTGGAATGACCATCCCAGTCCCCAGACCTGAATATCATTGAACATCTGTGGCATCATTTGAAGAGGGCTGTCCATGCTCGGCGACCATCAAACTTAACTGAACTGGAATTGTTTTGTAAAGAGGAATGGTCAAAAATACCTTCATCTAGGATCCAGGAACTCATTAAAAGCTACAGGAAGCGACTAGAGGCTGTTAATTTTGCAAAAGGAGGATCTACTAAATATTAATGTCACTTTTCTGGTGAGGTGCCCATACTTATGCACCTGTCAAATTTTGTTTGAATGCAGATTGCACATTTTCTGTTAGTACAATAAACCTCATTTCAAGGCAGAAACATTACTGTGTCCAACAGTTATTAGATATATGAAACTGAAATAGCTGTTGAAAAAAAACAATTTTTATAAAACATTAAGCTTAAGATTAATAGGGGTGCCCAAACTTTTTCATATAACTGTAGGTCGCAGTTATTTATACTTGCATGGTTTTTCTCAATGACTTTCTCTTTTCAGCTCTGCTATGTTCACCTTTCTTGTTCAGTGTCCTCAAGAAGGACTCGTGAGCATTAATGTCAGCTAATGTGAGAGAAACCTTTAGTTGCTTAGGGATTACCTTGAGTTCCTTTGTGACCTCGTATGCCTTGCTCTTGGAGTGACCTTTGTTGGATGACCATACCTGGGGAAAGTAATGATGATTTTGAGTTTCCTCCATTTACATACAACCTGTCTGATTGTGTGCTGGTGAATCCAAACTCTATAGAGATGGTTTTCTAACCCTTTCCAGCCTGATGGGCATCAACAACTCTACTTCTGCAGGCCTCAGAAATCTTTGTTTGACCAATTACACACTTCCACAAATGTGTTGTGAAGATCAGACCTTCATAGTTCTCTAAATAAAACAGGTCGCCCACTCACACCTGATTGTTATTCCATTGATTGAAAATACCAGACTTTAATTTTACGTTCACATTATTTGCTAGTCCTAAATCATCACGTACTTTTGCCATTCACAGATGTGACATTGACAAGTGATTTTCCTTAATAAAAATGAAAGGCAATCTAATATTTCTTGCTTCAGTTTGATTCTTATCTACTTTTAGGATTTGTGTGAACATCTGATGTCATTTTCAGTCCAATTCTTTGCAGATAAATGGAAAATTCTGAAAGGTTCACAAACGTTCACCTTTTTGTTATGTTCAATAGCCCCCCAGTTCTCATAACAAAGAACCATTGTAATAGGTGGCAGGCAAAGAAGTATGTGAGCCCACGTGGCCCCTTCTCTGCAGAGGCTGAAGACCCTTTTTCTGGAATTGTTTGGTGTCGGCAGTCGGCCTCCACTGATCACATGTATAGCATTGATCATTGATGTCCGTCTCACGCAGGGATTACATTCGCCCTTGTAAAAATAATAATTTAAAAAATGTAATATTTCCTACCTGTAATTAAAGGTAAGTGATCAGATGACAGCATTTCCACATTCCTCCATATCCACGTTTGTAACCGCTATGAGGGACATGCAGATCACACGTTGTGAAAGGAATGTAAATCTGAGCCAAGATTTTCCTTCGTTATGACTTTGATTGATAAATGCCCGGAGGTGCGTTCTGTGTACAGCATTTTCTGACATCTCAGGACCAGTGTGCACAGCGGCCATATAGAACGGAGATAGTCCGTATAGGATGGGGGTCATCCAGGAAATGGGGGAAAAAAGCAGACAAAAGTAACGGAAAGCTTTATAACAAGGAGACCACCATTGTGGAGCTTTCCTATTGTGTAACTGGTGACTTTCCTTACACTATCAGAGAGACAGCAAACTGTGGACTGGTAAGGCCGGATTCACATCACGCCTTAGCCTTGCCTCAGTGGCTCCATCCTGAATCCCTGAAAAGCAGAGTTTGGACATAAGGAGCCAATGGGACAAAAATATGGGTGACTTCATTTTTGCCCCAACTGGAAAAGCTGGACATAGGTAAAAATTAGTTCAGAAAGGGCTCTGACTGCTCCATTACAGTCAATGGCCCCATCAGCAGATGTGCCTGAATCGTTTTTCAGGGGTTCAGACTGAAGCCCTGACGGAGCCACTGACATGCGGCTAAATTGGAATCTGAACCTGGACAATGACTATTGGTAGACATCAGTGGAGTCCATGCTCGCTGCAGTAATGCCACTCATGGGGTCCGTGCCGTGACCGATGTGCTGCACACTGGAGTCAAGAAATATGTTCATGAGAAAAAAGCTCTAATAGTTACTAAACTTTGTTTTTAATAATTTTGTCCAGTGTGGAAAGATTGGAAAGTTTCTTATTCACTTCATCAGCTGTCAGCTTTTTTCCTCGTCAAATAGAGGCGTGAAATGGCCTTGAGACCCCTGGAGCCGGCAGTCACAGAAGATGTCTACTGTAGGTGACCGCGGACAGCTTCAGCTCCATGGAACCTGCTGAACAACAACACATCGGGCAGAGAGTTTCAGTAATCACCTGTGAATCACCAGGAATTACAGCTGGATATGCCAGAAGAAATGATGTGTGATCTGTCCTTCATTGTGAGCCGGTGTGGTGGGGGAGGCCATTATCTGCCCTGAGTAATAGGACCTGAGCTTGGTGCTCATCAATAGCTTATTTATGGTTTAGTCCTAAATGGAAGCACAGCGCTGAGTAACGAACAATCAAAACTGCCCAAGCCCAGTCACCGGTGACGATTTGTGCCGAGAATCCGGTGATGATCCAAACTGAAATGGATTCTGAGAAGCTAATTCTATTTTATGAAGATTAGGGGATCGATAATCCTCTGCTCAGAGGGAATGAAGGAACCTCGGAAGCCACACGTCAATAAGACAATGTGCACACAGGGGCTTTAGTGGTCCACTCCCCATCCCCCAAGAAAAGACGCCTGAACAACGGATCCAAACACATAAATTCTTTCATAGATTTCAAGTATTTTCAGCATCTTTTAGCCACTTAGGTCTCCAAACACGTGTAGTGGTTACAAGAAGCGACCATTCTTCAGGCGGCGTCTGCTTGTTAACCGCTCTTTATTTTATTCATACAAGTTAACGAAAAAAAGACGTCATCGGCAAAGCAGCTGCAAAAACATCCGAGCAGCCGCTAACCGAAAAACTCTGCCGACGTTTTCTTCCAGCACAGTATTAAGACGTTGTGTGCAAATACCCACCGGATTTATTCTGTTCTGGGTTATTTGTGATTAAGAAAAAAGTGTTTTAAATTAGCAGCAAAATAAAACGTCATTCACATTTTCACATATTGCGTTTTTTCAGCTGCGGGGCATTTTTTTTTTTAATCCCAGCTTGTCAATTCTTTCAGTATTTTTGCATTTTATCCATTCAAATGACGGAAAAAAATAATCACTCAAATTCACATAAAAATGTGCATTATTTGCAGCTTTCTGCCTTCCAAAATAGTTTTATTGCTGCGGCAAAAATGCTACATGTGAACACACCTTACAGCGTTTGCTCTGAGTTTATTCCACTCTCTGACAACCTGCCATTGATGACCACTAAATACAATGTGGTTGCCACCAGCAATAGATTAAAAATCACAAATTAAGTGAACTAGAACTGCTGGTTTCGTGAAACCCATCATCCCCCCGTCCTGTTCACACCGCTGCAGGGTCTTCGGGACTGTCTGCAGTCACTTTGTCCTGTCCTGTGATATATGATTGAAAGATGCTTTTCACCATGATTCTGACTATAAGGGCTTATTCACACACTGCACTTTGGGTACATTTTTTCATCCAGAAAATTGCCTGATATTTCTAAAGTCTCATACACAGCAGGTCCATCCCTTCAGCGTTCTTACTGCAATCTTCCCACATTTAGAACAAAGTAGCTTAGTGCCGAAAAGACTCATTAGAAGCACTTGTAATTTTAGCTGCAGTTTTCTAGCAATAGACTGCGTATTTCCTGCTGAAAAAATGAAGATATTATAGCCGTGATGTGGTTTTCTACTGTTCAAAATTCCCGAGTAGCTGACAGCACAACTGGTAATGAGATGCCTGTCCTCATTCCACGGACCAAAGTGGAGATGTACATACCCAAAAGAAATGAAGGACAGCATCCAATCCAGGTGAAAAAACCATAGCCAATTCCTATTTAAAGCTGCCATTTTAACTGTTTTGTATGCTTGAGAAAAACCTCTGATGGTTGAAACGTCGCATTTGGCACAATAAAAGAAGCGCTTTTTCACCTGGATTGGATGCTGTCCTTCATTTCTTTTGGGTGGTTTTCTACTGTGTCTTGCCATGATTGTTTTTAAAGTCGTTTCAAAACCATTGTGGTTCTACCGCGATTGTGGGAAAAGAAATAACGCAACACAAGCGAGATGAGTGAACACACCCTAACACTCAACTATTCGGAACCTCTTTCTGGACCACTTGTACACAGTTGTGAGCACAGCCTAACACTAAACTATTGGGAACCTCTTTCTGGACCACTTGTGCACAGTTATGAGCACAGCCTAACACTCAACTATTCTGAACCTCTTTCTGGACCACTTGTGCACAGTTGTGAGCACAGCCTAACACTCAACTATTCGGAACCTGTTTCTGGACCACTTGTGCACAGTTGTGAACACAGTCTAACACTCAACTATTTGGAACCTCTTTCTGGACCACTTGTGCACAGTTGTGAATACAGTCTAACACTCAACTATTTGGAACCTCTTTATGGACCACTTGTGCACAGTTGTGAGCACAGCCTAACACTCAACTATTCGGAGCCTCTTTCTGGACCACTTGTGCACAGTTGTGAGCACAGCCTAACACTCAACTATTCAGAACCTCTTTCTGGACCACTTGTGCACAGTTGTGAGCACAGCCTAACACTCAACTATTCAGAAACTCTTTCTGGACCACTTGTGCACAGTTGTGAGCACAGACTAACACTCAACTATTCAGAACCTCTTTCTGGACCACTTGTGCACAGTTATGAGCACAGCCTAACACTCAACTATTCTGAACCTCTTTCTGGACCACTTGTGCACAGTTGTGAGCACAGCCTAACACTCAACTATTCAGAACGTCTTTCTGGACCACTTGTGCACAGTTGTGAGCACAGTCTAACACTCAACTATTCAGAACCTCTTTCTGGACCACTTGTGCACAGTTGTGAGCACAGCCTAACACTCAACTATTCAGAACCTCTTTCTGGACCACTTGTGCACAGTTGTGAGCACAGTCTAACACTCAACTATTCAGAACCTCTTTCTGGACCACTTGTGCACAGTTGTGAGCACAGCCTAAAACTCAACTGTTCAGAGCCTCTTTCTGGACCACTTGTGCACAGTTGTGAACAGAGCCTAACACTCAACTATTAGGAACCTCTTTCTGGACCACTTGTGCACAATTGTGAACACAGTCTAACACTCAACTATTCGGAACCTCTTTCTGGACCACTTGTGCACAGTTGTGAGCACAGTCTAACACTCAACAATTCGGAACCTCTTTCTGGACCACTTGTGCACAGTGATGAACACAGCCTAACACTCAACTATTCGGAAGCTCTTTCTGGACCACTTGTGCACAGTTGTGAACACAGCCTAACACTCAATTATTCTGAACCTCTTTCTGGACCACTTGTGCACAGTTGTGAGCACAGTCTAACGCTCAACTATTCGGAACCTCTTTCTGGACCACTTGGGCACAGTGGTGAACACAGCCTAACACTCAGCTATCACAGTAATTCATATTTTCATTGTAATCGTCGTTGTTTCCGACACCTGCATTCCTCTGCGTCTCTTAGACTTGTCATTCCATCATGACTTGGGAGAACAGTTGCTGAACGTCACGTCTTGCTACAGGGTGGTCCTCACTTCTGAGTGGGATATTTAGTGAAGCTCGTAGCTGCTGCAGACAAAGCAAACTCAAGTGCTCTAATTACAATAGATGGTGTTCTTGTATTTTTACTTCTTTTCCTTTAGTGCAGCCAGAGGTCAGAGCAAGTTCTCACACAGCCAGGTGGCATGGCAGCAAAGCTATGGCTGAGAGCTATCCACAGAATGCGACACCCTGGCGTCGGCCCAGTCTGTCTGATCGTGAGGCCGTCTGCAGATGCCACATCAGCTTGGATGTGAGATTTAAGAGGAACATTTTCCTGTTTGGTGCCCAAGACTTGGGGTGATGATATAAGGCAGCGACATAGAGTGTGAAGTCTGATGGGCTGTAAGAGATCACTTGTGACCCCATCCTTCATCATTTACCGGCCCAGTGCGCCCCAGACCTCTGCCCCCACAAACACATAGTGTATGGTAAATGGAGCCGAGTCATGGCCGCATGCAGTGCACTATGGCCCCAGTCATCACTGGCGTCTTTTCACCATTTTCTCTGTTGCGTCTCCTTTTTGTGTTTCTCCACAGCTTTATGGTTTTAGTTATCTCGATAATTTAGCCTATTTCATCTCTTTTTTGTTGTTTCACAAAACCTTTGGCCATTGTTCTCCTGTGCCATAGTGCAGTGCGAAATGTGGCTAAAATTCCTTTTGTGCAGTTGAAGAGTAAAGCGTGATAATTTCAGCAATGCGGCAACTTTTGTCACTTAAAAGGCATAAAAAGCTAAAAAATCTTCCTGGTGTGAAATCGCTTGGAACCCCACCAGATGATGAATTGGACCCTTTGTGATTTTAGGGCCGTATCATATTTTACAGGGGTTGTCCACTATTTGGATAACCACTTTTTAACTAATTAGTCCCTCTTGTAAATTAAAAATAGCAGATCCTCCCCTCCCACTTCAACGCCGTTCCAGCGCTGTCGGTGCCGGATCTGCCAGGGTGATGCCACGGGAGCCCTGCAACCATTGAGCGTCGCCGTCAGATTACTGCGCTCTTAATTTACCCGAGAAACTGAATATTGTAAATCCAGATGGGAGAAATGTATTCAAGGCACTAATGACTCTAAACTGATACCAATAGGGGGTGGGGAGTGTGCCAGGACAAATTAACTAAACTGATACCAATAATGGGGGGAAGTGTACCAGGGCAAATTAACTAAACTGATACAAATAGGGGGGTGGGGAGTGTGCCAGGACAAATTAACTAAACTGATACCAATAATGGGGGGAAGTGTGCCAGGACAAATTAACTAAACTGATACCAATGGGGAGGTGGAGAATGTGCCAGGACAAATTAACTAAACTGATACCAATAGGGGAAGGGGAGTGTGCCAGGACAAATTAACTAAACTGATACCAATAGGGGAAGGGGAGTGTGCCAGGACAAATTAACTAAACTGATACCAATAGGGGGTGGGGAGTGTGCCAGGACAAATTAAATTAACTAAACTGATAACAATAGGGAAAGGGGAGTGTGCCAGGACAAATTAAATAAATCAAATCTTTATTTAATTAAAAGATAATTTTATTGATACAAATATTAAAAAACACATCACCTGACACTTCCAGCAGCTTTAGGTTCACAGGTGATGAATTGTGCCTTTGTGCTCGTACACATTAGCTGCCACTTTGGGCAGGATGGGTCAGCCATCTTTTCTGCATGGTGGCCTCCCAGAAACCCTGGACGCCTGACGTGGGGGAGAATTAGCCACGCTGAGCCCAGATAATCCTGCATACCTGTAGGGAGCTTGGGGGAATTTCAGCTCAACTTTTCATTGCACTTCTACATTTTGGTGACACAAAAAAAATGTTTTCAGAACATTCTCCTGAACTTAATTTATTGCTAAGTTCAGTACTAAGGGCTCGTTAGTCGCAGTTGTGACTTGTATTGTTTAAAAATAAATACTGTAATGGTGCTTTATTCGTTACAAATACTGTAGAATTGCAAAGTGTAAAATCCGCGTGTAAATTAATATAGTAAAAGTTGGGAATGTTTTCTGCTTGAAGGAAACCTGTTTTCTGCCTGTCTAAGCTCCGCCATAATAAAGCACATGGTGTCTAATGATTGTGAGCACCATAAGGTGAATGGGACAACGGCTAGAACGTGTTTGGCGAGGTCAATGGCATATTAGGCTGCAGGCAGTTGTGGAGACCAGTGCAGCTGGGAAGATATCAGA
Source organism: Ranitomeya variabilis (assembly GCF_051348905.1). Taxonomy (NCBI): domain Eukaryota; kingdom Metazoa; phylum Chordata; class Amphibia; order Anura; family Dendrobatidae; genus Ranitomeya; species Ranitomeya variabilis. The sequence continues at coordinate 248,000,452 of NC_135235.1, forward strand.
CATTGCCGTCTGTGCTTGGTGCATAGACCAACGCCAGCAATTCTGTAATGTGCCCGTGTAAACGTATCATTACTAAGCTCAGGTTCTGTGCACAGATCGTGTATGCATAGATGTACCGCTGCTGACGATCATGTCCTGCTCCCAATCTCTGTATGAAATATTGCACAGAAGATGCAGTGCTGTGCGTGCTGTGACGCTGCATATTTCGGTGTAATTGCAGTGTTCTTCCTAGCTGAGCAGTGCTCTCCCCACTGCAGTGGTAATTGTCGGCGTGCGCCCTTCTGCAGGACACATAGCTTAGTGAGGTGTGTACAGGTGAACTCAGGTGCATTTCCCTCCTTCACTGTATCGTTTGTGAGATAAAACTGTCAGATGAGTACGTCCCAAGTCCTCACTTATAACGTGTTATTTCGGGAGCGCGGCATGACCTCAGCCTTCAGGTGTGCATGGATTTGGCACATTTCTCAAACATGTTTTGTTGATGTAAAGCCAAAAGGGAGCAGCAGCCCCCATGGAAGATTTACTGTCAGTTCCCTTACCGCTTGTCAGACAGGTTGTCACCGTGACCTTGTAAATCCTAAAGTGTTTATTAGGTGTTTTCACAGGTCACAACCCAAACTGCACTGTTCCCCCTCAATTGTTAAAGGTGTTGTCTCCATCATTATGAAGCATCTTCATTGTATCAGTTCTGCCGCTTTCCGATGTAGTCGTGATAGGTTCCTGGAGATATAAAGACCTTTGTTTTCTGCCAGTGAAAGGTAAACTGTTTCTCTTTTACATCCATAGATTAAAGCGTAATCTTACTGCAACACATGAGTGTCTATATGTTGTAGGAAAAATTTATTGTTTCTGCATTTGGTTGACTTCAAGACCTAGAATAGGACCTGGTTCTTCAGTTGGGTTGAAATTGAGGTCTCCAGCTCCACCCAAACAGCACTGGTATAATCCCTGCCCAATAATAATAATAATAATAATAATAATAATAATAATAAAAATAATAATAATAATAATAATAATAATAATAATAATAAAGCTGAATGATCCGGCTGTAAGCGCCTTTTCAATAAGCCATGTATGACTGTGAGGAACAGGACGTGTCAGGGTTTGTGGGGCTCATTGTCACCATGAGGAATGGCATGGACACGGTTATGTTTCAGGCGGCAGGTGATGGGCCATACACTTGTGTAGCTAGAGAATAGTTTGTGTTTGGTTGGTGGCCAGAAGGCAAAAGCATTGGAGTAACAGTTCATCTAGCTGTCTTACCAGATGGCGATCCCACAAGCTAATTTGCAACCAAATTATCACTCCACTTTACGTTAATTCAGATTGCATCTTACGGTCCCTTGACTAGTTTAGAATTGCAATTTGGCTGCAAACAAAAACGGCCAAGTCACAGATATACGAGGGCGTTCATTAAACATTTCCCCTGACCCACTACCTGTGGACTGAGGGCACAGTTATTAGTCCTTCTCTACATAGGTGCCACCTAGGGACACACACGTCTCCCATCTCTTTAAGACGCTGTAAACTCCTTTCTTGTAAAAGTCGACTTTGTAAATCAGAGTCTCATCATTTATAAAATGCTTTCCCTTCACAAATAACTTCATAGTTGGAAAGAGGTGGAGATCCAATGGTGGGAGGTCGGGTGAATAAGGGGGATGCAGTAGAATTTCAAAGCCACAGGAGCATGCTTCCATTTGGGCAACATGTGAGTTGTGAACTGTGAATTGCCTTGCAGAAGGCGGACACCTTTGGTGAGCATGCCACGTCTCTTGGCTTTAATGGCCTCCCGCAATTTCCGCAGTGAAGCATAGTATGTCCCAGTAATCATAGAATCATTTGCTAGGAAATCAATCAACACTACTCAATTCTGGCCCCAAAATACTGTGAGCATGACCTTGGCTGCCGAGGGTTGGGCACGTGCCTTCTTTGGAGGCTGTGAGTCATGATGCTTCCATTTCATCGACTGGATTTAGTCTCAGGTTCGTAGTGATGGACACATGTTTTATCCTGTGTGATCGGTCTGTTGTCTCCTCCTGGTCTATATCGTCAATAGATCCTGAGAGCATTCGCCTTGTTCCAGCTTCTGGAAAGGTGTGAGCAGCCAGGGAACCCAGCGAGCAAATACCTTATGCATGTGAAGATGGTCTTGGATGATTTTTCCCACGGACCCCACACTAATCTTGACATATTGGGCTAGGTGGCGAATGGTTACGTGGTGATTTTCCAAAATGGCGACCTCCACTTGCTGGATGGTGTGTTCATCAATAGCAGACTGGGTCGCCCTGGAATTGGAGCTGTTTGCACCCCAGTCCGACCACAATTGAATTGACGATGCCAGTTCTTGACTACATCATATGATGGGGAATCGTCACCATAAACTTTTCATCTCATCGAACGTCTCCTTTGGTGTGCAGCTTTTCAAGTAAATGAACTTGATGACTGCTTTGTATTCCACTGGGACCATTATCAAACCTCACATCACTTCAGCACCTGTAAAATCAACAGTCATCAGAAGAAAACCCCTCCTGTGTCCTCACCTTAAAATTCAGTGTCAGAAGTATGCAAAAGAACACCTAAACAAGCCTGATGAATTTTGGAAACAAGTCCTGAGGACCGATGAGGTTAAAATAGATCTCTATGGCCACAATGACCAGAGGTAAGTGTGGAGAAAAAAGGGCACAGAATTTCAGGAAAAGAACATCTCACCAACCATGAAGCATGGGGGTGGATCAATCATTATTTGGGGTTGTCTTGCAACCAATGGCACTGGGAACATTTTACAGATAGAGGGAAAAATGGATTCAATTACATTTTAACAAATTCTTGATGCAAACATAACACCATCTGTAAAAAAAAAAAGCTGAAGGTGGAAAGAGGAAGAGGATGGCTTCTATAAATAGATAATGATCCTAAACACGTCAGAATCCACAATAGACGACCTGAAAAGGCACAAGCTGAAGGTTTTACAATGGCCCTCACAGTCCCCTGATCTGAACATCATTGCTATTTTGAGGTCTAGCCACAGAATTTCAGAGGATGCAAAACGACCCAGGAATCTCACAGAACTGGAGGAATTCTCCTTCAAGGAAGAATGAATGAAAATCCCTCAAACAAGAATTGAAAGACTCTTGTCTAGCTACAAAGTGTTTACAAGCTGTGATGCTTGCAAAAGGGGATTCTACCAGGTACTGACCATGCAAGGTGCCCAAACTGTTGAACGCCGCTGTAAAAATAAGACATTCAAACTATACATGCTAAGGACAGACGAAAATTGGATTGCATTCCTCATCTGCATCTTTAAACATGGACAGAATTTAGCTATAGCAGTAAAAGTGTTGTATGTTCCCAGCCTAGAAGGAGTGCGGTGCTCCATATAGTGTGTGCCAGCTGAAGGACTCGCTGGAAAATCTCTGGATAAGCAATTATATCTTCTCAACGCCATAATGGAACAGGCAAGACCTTGCACCCATGGGCCCAATAACAACATCCACACATGGAATAAACATGTGGATCACACCTAGATTCTAGAACATTATGGAATTGCAAGAACAGAACCTGACAAAGGATTCAAATGTTGATAACTGAAAATAACACGAGAGAAAACAGCGAACAGATTAGTCCCTTACAAATGAAGGCAGCACAAGCCCAAACACCACAAGAAGGCAGATGTAACTGAAACCAGATACAGAGCAAAGTGTCTAACAAGAGAAAATAAAGGTAAACCACCTGTGTGTCTCTCGTCCAAGGCATTCACAATCAGAGGGGTTCACTGAAGGAAGAATTAACTCCAGAAAAGTAGCGTTTGGCGCACAGATGTGACACTTGAAGTAACAGACAATATCATTGAAGGAAAACCTCCACTAATCATATATCATAAGGAAGGGTTACATGTACTAGCATCTACATCTTCTCCTATGGACTACAATAGAAGCCAACTGCAACCATAATGTGCAAAACAAGCCAAGAAACAAAACAGCAGTTCTAGAGCCCATAAATAGTAGCAAAATCTAAATCTTTATTGATAACATAGAAACAGGAAAAGGACTAGTGGGACTAAACATGAGTAAAATCAGGTGTTAACAGCATCCAGAAGGAACGCTAAGGGCGGGCATGCCACAGGCACTAGATATGTAGCAGCGGTACAGATTCAGAATCTATAGTAAAATTCAATCCAAAAACAGTGACGAATATTAGTAATTACAAATACCTCGAAGGATTGTACTAACAAAAGATGCCGTGGCGCGCCCGTCCACCCCGACGCGCGTTTCGGTCAGAAAGACCTTCCTCAAGACCCTTGCATGTCCTATGTTTCCTTCTCCACCATGTCTGGGTGGTGAGTGATTCTGCTGAAGGCTGAAATCCACAGCAGTTTTTGTGGTTCAGAGAACTTAAAATATACACATCCAAGTTCTTATGATTAAACGGGGTGGGCTCATTGTGTGGACCCCGCCTCATCGCTGCTTCATGGGCAGGATCTACCTTCTCTGATATGTGAGTGTCCCCTACAAACCTTTTACTCCATCTCTATGCAGCACCCCTTGGTCTCCAACATGAATTATAGGGGGCAATTTTTTTTATTTTTTTTTTCCTAGTGACCTTTTCAGTTTTCCAAAACAAAAAGAATTTCTGGTAATTTATGAGCACAAGTTGTGATTTCACTCCTGTCCGTATCTGCTGCCATAAATCATTGACATTATCTATAACAGGACAAAGAGATCTTTCTTTGAAGACACAAGTCATCGCTTTCTCTGGGGATTGACAGGAAAGTTTACATATTTGAAGACATTTCATTGAATGTGTTTATTGTTTTTAAGAATGATAAGTGTTTCCCCTGAGCGCTAGGTGACATTTCTATGAGCCGCCCAATGGAGAGACCCGTCTAATCATCAAGTCAACCGAGCTGCAATGTATGGGAAGGCAGTTGTCAGTAATAACCCAGGGGCTTGTGCTCACTGCTACCTCCTGTCCTTGTAACATCACAGTACATGATGGGAACACAGAAAAGATCCACCTGAACAATCAGATTCACAGACGAGCTGACAGGATATCAACAGGCTGGAATGTGGCCCTCATGGTACTTATAATGGGGGAGGGGTTCTGTGCGTGTGTGTATATACAGTATATATACAGTTGTGCTCAAAATGTTACATACATACATACATTTTGGCTCTCGTGGCCTTTTTTTCAGAGAAAATTAATAACACCAACACTCTTTCTCCACTCATGGTTAGTGGTTGGGTGAAGCCATTTATTACCTGACCTCTGACAAATGCCAGGAAAATTGTTCGGGATGCAAAGAAAAACCCACAAAAAAAACCCAGCTGAAATATTGGACTCTCAGAAAACTAGTGGTGTGGCTGTTTCAAGATGCACAATCAGGAGGCACTTGAAGAAAAAGTCTGTCTGTCATGGGTTTACCGCAACAGAGAGGAGCGAGAAGACTGCAGAGTCTGATTTCTCCTGCTCCTGCACTGATTAGAAGCACTACACCTTCATATTAAATGATGCAGGTTTCTATTAGCAGTGCAGAAGTTAATCTGCTCAGTTGAGAGCTCCTGGAAGCTTTCCTGCATTAAGGCTCTCAGCTGTTCACTGTTAGCCACTCCCATCTACTATATAATCTGGGTCCTAGCTAGCACTCTGACTTGTCCTTCAAACCGCACATCCAAGCTCTCACCACCTCCTGCCATCTACAACTCAAAAATATTTCCAGAATCCGTCCTTTCCTCAACTCTGAATCCACTAAAATTCTTGTGCATGCCCTCATCATCTCCTGCTTGGACTACTGCAACATCCTCCTCTGTGGCATCCCTTCTAACACTCTTGCAACTCTGCAGTCTGTCCTTAATTCTGCTGCCCGACAAATTAATCTCACCTTGCTACTCCTTTGCTCTCCCCTCTGCAAATCTCTTCATTGGCTCCCAATTGGGTGCGAGAAGATATTGAAAAAACCTTGTTTGTTTTTATGAATGGGAAAAACATGTCACATAGCAAATTAAAAAAGAAATGGATAAAAATTGAACCAGCAGATAAATCCATGTGTGAATATGTCCTAATAATCCTGCTTAGAGATCTCTATAGAAAATCCCGATCTTCCTTCAGGTACTCTAACCATCAAACAAGGTTATATAGGGAAATAACATTTTTTCCTGTGTAGACTGAATACGATCTAGAACTACAGAAATATCTGACCAGCGAGGATTTTACCGGTTTTCATCTGCTGTTTTCTCTTGATATTTTGTTCTGCTCCGCAGAGAGCATTACCGCCTGATGTATATAAATTCTACATTTAGCATGGATGCTTTCGATGTGAAGGATTGGAGATTTTCATGAGCAGTTAATGAACTGTCTCCTAATCTAGAGCTATGTGCCCGGCTCTTTATTACGCCATACTTGTCAGTTATCATTGCTTTACTGTGACTGCAGAAGAATATATAGAGTCTCATATAACACACAGTCCACATAACAGCTGAAGAAATACTCCATGTGGAATCGCGTATAGACAGAGGGGCTTATTATTGCCTTAATGGTATAAAATCTTATATTTAATCACCTTGTTCTCTGTCTCTAAGCATCTACACAGCAGAGTCCAGGGTCCCGTGCCGGATCGCATTAACCCTCTTCAAAGGACTGAAAATCACATGAACCTTTAATCAAACCAGTAGGAGCATGAGGAGTTTTTGGGAAGGGTCCCATGGGAGGCTCCTTTAACAGCTTGCCCATAATCCTCCAAAAATCTCCTGTACACTACAGCTGTTGGTTACCCAGATAAACTATTTGTTCAATTATTCTTGGAGTACAGTAAGCGGCCTTCCTCAAAGAGACCCCGTTTTATGGCCTTTCCAACTTCAATCAGTCTGACGGCACAAGCAAAGTGGTTGCCGAGTCAACTTCATCTCCAGCGGCCATTAAAGCTTCCAGGCGGTCAATTCTCTAAATAGCTTTGAAAGAAGGCTTCTCTAATGCTAAGTAACGGGCAACGCAAAAATTACAAATTGGAGATTAGAGGAAGCCGGTGAGGAACAATTGCCTTTAATTGATGTCTGGCGGCTCGAATGAAGTCAGCTACAGCTGCTGCCGCAGAGCGGCTCCACCACGGCACCATGAGCTGAATTCACCTTATTGTGTTAGTAAAGGGTCGTTATTAGGGTTGAGCGACTTTTGCTTTTTTAGGATCGAGTTGGGTTTTGTGAAACCCGACCTTCTCGAAAGTCGGATCGCGTGAAATCGGCCGATTCTACTGTAAAGTCGGGTTCCGGACCGGAACACGAAACCCAATGCAAGTCAATGTGGATCTCTCTCTCTCTCTCTCTCTCTCTCTCTCTCTCTCTCTCTCTCCTCCGTGCAAAGCATATGTTGTGTTTGACTGCGGAAATCACTGCAGCCCAAACGGTAATATGGCTCTATGACGCCGCAGAAACCAGGCCGGAACCTATGTCATCACGCTGCCCACACTCCTTAATTGGCTGAAAAAATGTCGGGGAAGGCGTCATACAAAACGCGACTTTGGTGCCAAGATTGCCGACCACGTGGCCGATCCCACGCTGGAGTCGGGTCGGGTTTCACGAATCCCGACTTTGCCAAAAGTCGGCGACTTTTGAAAATGAACGATCCGTTTCGCTCAACCCTAGTCGTTATAAGAAAACAATTGTTATCAATTATATCACTATATGCCATCTCAATGCTGACGACACCCAATTATACACCTCTTCTCCTGCTTTCACGCCGACCTTCTTAGAAAACACCAGTGATTGTCTTACCGCTGTCTCTAACATCATGTCCTCCCTCTATCTGAAACTGAACCTGTCAAAAACTGAACTCCTCGTGTTCTCTCCCTCTACTAACCTACCTTTGCCTGACATTGCCATCTCCGTGTGCGGTTCAATCATTACTCCAAAGCAACATGCCCGCTGCCTTGGGGTCATCCTTGATTCCGAGCTTTCATTCACCCCCCACATCCGATCACTGGCTCGCTCTTCTTATCTGCATCTCAAAAACATTTCTAGAATTCGCCCTTTTCTTACTTTCGACTCTGCAAAAACTCTTACTGTTTCTCTTATTCATTCCCGTCTGGACTATTGTAACTCTCTACTAATCGGCCTCCCTCTTACCAAACTCTCCCCGCTCCAATCTGTCCTGAATGCTGCTGCCAGGATCATATTCCTCACCAACCGTTACACCGATGCCTCTACCTTGTGCCAGTCATTACACTGGCTACCCATCCACTCCAGAATCCAGTACAAAACTACTACCCTCATCCACAAAGCACTCCATGGCTCAGCACCACCCTACATCTCCTCTCTGGTCTCAGTCTACCACCCTACCCGTGCCCTCCGCTCCGCTAATGACCTCAGGTTAGCATCCTCAATAATCAGAACCTCCCACTCCCGTCTCCAAGACTTTACACGTGCTGCGCCGATTCTTTGGAATGCACTACCTAGGTTAATACGATTAATCCCCAATCCCCACAGTTTTAAGCGTGCCCTAAAAACGCATTTGTTCAGACTGGCCTACCGCCTCAACGCATTAACCTATCCCTGTGTGGCCTATTCAAAATAGAAAAAAAACAAAACACATAATCAGGTTCCTTGCATCGTGTTCTCATACACTTTATGCAGTTAATAGCCCTCTGTGTCTGTACTGCTACATACTTAGGCTGTTAACTGGTTCATGCAGCTTTACATGAACACCCGAGCCTTACACTATGGCTGGTCCAAATAACTAAAGCAATTGTTACCATCCACCTCTCGTGTCTCCCCTTTTCCTCATAGTTTGTAAGCTTGCGAGCAGGGCCCTCATTCCTCCTGGTATCTATTTTGAACTGTGATTTCTGTTATGCTGTAATGTCTATTGTCTGTACAAGTCCCCTCTATAAGTTGTAAAGCGCTGCGGAATATGTTGGCGCTATATAAATAAAAATTATTATTATTATTATTATATATTGCGTTTTATTTCTTTTCTCTATGTCAAAAAGATAAAAAAGTAAATCCCTCCTGACATGATGACATGTTCTCCCAGTGAAATGACTATTCTGGAGCATCTTTTCTCAGAGGTCTGCATCGTCCTGGTCTTCTGTTATCCCTCCTGACATGATGACATGTTCTCCCAGTGAAATAGACTATTCTGGAGCACCTTTTCTCAGAGGTCTGTATCGTCCTGGTCCTCCATGATCCCTCCTGACATGATGACATGTTCTCCCAGTGAAATTACTATTCTGGGGCATCTTTTCTCAGAAGTCTGCTTCGTCCCGGTCCTCCATTATCCCTCCTGACATGATGACATGTTCTCCCAGTGAAATGACTATTCTGAAGCATCTTTTCTCAGAGGTCTGCATCATTCTGGTCCTCCATTATCCCTCCTGACATGATGACATGTTCTCCCAGTGAAATTACTATTCTGGAGCATCTTTTCTCAGAGGTCTGCAACATCCTGGTCCGCCATTATCCCTCCTGACATGATGACATGTTCTCCCAGTGAAATGACTATTCTGGAGCATCTTTTCTCAGAGGTCTGCTTCGTCCCGATCGTCCGTTATCCCTCCTGGATGTGTAGGAGTAAATCCACATTTGGGAGTTACCACTTTCCTTGTGGATAGGATTAATCCTGGTAAAATCTTAACATTGTCAGCACTAAATAACCAACCTAATAAAATTGAGTGGCTACAGTTCACTATATATACACCTAAGACCCACAATATTCCAAAAAATACATTAAAATGAGGGAAAATGTAGTTATCTGCATGGATGCATTGTAGATGAATGAACTAGCAGGACTGTGGAGATGTTGCGGATATAGTGTAGGAAGTGAACTAAATACTTGGGGTACCCATGGCACTTGAGGGGTTTAATATCCAGGATCGGGGAGACATTGGCTGTGCCTGTTCCTACTGTTGTTAGTGGGGGTGCAGCTCTGATCCTGTCCCATCCAGTGAACAGTAAATGTACTGTTAAAATGGATGGACAATCACGTTCACTTTCAAGGGGAGGCATGAAAAAAACCTCACAATAAGGGCCACTGACAGCAGCCAGCCTGCTTGCAGATGGTTTCTGTAAAGTAACAGAACATTTTCTTACACATAGTGGAAACAAATGAAAAATAAAGAAGAATTTAATAGAAATATACTAGGTAAAGAGCAGAGCTTTCCATAGGTGCAGATATTTGTCTCGTGAGGCTGCTGTAAACCAGACGTGTGCACAACCTACTGAATATTGTCCATAGCAATCAAGGAGATGGCCGTATATTGATTGGCATTCTCCAAGGAGTAGGAAAGGTAGAATACCTGATCGTATTGGTGAAAATAACGAGATGAAGGGTGAAGATGGGCAGGAAAATTAAAGAAACATTATAGAGGCTCAAGCCATGACGAGAACAAAATGTGTGAAGATCTGCTGTTGTCAGGGCCCAGAGAATGTTGGTTTCCCGATCACTCATAAATTCTGGCAATTTGCCTTTGGACTAATCTGAAGACTTCAAATACTCACCGAAACGTAGAGAGCTTAATGTATATCTTGCCGCTTTTTATTTGTAGCGACACCGTAAACAATTACCAGGCGTTGTTAGAGGTGACAATCTCCAGTCTCCGGTGTGACTGGCCAATGGAGCATATTTAGGGGTTAAATTTAGCATCTAATGTTTTTTTGGATTATCTAGTGGAATGAGAGAAATGCGGGCAAGTGGCTTTTATGATGCACTAATGCTAGTGCAAGTCTAATGTAGAGGTCACATTAAAGCTAATCCACAGCACAGAACTGTCAATGAAGGGACATAAAGGGAGAATTAACAGCACACAAGTATTGGGGAACCCGGACATGAAAAGCCACGGATCTAAGGAGTCATCGTCCCTGAGACCATCAAAGCAGAAGGACTGTCATCACCCCTTATTTATGATGGTCACGATTGAACCTAATATGTAATGAAAGTGCCCACGTATAATGTTTCTATAAACCTATTCAATGGCCAGTCCTAGAATTAGGAGATTCTGCCATTCATCTCAATTGTTGGTAGAGCTCCATGCAGCAGATGCCGTACCCGACCCGTTCATGTGAACGAGGGGACTTATAGTGGCAGAAATGTCTGCAGGAAATTGGTAGGCTAACACATTACCTTGTCTCTCTCCGTGATATTGCCGGCTGTTTTCTTATTCTTTTTCCATTGGACTCCGTTTTCATCAGCCTTACATGAGCCTTCAGTATTTATCATCTACAAACTGCAGGAAAGGGTTCAAAGACAAAGAGCGAGAAAGTGGACCTGTTCTATGGGCAAACAGCCGCCCCGAAGGTTTACAAATTGTCAATCCACATTTGATGAAAGGAAGCAGTGAAAGAGCAGATGGCACATGGCAGTTCCCACCACAGAGAAGTATAGAGTCAGGTATAGCATCCACTCCTAAGGTGTTTCCAATATGGCGACAGAAGATCCTTGAGTCCCAAAGACGGTGAAACTTTGGGCAAGATTCTCCCTCCTGTCCGATGGGAGGAGGTTGGAGCATCTTATTTCCGGACTCTCTGGAGGACTTTACCTTGATTTCTACCATCAGATCAAGTAGAAAATGAAGCCAGACAAACCTTCTGATTATTTTCCTATAGAATTATTTGTGTTTCTTTAATTCCTCACAGTGACTGAAGTGATGAAAGATTTGATGGTCTTTGGCGCAATTATACTTCAGCTGACGCATCAGATTTCAGTCATGTCTGACATTATTCTACTTAATAAGAAATAACCATAACATTGAATTGAAATCCCTTTTCTTTTACGTTTTAATAGGCGGAAACATTTCAGTACTTCTTTTATATGATTTCAGTCCATATGGAGGTCCCACAAAGAGGTTATACCCAAGATATGGCTGACCAGATGTCCTCACATGGAGTTAATGGCGCTATAATAATAAATAATAATAATTGTATTTCTTCACGCAGTCACAGCACAGCGTCCTCAGATGATTATTTATCCACTAAATTGTATTATGTCACTATGTATAAGGTTATAGATAAAATGTGATGGGACACACTTTATGATTTATTGTGTTCTGTCACGAATCTTCGTGATTTCAGCTCTGCAGGCCACTATTTTGCAATTGAAGTGGAGACTATCAGGTTTAATTAACCCCTTAACGTCCAATGATGGACACAGTCCGTCATTGGACGCCTCACCCTGTTTAGTGCAGGCTCCGGCGATGAGCCCGCACTTTTTCTGGCACATGACAGCTGATCTGATCACTTGACATGTGCCCGGAGCAGCCGCAGGTGGAATTGCGATTCACCCGCAGCTGTTAACATGTTAAATGCCGCTGTCGAACTCTGACAGCAGCATTTAAAATGCACACGCAAGAAGAGCGTCATTACCTCCTCCCATTGGCGCCCATGTCACATGACTGCGGGTCACTGATGGGTTGGCATGACAACTCGGGGTCAGCAGGAGACTCCTGTAGCAGAGCCGATCAGACAAGTGCAACTTCTAGTCTCCCATGGACACTATTGAAGCAAGTAAAAAGTAAAAAAAAAAAAGTTTTTAAAAAATATTTAAAAAATTTAAAAGATCAAATCATCCCCCTTTCACCCCATTCAAAATAAAACAATAAAAAAAAATTGAATATACACATATTTGGTATCACCGCGTTCAAAATCACCCGATCTACCAATCTAAAAAAAGAATTAAAATCGGTAAACGGCATAGCGAGAAAAAAATCAAAACACCAGAATCACACTTTTTGGTCACTGCAACATTGCAATAAAATGCAATAACAGGCGATAAAAAGATCGTATCTGCACCAAAATGGTATCAATAAAAACGTCAACTCGACACACAACAATAAGCCCTCACCCGACCCCAGATCACGAAAAATGGAGATGCTACGGGTATCGGAAAATTTTATCTTTTTTTTTTTTTTTACAAACTTTGGAATTTTTTTCACTACTTAGATAAAAAAAGAACCTAGACATGTTTGGTGTCTATGAACTCGTAATGACCTGGAGAATCATAATGGGCAGGGCAGTTTTAGCATTTAGTGAACCTAGTAAAAAAGCCAAGCAAAAAACAAGTGTGGAATTGCAATTTTTTTGACATGGTAAAACCAATGGTGTCATTCAAAAGTACAACTTGTTCTGCAAAAAACAAGCCCTCACATTGCCATATTGACAGAAAAATAAAAAAGTTATGTCTCTGGGAAGGAGGAGAGCGAAAAATGAAAATGCAAAAACCCCAAAAAACCTGGTCGTTAAGGGGTTTAACCCCTACGCGACATGCGCCGTACTAGTACGGCGCTGCCGGCACTGCATTAGTGCCAGCCGCAGTACTAGTACGGCGCCCCGATCACCGCGGTCTCGCGCTGAGCGCCGCGGTGATCGGGTGCGGGTGTCAGCTGTATATGACAGCTGACACCCCGCAGCAATGCCCACGATCGGCCGATCGCGGGCATTTAACCCATCTGATGCCGCTGTCAATAGTGACAGCGGCATAGAGGGGGATCGCGCAGGGACGGGGGCTCCCTGCGCTCTCCCACCAGAGCAACGCGATGAGATCGCGCTGCTCCGGTGACCTGGAAGGAGTCCCCGGATCCAAGATGGCCGCGGGACTCCTTCCGGGTCATGAGATGACCCTGCTTGCCGGCGTCTGTGAGAATTCCTCATAGCAGGCGCCGGCAAGCCTCTGCAATGTGCCTGTCACATCGGTGTGCTGTGCACACTGTCAGATCACCGATCTGTGATGTCCCCCCCTGGGACAAAGTAAAAAAGTTAAAAAAAATTTTTTCCACATGTGTAAAAAAAAAAAAAAAATCCTAAATAAAGAAAAAAAAATAATAATATTCCCATAAATACATTTCTTTATCTAAATAAAAAAAAAATCACACAATAAAAGTACACATATTTAGTATCGCCGCGTCCGTAACGACCCCACCTATAAAACTATATCACTAGTTAACCCCTTCAGTGAACACCGTAAAAAAAAAAAAAAAAAACGAGGCAAAAAACAACGCTTTATTCTCATACCGCCAAACAAAAAGTGGAATAACACGCGATCAAAAAGACGGATATAAATAACCATGGTACTGCTGAAAACATCATCTTGTCCCGCAAAAAAAAGCCGCCATACAGCATCATCAGCAGAAAAATAAAAAAGTTATAGTCCTCAGAATAAAGCGCTGCAAAAACAATTATTTTTTTTATATAAAATAGTTTTTATTGTGTAAAAGCGCCAAAACATAAAAAAATTACATAAATGAGGTATCACTGTAATCGTACTGACCCGAAGAATAAAACTGCTTTATCCTTTTTACCAAACGCGGAACGGTATAAACGCCCCCCCTAAAAGAATTTCAGGAATTGCTGGTTTTTGTTCATTCCGCCTCCCAAAAATCGGAATAAAAAGCGATCAAAAAATGTCATGTACCCGAAAATGGTACCAATAAAAACGTCAACTCGTCCCGCAAAAAACAAGATCTCACATGACTCTGTGGACCAAAATATGGAAAAATTATAGCTCTCAAAATGTGGTGATGCAAAAACTATTTTTTGCAATAAAAAGCGTCTTTTAGTGTGTGATGGCTGCCAACCATAAAAATCCGCCCAAAAAACGCTATAAAAGTAAATCAAATCCCCCTTCATCACCCCCTTAGTTAGGGAAAAATAATAAAATTTAAAAAAATATATTTATTTCCATTTTCCTGTTAGGCTACTTTCACACTAGCGTCGGTACGGGGCCGTCGCGCTGCGTCGGCCCGACATACCGACGCATACTGTGCAAGCGCCGCACAACGGGGGCAGCGGATGCTGTTTTTCCACGCATCCGCTGCCCCATTGTGAGGTGCGGGGAGATGGGAGCGGAGTTCCAGCCGCGCATGCGCGCTCGGAAATGGTGGACCGTCGGCACAAAAAAAGTTACATGTAACGTTTTTTGCTGCCGGCGGTCCGCCACAATACGACGCAACCGTCGCACGACGCTTGCGACGTGTGTCAATACGTCGCTAATGTTAGTCTATGGGGAAAAAACGCATCCTGCAGATGACTTTGCAGGATGCGTTTTTCGCCAAAACAACGCATTGCGACGTATGCAAAAAGACGCTAGTGTGAAAGTAGCGCTAGGATTAGGACTAGGGTTAGGGCTAGGGTTAGGGTTGGGGTTAGGGTTAGGGCTGGGGTTAGGGTTGGGGTTAGGGTTTCAGTTAGAATTGGGGAGTTTTCACTGTTTAGGCACATCAGGGGCTCTCCAAACGCGACATGGCGTCCGATCTCAACGCGTTTGTTTGCGTTAAAAACGCATGCGTTTTTATAGAAAAAAAACAGAACACACACTGAAAAGTCACCCACCACCATCAAGGTGATAAAGGGATCCAAACCCTAAACCTACCCCTAAACTCACCCCTAACCGTTTAATGAACATTTTCTGAGTCATAGTGCCACGTATTTCAGTGCCACGTATTTCAGTGCCACGATATTTCAGTGCCACGTCTTTCAGTGCCACGATATTTCAGTGCCACGTATTTCAGTGCCACGTATTTAAGTGCCACGATATTTCAGTGAAATATGTGGCACTGAAATATCGTGGCATTTACGTGAAATACGTGGCACTTATATACGTGGCACATATATATGTGGCACTTATATACGTGGCACTTATATACGTGGCACTTATATATGTGGCACTTATATACGTGGCCACTGAAATATCGTGGCACTTATATACGTATATAAACGTATTTCAGTGCCACGTATTTCAGTGCCACGTATTTCAGGTTAGGGTTAGGGGTAGGGTTAGGGGTAGGAGTAGGGGTAGGGTTAGTGGTAGGGTTAGGGGTAGGGTTAGGGTTTTTCGTTTTTTTCTTGTTTTCTTGTGTTTTTCTATAAAAACGCATGCGTCTAAAAAACGCATGCGTTTTACCGCGTTTACATGCGTTTTTTTACACATGCGTTTTTTTAAAAAACGCATGCAGATAAAAACGCAAGTGTGAAACCAGCCTTACCCTTGGGAAAATAAAAACATGGGGGCTAAAATATAATTTTCGTGGAAAAAAATATATTTTTTATTTTCGCGGCTCTGCGTTATAAACTGTAGTGAAGCACTTGGGGGTTCAAAGTTCTCACAACACATCTAGATAAGTTCCGTGGGGGGTCTAGTTTCCAATATGGGGTCACTTGTGGGGGGTTTCTACTGTTTAGGTACATCAGGGGCTCTGCAAATGCAACATGACACCTGCAGACCAATCCATCTAAGTCTGCATTTCAAACAGCGCTCCTTCCCTTCCGAGCTCTGCCGTGTGCACAAACAGTGGTTCCCCCCCATATATGGGGTATCAGCGTACTCAGGACAAATTGGACAACAACTTTTGTTGTCCAATTTCTCCTGTTACCCTTGGGAAAATAAAAACGTGGGGGCTAAAATATAATTTTCGTGGAAAAAAAAATATTTTTTATTTTCACGGCTCTGCGTGATAAACTGTAGTGAAACACTTGTTGGTTCAAAGTTCTCACAACACATCTAGATAAGTTCCGTGGGGGGTCTAGTTTCCAATATGGGGTCACTTGTGGGGGGTTTCTACTGTTTAGGTACATCAGGGGCTCTGCAAATGCAACATGACACCTGCAGACCAATCCATCTAAGTCTGCATTTCAAACGGCGCTCCTTCCCTTCTGAGCTCTGCCGTGCGCCCAAACAGTGGTTTCCCCCAATGTATGGGGTATCAGCGTACTCAGGACAAATTGGACAATAACTTTTGTGGTCCAATTTCTCCTGTTACCCTTGGGGAAAAAAAAATTGCGGGCTAAAACATCATTTTGTGGAAAGAAAAAATGATTTTTTAATTTTCACAGCGCTACATTCTAAACTTTAGTGAAACAACTGGGGTTAAAAGTGCTCACCACACATCTAGATAAGTTCCTTAGGGGGTCTTCTTTCCAAAATGGTGTCACTTGTGGGGGTTTCCACTGTTTAGGCACGTCAGGGGCTCTCCAAACACGACATGGGTTCCGATCTCAATTCCAGCCAATTTTGCATTGAAAAGTCAAATGGCGCTCCTTCCCTTCCGAGCTCTGCCATGGGCCCAAACAGTGGTTTATCCCTATATATGAAGTATCAGCGTACTCAGGAGAAATTGCACAACAACTTTTGGGGTCCAATTTATCCTGCTACCCTTGGGAAAATAAAAAATTTGGGGCAAAAAGATCATTTTTTGTGAAAATTAATATTAATTTTTTTTTTATGGCTCTACATTATAAACTTCTGTGAAGCACTTGGAGGTTCAAAGTGCTCACCACACATCTAGATTAGTTCCTTAGAGGGTCTACTTTCCAAAATGGTGTCACTTGTGGGGGTTTCCACTGTTTAGGCACGTCAGGGGCTCTCCAAACACGACATGGGTTCCGATCTCAATTCCAGCCAATTTTGCATTGAAAAGTCAAATGGCGCTCCTTCCCTTCCGAGCTCTGCCATGTGCCCAATCAATGGTTTACCCCAACATGTGGGGTATCGGCGTACTCAGGACAAATTGTACAACAACTTTTGGGGTCCAATTTATCCTGTTACCCTTGGTAAAATAAAACAAATTGGATCTGAAGTAAAAATTTTGTGAAAAAAAAGTTAAATGTTCAATTTTTTTTAAACATTCCAAAAATTCCTGTGAAGTACCTGAAGGGTTAATAAACTTTTTGAATGTGGTTTTGAGTACCTTGATGGGTGCAGTTTTTAGAATGGTGTCACTTTTGGGCATTTTCTGTCATATAGACCCCTCAAAGTCACTTCAAGTGTGAGGTGGTCCGTAAAAAAAATGGTTTTGCAAATTTTGTTGCAAAAATCAGAAATCGCTGGTCAACTTTTAACCCTTATAACTCCCTAACAAAAAAAAATTATGTTTCCAAAATTCTGCTGATGTAAAGCAGACATGTGGGAAATGTTGTTTATTAACTATATTATGTGATATAACTCTCTAATTTAAGGGCATAAAAACGAAAAATTTGAAAATTGCTAAATTTTCATGATTTTCGACAAATTTCTTTTTTTTTCACAAATAAATGCAAGTCATATCGAAGAAGTTTTACCACTATCATAAAGTACAATATGTCACGAGAAAACAATCTCAGAATCACCAGGATCCGTTGAAGCGTTTCAGAGTTATGACCTCATAAAGTGACAGTGGTCAGAATTGTAAAAATTGGCCGTGTCACTTAGGTGAAAACAGGCTTTGGGGTGAAGGGGTTAAAGAGTGGAATAAAAATGTCCTGTGAAACGTTTAGGAATTGCAGCCATTTTCCTACAAATGCTCCTCATTTCAGGGGCTCAAAAGTAATTGGACAATATAACTTTCCCATAAATAAAATGTCCATGTTTAACCCTTTGTAGAGAATCCTTTGCAGCAATGATGGCCTGGAGTCTGGAGGCCATGGACGTCACCATCGCTGATCTCCTCCGGTGTGAGGCTTTGCAGCAATGATGGCCTGGAGTCTGGAGGTCATGGACGTCACCATGGCTGATATCCTCCGGTGTGAGGCTTTGCAGCAATTACGGCCTGGAGTCTGGAGGTCATGGACGTCACCATTGCTGATCTCCGGTGTGAGGCTTTGCAGCAATGATGGCCTGGAGTCTGGAGGTCATGGACGTCACCATGGCTGATATCCTCCGGTGTGAGGCTTTGCAGCAATGATGGCCTGGAGTCTGGAGGTCATGGACGTCACCATCGCTGATCTCCTCCAGTGTGAGGCTTTGCAGCAATGATGGCCTGGAGTCTGGAGGTCATGGACGTCACCATCGCTGATCTCCTCCAGTGTGAGGCTTTGCAGTAATGATGGCCTGGAGTCTGGAGGCCATGGACGTCACCATCGCTGATCTCCTCCAGTGTGAGGCTTTGAAGCAATGATGGCCTGGAGTCTGGAGGTCATGGACGTCACCATCGCTGATCTCCTCCGGTGTGAGGCTTTGCAGCAATGATGGCCTGGAGTCTGGAGGTCATGGACGTCACCATCGCTGATCTCCTCCGGTGTGAGGCTTTGCAGCAATGATGGCCTGGAGTCTGGAGGTCATGGACGTCACCATCGCTGATCTCCTTCAGTGTGAGGCTTTGTAGCAATGATGGCCTGGATTCTGGAGGCCATGGACGTCACCATCGCTGGTCTCCTTCAGTGTGAGGCTTTGCAGTACTGATGGCCTGGAGTCTGGAGGTCATGCACGTCACCATCGCTGATCTCCTCCGTTGTGAGGCTTTGCAGCAATGACTGCCTGAAGTCTGGAGGCCATGGACGTCACCATGGCTGATCTCCTCCGGTGTGAGGCTTTGCAGCAATGATAGCCTGGAGTCTGGAGGCCATGGACATCACCATCGCTGATCTCCAGTGTGAGTCTTTGCAGCAATGATGGCCTGGAATATGGAGGTCATGGACGTCACCATCGCTGATCTCCTCCAGTGTGAGGCTTTGAAGCAATGACGGCCTGGAGTCTGGAGGTCATGGAAGTCACCATCGCTGATCTCCGGTGTGAGGCTTTGCAGCAATGATGGCCTGGAGTCTGGAGGTCATGGATGTCACCATCGCTGATCTCCTCCGGTGTGAGGCTTTGCAGCAATGATGGCCTGGAGTCTGGAGGTCATGGATGTCACCATCGCTGATCTCCTTCAGTGTGAGGCTTTGCAGCAATGATGGCCTGGATTCTGGAGGCCATGGATGTCACCATCGCTGGTTTCCTTCAGTGTGAGGCTTTGCAGTACTGATGGCCTGGAGTCTGGAGGTCATGGACATCACCATCGCTGATCTCCTCATGTGTGAGGTTTTGCAGCAATGACTGCCTGAAGTCTGGAGGCCATGGACGTCACCATGGCTGATCTCCTCCGGTGTGAGGCTTTGCAGCAATGATGGCCTGCAGTCTGGAGGCCATGGACGTCACCATCGCTGATCTCCGGTGTGAGGCTTTGCCGCCTTACTGCGGTTACTTTAGTTCTCGCTTGTTTGTGGCTCTTTCAACCTGCAGTTTTGTCTTCATCATGTGAAATGCGGCTCAATGGGCTAAGATCTGGTGATGACTCGGCCTTTACAGAAATGTCCACTTCTTTGCTTTTGCAGGATGTTTTGGTTCAGTGTTCATCTGTCCTGTGAAGAGCCGTCCAATCAACCTTGCTGCATTTGGGTGAATCTGAGCTAAACGGTTTGCCCTGTACACACAGGATTCATCTTTCTTTGGAGAATGTAGCAAACTGTTGATTTGGCAGCTCCTAACATTTCTTCTTTCTTATGGATTTATTTTTTTCAGCCTAATGATGCTCTGTGTCTCTTCCCTTTAGAGCTCCTCTGAACGCATCTTGTGGGTTCACAGCAGCAGCTTCCAAATACAAATGCTGTGCCTGGAATCAGCTCCAGACCTTTAACCTGCTTAATTTATGAAGAATTAATGAGGGATAAGCCCATGCAGCCCACTAAAGAGCTTCCGAGGTAATTGTCCAATTATGTTTGGTCCCTTAAAAAAGAGGCATCTTCTCATTATAGAGATGTAATTACTAAACCCTTCCTCCAGTTACAATGTGAATCCCCTCAAATTAAAGCTGAGAGTCGGCACTTTACGCCCAGCTTGATTATAGAACTGGATCTGGAATATGTTTTGGTAAATGGCTAAAATGCCAAAACCTGTGTCACTGTCCAAATATTTCTGGACCTACAGTGGGGAAATAAGTATTTGATCCCTTGCTGATTTTGTAAGTTTGCCCAATGACAAATACTTGAACAGTCTATAATTTTAAGGGTAGGTTAATTTTAACATTTAGAGATAGAATATAAAAAATAAAATCCAGAAATCACATTGTATAAATTATATAAATATATTTGCATTTTGCAGAGAGAAATAAGTATTTGATCCCTCTGGTAAACAAGACTTAATACTTGGTGGCAAAACCCTTGTTGGCAAGCACAGCAGTCAGACGTTTTTGTAGTTGATGATGAGGTTTGTGCACATGTCAGGAGGAATTTTTGTCCACTCCTCTTTGCAGATCATCTCTAAATCATTAACATTTTGATGCTGTCGCTTGGCAACTCAGAGCTTAAACTCCCTCCATAAGTTTTCTATGGGATTAAGGTCTGGAGACTGGCTAGGCCACTCCTTGACCTTAAGGTGCTTCTTTTTGAGCCACTCCTTTGTTGCCTTGGCTGTATGTTTTGGGTCATTGACTTGCTGGAAGACCCAGCCACGACCTGTTTGTAATGTCCTGGTGGAGGGAAGGAGGTTGTCACTCAGGATTTTATGGTACATGGCTCCATCCATTCTCCCATTGATGCGGTGAAGTAGTCCTGTGCCCTTGGCAGAGAAACACCCACAAAACCTAATGTTTCCACCTCCATGCTTGACAGTGGGGATGGTGTTCTTTGGATCATAGGCAGCATTTCTTTTCCTCCAAACATGGCGAGTTGAGTTAATGCCAAAGACCTCAATTTTTGTCTCATCTGACCACAGCACCTTCTCCCAATCACTCACAGAATCATCCAGGTGTTCATTGGTAAACTTCAGACGGGCCGCCTGCACATGTGCCTTCTTGAGCAGGGGGACCTTGCGGGCACTGCAGGATGTTAAACCTTTATGGCGTAATGTGTTACCAATGGTTTTCTTGGTGACTGTGGTCCCAGCTGCCTTGAGATCATTAGCAAGTTCCCCCGTGTAGTTTTAGGCTGATCTCTCACCTTCCTCATGACCAAGGATACCCCACGAGGTGAGATTTTTCATGGAGCCCCAGATCGATGTCGATTGACAGTCATTTTGTATTTCTTCCATTTTCTTACTATTGCACCAACAGTTGTCTCCATCTCACCCAGGGTCTTATGGGTTTGTAGCCCATTCCAGCTTTGTGCAGGTCTATGATCTTGTCCCTGACATCCTTATAAAGCTCTTTGGTCTTGCCCATGTTGTAGAGGTTAGAGTCTGACTGATTTATTGAGTCTGTGGACAGGAGTCTTTTATCAAGGTGACTATGTAAGACAGCAACTTATTCTTTGCTAGTCTACATTGTAGCTGACCAAATGCTTCAGAGGGTAACAGCCTATGAAGATTTCTGCTTATCCTGATTTTTATGAAAGATGGCTGAAACATGGTACATAGAGATTAATAATCATGTCAGTGTGACAGTAGCACTGTAAATAGTTTGGAACAATAATGATATGTAGTAAAGGGTTAATGCAGTATGTGTCCATTTGGGCAGTATGGTGGCTCAGTGGTTAGCTCTGTACGGTGGCTCAGTGATTAGCACTGTACGGTGGCTCAGTGGTTAACATTGTACGGTGTTCAGTGGTTAACATTGTACGGTAGCTCAGTGGTTAGCTCTATAGCATTGCAGCGCTGGAGTCCTGGGTTTAAATCCTGCAAGGACAACATCTACAAGGAGTTTGTATGTTCTCCCCGTGTTTGGGTGGGTTTCCTCCGGGTTCTCCAGTTTCCTCCCACATTCCAAAGACAGACTGATAGGGAATCTAGATTGTGAGCACCATCGGGGACAGCGATGATAATGTCTGTAAAGCGCTGCGGAATATGTTGGCACTATATATATATAAAATAAAGATAGATTAGTGGTATCCAGCAGATACTATATGTGACTAGTGGGGTCACAGCCCTCAAATATCACATAGGAGCACAATGTCAGGAACTGAAAGACACAACAGTTTAGCAATCAGCAATGTCAATTAGTTCAAACCTCACAGTTAATTCCTCACGAACGCCACATTCATAGCACTGACTCTGGTACAAAGCAGAGGATTACCGTATGTGGGGAAACGGGCACAAAAGAGGGCTGAGAATAACTTGTCAGTGCGCACACGGTGCTGCTCTTGACAGACAGAATTCGGTGTGCTGTGCATTAAATATAACAGCAGTGTGACCGCATCATGTGCTGGGATTCCAGGCCGATCTGTGCGATGGATAAGATGTGTCATGAGAAAACCGACCAGCTCACCACGGCTCGGAAGAAAACACCAACCTTTATGTCATAAAGCAGAACATGCACATGGGCTGAATATATTACTTTTTTAGCAGGCACAATGACCATTGTTCTCACTACTAATGGTTAGATGACAGTTTTTATTGAAATGCTTGATAACAACGTATCGTATCGTTTAGCTGACAATGAATAAGAACTCTATTTCTCCATATCACAGGGGATAGAGACTTGTTGGAGTTCTTGCATCCTGTGGACCATCCTTGGTGCAGGCACTGATCACACGGCCAGGTTGGATGTCTATGTGATGTCCGTGTCCCCTGACCACACACAAGCATATGTTATGGTGCTTTTCACATCAATATATGGCTCTTATTTTTTCTACTATGGTCGGCATGTAACCTATCTCCTACACAGGTTTGATTTTGTGACTGATTGGTAGAAGCTTCACAAGGTTAAACAAGGTTGTTTTTGTCTTTTCTTGCATATGGAGCAATGCAGATATCACGCAAATGATAAAAAATTAACACCTGGAGCAAAAGCTGCTGAAATGGGTGCATCATAGTAACTAAACAGATCAGTTTAGTTTGTGGAGGAGAAAAAAAATTCTGAATATCGGTCACATAAAATTGTTAAAATTTGTTTCATCTTTTTTATTTGGTAAAGACTAAGGCCCCCCTTCATGAATGGCGCTTGGTATTTCTGTAGAATGTAAGCCCCCGAGGCTGGGTCCTCGCCCCTCTGTACCAGTCTGTCATTGTTAGTTTGCTGTAAGTGATATTTATAAGGCTGGCCTCACACTAGCGAGTTTTACGGACGTATGAGCGCATAAACTACGTCCGTAAAATACGCATTACACACGGCCCAATGATTCTCTATGGCCCAGCTCCTATCTGCCGTATATTACGCATCCGTAATATACAGTCTTGTACGGCCGTAGAAAATCGCAGCATGCTGCGTTTGTCACCGTATTGCGCAAAAAAATCACCAATGAAAGTCTATGGGGGCGAGAAAAATACGGATTCCACACGGACCAGCAGTGTGACTTGCGAGAAATACGCAGCGGTGTTAGTGAAAAGCCGGTAATTCAATTGCCGGCTTTTCATTTCTCCTTCACAAACCCGACATGATATGAGACATGGTTTACATACAGTAAACCACCTCATATCCCTTTTTTTTTTTGCATATTCCACACTACTAATGTTAGTAGTGTGTATGTGCAAAATTTGGCCGCTGTAGCTGCTAAAATAAAGGGTTAAATGGCGGAAAAAAATGGCGTGGGCTCCCGCGCAATTTTCTCCGCCAGAGTGGTAAAGCCAGTGACTGAGGGCAGATATTAATAGCCTAGAGAGGGTCCATGGTTATTGGCCCCCCCTGGCTACAAACATCTGCCCCCAACCACCCCAGAAAAGGCACATCTGGAAGATGCGCCTATTCTGGCACTTGGCCACTCTCTTCCCATTCCCGTGTAGTGGTGGGATATGGGGTAATGAAGGGTTAATGTCACCTTGCTATTGGAAGGTGACATTAAGCCAGGTTAATAATGGAGAGGCGTCAATTATGACACCTATCCGTTATTAATCCAATTGTATGAAAGGGTTAAAAAAACACACACATATTATTAAAAAGTATTTTAATGAAATAAACACACAGGTTGTTTTAATATTTTATTGCTCTCTCAATCCACCTGAAGACCCTCGCTCTGAAAAATAATAAACCAACAATATACATACCTTCAGATGATCTGTCACGTCCCACGAAGTAAATCCATCTGAAGGGGTTAAATCATTTTACAGCCAGGAGCTGTGCTAAAGCACTCGCTCGTGCCTGTAAACCCCGGGTACTGAAAGGAAAGCAGGATGATCTGTACTTACCTTGAGTTGCGGTGAGGCACCCCCTGCTGGATGTCCTCATATGAATTCGAGCGTGGGAACTTTTCCAAGGCTCCAGTTCATGAGGACATCCAGCAGAGGGCGCATCACCGCAACTCAAGGTAAGTACAGATCATCCTGCTTTCCTTTCAGTACCCGGGGTTTACAGGCACGAGCGAGTGCTTTAGCACAGCTCCTGGCTGTAAAATGATTTAACCCCTTCAGATGGATTTACTTCGTGGGACGTGACAGATCATCTGAAGGTATGTATATTGTTGGTTTATTATTTTTCAGAGCGAAGGTCTTCAGGTGGATTGAGAGAGCAATAAAATATTAAAACAACCTTTTACTTTTTAATAATGTGTGTGGGTTTTTTTAACCCTTTCATACAATTGGATTAATAATGGATAGGTGTCATAATTGACGCCTCTCCATTATTAATCTGGCTTAATGTCACCTTACAATAGCAAGGTGACATTAACCCTTCATTGCCCCATATCCCACCGCTACACGGGAGTGGGAAGAGAGAGGCCAAGTGCCAGAATAGGCGCATCTTCCAGATGTGCCTTTTCTGGGGTGGCTGGGGGCAGATGTTTGTAGCCAGGGGGGCCAATAACCATGGACCCTCTCTAGGCTATTAATATCTGCCCTCAGTCACTGGCTTTACCACTCTGGCGGAGAAAATTGCGCGGGAGCCCACGCCAATTTTTTCCGCCATTTAACCCTTTATTTTAGCAGCTACAGCGGCCAAATTTTGCACATACACACTACTAACATTAGTAGTGTGGAATATGCAAAAAAAAAGGGGATATGAGATGGTTTACTGTATGTGAACCATGTCTCATATCCTGTCGGGTTTGGGAAGGAGAAATGAAAAGCCGGCAATTGAATTACCGGCTTTTCACATATATCGCGCTGAATTAAATATAAATACAGAATATATATATATATATGTGTCTCAATGACATACATATATATATATATATATATATATATATATATATATATATATATATACTGTATATATGTTTGAACGAACATTTGAGCACATAAATCCATTAGATGTCGGTTTTGCAAGCCTGCGAGAAAATATCGCAGTACGGGTGCCATACGGATTACATACGGAGGATGCCATGTGCAAAATACGCTGACACACCCTGCCTACGGATGACATACGGATCACTATTTTGGGGACTTTTCTGCGTATTATGGCCGTAAAAAACGGACCGTATTTACATACGCTGAGTGTGAGGCCGGCCTAACCCTGTATGTAACCCCTTCTCATGTACAGCACCATAGAATCAATGGGGCAATATAAATAATAATATTTATGAAGAGACGTGCTGGAGTCGGACGCTCCGCATTCATGAAGAGGTTATGCAACTTTTCAAAACTTTGACACCAAACTACTCATTGTTTTGCAGCTGGGCAGAGCATCACACCTTTGTGCACTTTACAATATTCCGGGCATCGGATAATCCACAGTCTGATGATTTCGAGTGGTTTACTTTTCAGAAATCTATTGTGACATTTTTCATCCTGAGCACTGAGTAGATCGTCAGCCGTTTTATATGTGTATTCTGCCCTTGTAGATTCTGTATTTTCATATCTGGTAACCCAGAGTTTTTATATTGATTTAACAATAGAAATCAGATTGATTTGGTTTATAGGAATGTTACACTAATAATTCTGTAACCAAAACTTAGGAGGTCCGACACTGATTTCTCTTGCTACAGGAGTAGATCTCTTTGTCAGCTGTCGCTAAGTAACATGCAATCTGTCATTTTATATTGTGACCAGTGGATACAAGAATGAAAAAAATGATGATACCTGGAATTAAATGAACAATTACAGTATGTCAATTAGATAAAAAAGCGTTTACACAGAGGCGTTAGCAAATATCTGACAATTACAATTTATTATTACAGTACGGCACAGAATGATCAGTCTTCCTCTTATCCAAGAACTATACCGGAGGCCGGGACGAGGTTTTTAGCTTTTCCTTCATCACAGTCCTTCAGTCTCTTCTGTTCACTTGCAACAGATATGGAGCAGGAAGTTTGGAAACTATCAGTTTAATTAACCCCTTAATGACCGCCGATATGCGGCAATTAAGGGTACTTATGCCTCAGTGTCACTTTTTAACGGCGCTTAGAAATAAGTGTATAGCGCCCCCTAGAGTTGGAATTTCTCTGGGGTCTCTGAGACCCCAGAGAATATGATTTTTACCAACCCCAGTGTTGTGATCGCCGTTACTAACAGTATAACAGCGACCACAAAAAAAAGTCAGATTTTCCATTTAATTTCCCTCTCCCCTGATGTGATCGCACATCTACATCGAGCCAGGCGGCTGGTGGATCTCATTCCCGGGTTTCACAAATGTATCCATGTATCAGTGATGGTCAATGGAGCAAATCTGTATTGTTGAGGCCGTGGCCCCCTAAGCTGGCATTCTGTAGAATGACAAATCTGTGTCTCTCGTGATGGAGCCATGATGTCTTGGCTGCTGTCCTGTAAAGAGTCTCTGGTCCTTTGAATGTTTGGATGTCTTTGCTGAATCTCTGTCTCATCATCTTTTTATAGTTAACAAGTGTCCTTCAAACCAGCATTCTCAGGTAAATGGGAAGAATAGTGATCTATTTGTATAGTTTTTCCTCCTCTATTTTAAAACTCAACAAACTAGCTGGCCTGGACAATGTGTAATCAACATATCAGCAAACAGCATTGTTCCATGACCCTGCATGAAAGAAGAGTCAACGTTTCAGACTCTTGACCAACTGAAGAAAAAAATGCATAAATTCAAAAGTCAACATGTAGATAATAGTCTATTCTTCCTGGCTTGCTTAAATAGACATCTGGTTGATTAAGATACAATGCTGTGTCCTCACACTGTGTGTGAAACATCCTGAGAAAACTGACAAAATATCCCTGTGTATGCACACGAAGCTGTCAGACACTGATGGAGCCCAAAAATCCCAGAATGAGCAAAGGTTTAAATCCTAAAAATCCAGCTTGTAGTGATTCTGTTCTCACCCAAGTATACAGTATATCGTCTGCTCCATGCCATATTATTGCACATGGCTTCTCTTTACAAGTGTTTGTGTGTGCATGGACTTTCATTAGTTCGAGGGATGTAGGTTTGTCCCCTCCAGACCCTTCCTGCAGAACAAATCATAGGGAATGGTGAAATCCTTCTCTCCCCCAACATCATCTGGTTAGGGAATGTCTGCACCCCCCATCCATATGAGGTGGTCACCTGGTTCCACCAACTGTATGCCACGCCAACGTATATTCGATGTGTTTGGCAACCTTTCACATTTACAGTCCTCCTGCATTAACTCATTAAGGAGAACCTGTTCACCCCACAGTGACGTGTATGACCTGTTAATATGGGCATACAGGTGATAGAAATGTTACACTAGTCCTACCTGTCTGCCTGAGAAATGTTATATTTGTTCCTTATGCTAATGATTTCTTCCAGGCTCCGGGGTGTGTGGTGCTGTAAGAAATCCCTGCCTCCTGTCCTCATTATAACACTACCCCCGCTCTGATACACATCAGTTATGGCCCCCTAGAATCCCGCGCCTGCACCCTGTACTCCCTCAGAAATACACACCTCATCCTCCCTTCTATGGGGGCTGCATTCAGGGATATTCTACACCAGTGACCGCCGGTGTGCGCGCCGATAAGGTGCTCTCCACACTTTGTCCCTGCACAGTCATCACTGGGAACCATGTGCACATCACTATGCAGGGAGGAAAGTGAGGAGAGCATCTTATCGGCGCGCACACCGGAGGTCACTGGCGCGGATGTCACCGACACAGAAGATCCCAGAATGCAGATGTGAGGATGAGGTGTGTATTTCTGAGGGGGCCATAACTGACCTGTATGAGAGGGGTAGTGTTATACTGAGGAGGCAGGGATTTCTTACAGCACCGAACACCCCGGAGCCTGGAAGAAATCATTCACAAAAAGAAAGAATATAACGTTTCTCAGCGACAAGACCAATAATAAGAGGCAGACAGGTAGGACCAGTGTAACATTTCTATCACCTGTATGCCCATATTAACAGGTCATACACGTCCCGGGGGGGGGGGCGGAATCCCTTTAATCTAGTCTCTATTATATCTTGTCTCTATGGTGATAGGAAGCATTTTGCACTGATGCTTGAGTCCCATAACACTGTGCGTTGGTAACTGATTT
Organism: Ranitomeya variabilis; assembly: GCF_051348905.1. NCBI lineage: Eukaryota > Metazoa > Chordata > Amphibia > Anura > Dendrobatidae > Ranitomeya > Ranitomeya variabilis. Next base: position 248,029,411 of record NC_135235.1, read on the forward strand.
CCCCCGAGTCACCGAAGTCTGGTGTGGCGATGGTGCCTGGATGAATCGTCACGTTATGTCCAGCAGTGAGCGCCACTAGAGGCCCAGAGCTGGGGCCCCATCACCGTGTATTGGGCTCGGATCGGGGCAGCGGTCTCCATTCCTGTTGTCTCATCTCCTGTCATGTTGATAGGCAGCCAGGCCCCGGGCAGCCGCACCGACATGTCACCAGTTATCTGTTACTTCTATTCATAAAGCTATTACAATAATTGGAGGGAAGTGAGTCACACTCTGGTTTATTCCTTTGTTTTTACTTCTACATAATTTATAGTTTTGACATATTTCTAGTGAAGTTCAGAGACTGAATTATACATGAGCGCTGGTGAATCCGGTTTAGTGTCAGGTGAAGAGGGCAGGATCCGCTGGATCTCTCACAGTCATTCATGCAAATAGACAAATCATCTGCTCCTGTTTCATGGCTATGGATGTGGTGGCAGCAGTTCCTGGCAGGAGACCAGTGACGGCAGATTTGGGGGCGCCATTGTGGTCTATGGGGGCATTAACTCTCTTACATCATAGTGAACAATTAGCACATAATCGAGCGCTGCGTGCTTCAGCAAACGTTTCCTGTTCTGCTACAATGTGTCAGTGCAGACAATGTATCAGCCTTGGCTGCAGCGTTTGGAGCACAGAGCATTGTCTACACTGGATACAATTGGACAATCTGTCCCATTCACACACAGCAAGCAGAGATCCTGACAATGATGAAGAATGGAAGCCGTTTCTGTCAGGAACATATCACACAGGAGCAGTGCAAGGATTTCCTACCAGAAGCCCCCACACATGGGCGACATGAGACCTGTGGACACAGCAGCCACACGTGGCGTCACTCACCGATTTCATTGCTGCGCCACTTTCCTACGTTAGATTCCCCGGAGCGCAGCGGGGCCATTACTAACCCCACTACTGTCATCACTCCTAATATTGGGGAGACTGCCGCGACCCAGGAACCTCTTCTCCCACAAAGTGACGCCACACATGACTATTTAAATATAACTTGTTTATTTTATGAAACAACTTATTCATATAACTTCCATCTTTTTCTTTTGGCTTAAAATTATGGTCGCAGCTTAAAACCGGCAAAATTTGCCAACCAATCGGGTGTAGGGAGATTGTCTGCCTTCCGGTCTCCCGGTGCAGGTATCTTCACCACCAGAATCTCCACCCATTCCACAGCTGCGACTGGAAAAAACAAACCAACCAAAACACAAGGGAGAGAGGGTGGGAACTAGGTCCGGTTCAAGTGAGGGGTCCGGAAGCCCACGGGAAGCGCGCCCGCCTCCTTTCAAATGAGGCCACGCCCCTCCGGCGGCGCGGCTTCCAATCAGCAGCGCCGTCACCCTGTGGGAGACCGGGGGTAGCCATGTAGAGGCCCGGCAGTCAGGGGACAGCGGAAAATGCCGCAGTGTCCCTCAGACTGCCGCGACCCAGGAAACTCTTCTCCCACAAAGTGACGCCACACATGACTATTTAAATATAACTTGTTTATTTTATGAAACAACTTATTCATATAACTTCCATCTTTTTCTTTTGGCTTAAAATTATGGTCGCAGCTTAAAACCGGCAAAATTTGCCAACCAATCGGGTATAGGGAGATTGTCTGCCTTCCGGTCTCCCGGTGCAGGTATCTTCACCACCAGAATCTCCACCCATTCCGCCACGGAGTAGCCCGTGACTCGAGCTACGACCCCCCCAAAGAATGGAGCGCCTTAACCACCCCTTCCCGAAGACCATCCAGAAAAATATCCAGACCCGCGTCATTAAGATGGACCCCATCTGGTAGGAGAATTATCCCCCTCTAATCTGTGGTGCCTCACCACAACACCATTCTTAAACCTGATGAAGCGAGAAATTCGTTGGTTTAAAGTGCGTCTAGATCTTTCCATGGCGCTCAGCTCCCTGGCGCCCCGCCAAACCAATCTAGGAATCAACTCCGACCAAACCAAACGCATCACTGGAAAGAAACCAGGAAATTTGTCCAAATCAGCTCTCATCAGGGTCAATAGTTCAGCGAGAGGAAAAGAAGCCAGGTCGTTCCCTCCTGCATGAATAACCACCACTGTCAGGAAGACGCAACTCTTGCGATACGCACGACCTCCGGAAGGACTTGAGACCAGGTAAGACCCCTCGTGCCACGCCAGATAACGTCCATTCCTGTAAAACCGAGCGATCGACCTCCTGGGCATAATTCAGCACGCGGGGCTGCCCAATATATGTACGAATGACCCACCAGCCATATGCTGGGCCGCATACCATCTGAAACAAATCAAAGGAAGTTATTAAGCAAAACGAAATGCGAGCCAGGGAACAAAAGCATCAGAAAAAACTAACATAAAAGTGTATCCCTGAAAAATTCTTACAGGACTAATTCGGGCCTGATATACCTGGTGAAACAACGGGACCTCCATCTACCAACTCTCTGGATATCCAATTCGAAAAGACCCGCCCTAGAGGCCTCTGTAGCCGCGCCAATCCTAAAAGAATGGGTACCGAAATCTGCCACAGTTAGACCTAAGAATGACAGCGCGTGCCTGTGGACCGCCAAAAACTGGCACGAAAAAAGGGGAGAGCCGTTTTCGTGAACGAACAATTGAGGCCCGCTGCTCCTGACCTGCATGTAGCTGTTGATTAACGCTAGTGGGCAAATCGCCCCTTTTATGGCAAACAGAGGGAACCAAGTGCCCCTGCCTTCCTGGTCGGTTTTGGATCTGCGCACTCTAACCCTCAAACCGTCGTCGCAAATCACTATGTCGTCCAGCTGCAGTCCGCCTGCCCTGCGGCGGGACGAGGGGAGCAACTCGCTGACCCTCATGGCCCCGAAAAACGCCAGACCGAAAACCGCCGAGATCAAAGTGGCTTCATAAACGGAGTCGCAAACATTGCCCGAAGCCTTGACCAGACTGGACAGGAGCGGGAAGGAAATAGGCCTCCTTTGATCGTTCCTCGCGCTTGCCCGACGCCAGCCTTTCAGGACTTGCCCAATCAAAAAATGCTTGGTTGAATCGGACCACCCGCGTAATTTAAAATGGAACGCCACGCCCGATATGCGGTTACGAGCCACCGCTCCTGAAACCCCAGAGGCCTGCAATCGGGCCAGGAAAGCCAGAGTGACCTGAACCCTCAGGGAGTCCGAATGACCTACCGGTTTATCTGCTGCCAAGCTGCACCACTCATCCCATGCCTTACCGTATGCTCTCCAGGTGGATGGAGCGATGGATGACCTTATCAGGGGGATTAATTCTCCAGGACATCCCAAACCGAAAGAGGGCATTCCAGAATTCGCTGCTGTTCCCTCGGCTGCCAACCACACCGTACCTGTGAATCAGACCGATGTTTGACATTCGTAAGACTGTCATTAACACTGGTACCAGCGCTCGCTTTTATCCACACGTTAAACTCCAAACATTTCAAAACAATGAAACCGATGACCTTTATGACAGGTAAAGAGGAAGATGACAGGCAATTAATGGCATGTGTAGCGCTGCCCGTTCCGAACTGTAGTCGGATACACTTGTTGCGGAAAAACTGGCCCCAAAGTTCCATGGCGGCCGCCAGAGGAAACAACTCCGTTAAAATCGGGTCCCGGGGCCATGCTCTGCCAACCCAAGATTCAGGCCATGTTCCAATGCACTTCTGGTCCCTAAAACTAACGCTGAAACCTGCCGGACCCGTTGGTGCGAACGTTAGGCCCAGACTGACGCTGTCGCATTCCTCCTCCTGAAAACACGTTTTGCCGTTGTAGGTATTAAGAAATCGCTGCCATATGATCAGATCACTGCGCAGTTGGGTAGTGATCCTGATCCTGTGGTGAGGTTGCCTCGCGCCTTTCGTGGCCAGAATCAACCTGCGAGAAAAGATTCTGCCCATCGGCATTATCTTACAAGCAAAATTCAGGGAGCCGAGCAGGGATTGCATTTGTACTAGGGAAACCTTGCCGACCGATAAGCACCCCGCGATTAGGTCCAACAGCTTTGCAATCTTGTCCAGTGGCAACCTAAATTCCATGGCAATCGAATCAATTTTGATCCCGAGGAAGGTGATTACAGGGACAGGACCGACCGTTTTTCCAGAGACAGGGGAACACCGAAATGGGACATGAACTCCTTAAATTGGGCCAGGGCTTGGGAACACGAATTCGAATTCGCCGGGCCCACGAGCAAAAAGTCATCAAGGTAGTGCGTAATAGATGACAAACGCGTCACTTTACGGGCGATCCATTCCAGAAATGTGGTAAACATTTCGAAATAATGGCAGGAAATTGAGCAACCCATAGGGAGGCATGTGTCGTAGTAGTATCGGCCTTCGAACATGGCACCCAACAAGTGATAGCAGTCCGGGTGAACCGGGAGCAGCCGGAATGTGGATTCGATATCCGATTTTGCCATAAGGGCCCCTGGCCCAGCTTTTCTGACCATTTCAACGGCTCTGTCAAAGGGTATATACGTCACCGCGGTGTCGTCTGCCGGGATGCCGTCGTTCACCGATCTGCCTTTTGGGTAAGACAAATGGTGAATTAGCCTGTATTTTCCCGGCTCTTTCTTGGGAACTATGCCCAAAGGGGAGACCCGTAAATTATAAAAGGGAGGGGCGTCGAATGGGCCCCGAAAGCGTCCTGCTTGAATTTCGTTATTCAATTTTTCGAACAAAATAACCGGGAAGTCCCTGGCAGATTTTAAATTGGGGGACAACTGGGGTTTATCCGAAAAAACGAAAGGGATGAAAAAACCGAAAGCAAAACCAAAACTGAGTTGTGCCGCAGCCGGTTTATTGGGGTACCTGCCCAGCCACGGTTCCGTGTTTTTTACGCTCACCGGTGTCAAATGGTTCAACCCCTGTGGGTGTCTTGTTGCTATTTGCTTTTTGAGGGGGTCTTGTGCATTTTGATGCAAAATGGGTTCCTCCGCACCCGGAACATTCATGCTTGTGCAGCGCCCCAGAGTCCTGGTCGTTGCAGTACTGTGGCTCCGCCACTAAGGGGAGCTATGGTACGTCTGATGGCACTGAAGGAGTTCATCTGACCAGGTATCACAGACACCAATATATTTCACAGCCGGGCCTCCAGGGGGAGCTAAGGGTTCTATTCATTAGGCCACTCCTCACATACTGGTAAAACTGGGGGTCAGGCAGGAAGTTAGGAAGAAAGCTGACTGGGTTGGAACCAGGCAACACCTTGTGGCAGAGGGTGTTGTGGGGGAAGATTCGGTAGGGTCCCTGTCAGGGGTGGGATCCTGACAGAGGCTTGGCAACTGGAGAGAACGTTACGGGACCGTGCCTGCTCAGCATAGCGGCGGTGCCCAAAGAAGGATTAGAAGCGAGATAGACTGTGCTGAGTGAGAAACGAGATCAAGGCAACAAGGAGAATACCAGTAGGAGTCGTGCTGTGAGACCGAGGCAACATCCTACTGAGGCGCATAACCGGCGGCCGGAACGCCGAGGAAGTATTCATATATCTAGCTCCAAGCAATACTTCAAACCAACGGCAGGACAGTCAGTCATAGGCGGGCTGTCTCACCTAAATCACCTACGAAGACATAGGGGGCAACCTGTGGAGAGGGGCGACTCTAGGGTCCCGGAAGAGCTCCGAGCCTACCCGTCATACGGGTGCCGTCCTAACCGTAACATCAGGGAGGGACGGAAGATTAGCAGAACATCATCTAATCGAGTTGTGAGGGAACTTAAGAAACAGACACAACAGTTGTGGGGACTTTCCGTAAGCACAGCAGGGAAGGATCACAACACATAGCGCTAGCAGGAAGGCACAGATTTCCACCTGCAAAGAGAACTCTGGAGGTGCCATTGGACCGGCCGGACTTGCGCAGCCTGGTTAACCGTATTCCGGATTGAGGACCCAGAGATCTTCAGTAAAGAGGTAAAGAGACTGCAACCTGGTGTCCTCGTTATTTACTGCACCGCACCACCACCACTATCCATCATATCTATCACTGTACGCCCCTCAGCAGGGTCACGGACCGGGCCTAGCCACCGTGACAACCCCAGAGCAGAGACTCAGAGGCCCGGTACCGGGTACCCCTCGGCCCTGCGGCAGTGGGGGCGCTACACTTGTATTTGCATAAACCGTAGAATTTGCAGTGGCCCTCGTTGAACAGCCAACAAGTGCCAGGTCTCCGTATAACCGCCGACCCAGCACTGTTGGCCGGGCCGGCGGGCGACCCGGGAAAGGGCTTCAGGGTTTTCTGGGCCATCATTAATCGCAACCAGGAATCAGTGGCTTTGACCCCCCCACCCCAAGTATGGGTTAACGGCTAGCCGGTGGCGGAAATCCTCGTCATATTTCCACCATGCCGAACCGCCGTGGGACTTGTACGAACTGTAGATGCTGTCTAAATAAATGAACAGCTCGGAACAGCGTTCCGGGTGCTTTTCCCCCATCACGCAACCTAATACCGCGAAAGCCTGCAGCCAATTGTTGATAGTTTTGGCTACTTTCGGCTTCCTGTTGTATACTTTTTAGCCCACCCGTCTCTCCTTATCCACCGAGTGCTGCTCGGTGGATACGAGGGACCAAATGTCGATGAACTCGTTAGCCCAAGTCTGTTCCTTCACGCTAATGTCTAGATGTGACCCAAGGGGTGGAACACCGCAAAAAAGTCCGTCTTTGTAAATGTCCGGGCAAGGAGGGGGGAGGGATGGTTTAGGCGGCGCCGCCGGTTGCAGCAACCTGGGATTTACAAAAAATCCTGCCGCCGCCCGCGCTCAACGGGACTGCGTCCGCTAAATTCACGGTATTACCCCTATCACCGCCCCAAGCCCCAGTAAAGGCGTACTCATTGAGTTGCATACTAGGTTCCGGACGACTCTACTCTTGAGTTTCGTGGTTGGTATCACGTCGTCGTTCCACTCGGGACGTGGACCTGTGTCGTGATGAAACGTGTCGACGAGACTGGCTGGAAGAACTATCCGACGAGGATGGAGAACGCTACCTTGACGCCCTAGACCGCCTGCTGCGACGGCTGGATCTGGATCTATGGGCATGCCTCCTACTACCGTAATGCTCCGCACGCCTTTTACGGCGTCGGCAATAGTGTCCGGACGACGATGAAGAGGAGAGGCTGCGCGCGGAGCGGTTACCCGCTCTCTGACCGCTAACCAGAGCCGGGGTGCCAGCACCCTGTGCGGGAGGTCCAACATCGGTTTCCACCAGCGATGCGACTGCTGGGGCTTTCTGATGTTCTCCTGTTGCCAATTGTGATGGAACTACTTGCCCCCCAGGAATTTGTGAAGGAGGTGTTGTAAAAATCAAAGGGCATGAGGGGAAAGGGGATTCCACTCTAACCCCCGCATGGCCAGCTACAGTTTGCTGCCCGAATACTGAGGCAGAGCGTATCTGCTGTTGGGCCGCTATTAAAGCCTCCCACCCCCTCCCCGTATTATTGCTATTTTCCCCCATTGGTTGTGGAGTCGGGGAAACCATCTCCTGTGACTCTCCTACTCCCTCAGCCTCCTGCGACGACGCAGATGACCCTTGAACTCCTTCCATGCCAGCCGCAGGTATCGGCCCTGACCCAGCTATAGTGCCCAGCGGCTGTTGCTGTGAACCCCCTCCCCAAGAAAAATACCCGCCGGGAGAGCAGCGCTGGTAGGTTTCAGAAAAGCCCCCTCCTGTGCCTGCCCGACCGCCGCTGCTGAGACGCACTGTCTGCCTACCACGTGTGAGGAAGCGCGCGCGCTTGAACTGCGCGCGCTCCTCTTCAAATGGATTGGCGGGCTCAGGCGAGCCGGCGGCCGGGAAGCTCTGCAAGATCGCCGCCCGCCCGACGGCATCGCCTGGCCCGTCGCAGGGAGGGAGCCGCTCCCGGCCAGTAAAGCCGTCAGCCATTCGCTGTCCTCCCTGCTAATTTTATCTCTCACTGCCTCCTGGAGCGGGTCCATGTTGCCGGCAGCCCCAACCAGGTCCGGGTTCAAGTGAGGGGTCCGGAAGCCCGCCTCCTTTCAAATGAGGCCACGCCCCCCCGGCGGTGCGGCCTCCAATCAGCAGCGCCGTTGCAGTCACCGTGCAGAGAAGTGCCGCACAATAACAGAACACCGTCTGATTTATGTCCACGTTTCGGCTGATTGTCTCTGATTGTCTCCTCACCTACTGTATTCTCACCCATCCCTTGTAGATTGTGAGCCTTTGCGGGCAGGGTCCTCTCTCCTACTGTACCAGTTATGACTTGTATTGTTCAAGATTATTGTACTTGTTTTTATTATGTATACCCCTCCTCACTTGTAAAGCGCCATGGAATAAATGGCGCTATAACAATAAATAATAATAATAATAATAATTGTCACCAGGTGCTAATACTGGAGATCTAGATGGACCTTTGCTGCGTGACTAGGAGACTTTTACAGACAAACGTGGCAGTGAAGGCCGCGTTCGGCCTCCATGTTATTATCATGGAGCCACCAATGAAGCAGAGATCGGTGGATGTCACTTGTGCGCGGTCGACGTCTTCTCATTTCTGTGATTGTAGTAAATATCAGAATCGTTGTCCTCCTCGTCCAAGCGCTGCAGGTGAATTGGCGCCATGTCCCCATCAGAAGGCTTGTGTGTGTGTCTGTGAGAACAGAGATGATTTATTATGTCACAGACGGAGCCGCCATCTCTGCGCTTCTTGCTGCCACGTGACTGCGGCTCGGTGACGGATCACATTGTTATCAGCTTCGCAGCATAGATGCAGAATGTCGCACTGAGGGGAAGGGGCGGCACATGTAGATTTCTTTTCTTTTGAAGTTTTAGTTTTTTTTAATCTTTTTAGCTGAAAGCCGATATATAACTAGTACATAATGATTTTTTTCCATTCAGTTTTGCATCATTTTTTCCAAGGTGCAATTTTCGGGGGTGGCTTCCCACAGGGTTCTCTATATGATATGAAAAACACCAAAAAAAGGAAGGTTAAAATAAGAGAATAAAAAAGCCACCAAAAGCATGAATTATTTTTTGCAGAAATCACTTTAGACAAACTTGATTTTCTTCACAAAAGAAAAAAATCGAGAAAAAAAACAATGGAGGGGAAAGTCTACAAATAACCCTATCTGGAGCAAACTGTAAGAAAGTGCGGTGTGTGTAATCGGCTCCTTATTTCACCACTGGCTGTCGACTGTAAAATCACCGCATTCATGGACACGCAGTGCTGCTTTATGTGGCAGGCTTTCCTTGCAGCATGTGCTTGACATTTTACGAAACCTTAGGCGATGTTCACACGTTGCTTTTTTTCCGCAGACAAAACCTGCTCTCTTGGCAGTAAAGAAGCAGCGTCAAAAAATGCGTATTTGCTGTGTTTTTGTTGTCTTTTGTACATGCTGATAAAGTTTAGTGCCTCTCCAAAAAAAGATGATGCAACTTCCTTAAGGTTTTGCCACCAAAAACACAGCAAAATCTGATACCTGCATTTTTTGTTACATTTTTGCTGTGTTTGTGCACTTACCCATTGCTTTCTATGGGTGAAAAAATGCTGAAAAAAGTGGCACACTGCAATTTGGAAAAACCAGGGCTGTGGAGTCGGTAAGCCAAACCTCTGACTTCCAACTCCAAGGCTATGTGCACATGTTTTGCGGATTGACCGCAGTGGATCTGCAGCAGTTTTCCACGAGTTTACAGTACTATGTAAACGTATGGAAAACAAAATCCGCAGTGCCCATGTCAATTCTTTGTGCGGATTCCGCAGCGGTTTACACCTGCTCCATAATAGGAATCTGCAGGTGTAAAACCGCAGGTGGAATCCGCACAAAAAACGCGAAAAAACCGCTGTAAATTTGCGGTAATTCCGCAGTAAATCTGCAGTGCGGTTTTCATGCGGATTTACCAAAATCAGTGCGGAAAAGTCCACACACCATTCCTCAACGTGTGCACGTACCTTTTGGCCGGCCTCAGACTCAGCGTATAAAAATACGGTCCGTTTTTTACGGCCGTAATACTCAGAAAAGTCCCCAAAACAGTGGTCCGTATGTCATCCGTAGGCAGGGTGTGTCAGCGTATTTTGCGCATGGCATCCTCCGTATGTAATCCGTATGGCATCCGTACTGCGATATTTTCTCGCAGGCTTGCAAAACCGACATCTAATGGATTTATGGGCTCAAATGTTCGGAAAAACATATATACAGTATGTATATATATATATGTCATTGAGACACATATATATATATTCTGTATTTATATTTAATTCAGCGCGATATATGTGAAAAGCCGGTAGTTCAATTGCCGGCTTTTCATTTCTCCTTCCCAAACCCGACAGGATATGAGACATGGTTTACATACAGTACACCATCTCATATCCCCCTTTTTTTTGCATATTCCACACTGCTAATGTTAGTAGTGTGTATGTGCAAAATTTGGGCGCTGTAGCTGCTAAAATAAAGGGTTAAATGGCGGAAAAAATTGGCGTGGGCTCCCGCGCAATTTTCTCCGCCAGAGTGGTAAAGCCAGTGACTGAGGGCAGATATTAATAGCCTAGAGAGGGTCCGTGGTTAAAGGCCCCCCCTGGCTACAAACATCTGCCCCCAGCCACCCCAGAAAAGGCACATCTGGAAGATATGCCTATTCTGGCACTTGGCCACTCTCTTCCCACTCCCGTGTAGCGGTGGGATATGGGGTAATGAAGGGTTAATGCCACCTTGCTATTGTAAGGTGACATTAAGCCAGATTAATAATGGAGAGGCGTCAATTATGACACCTATCCATTATTAATCCAATTGTCTGAAAGGGTTAAAAACACACACACGCATTATTACAAAGTACTTTAATGAAATAAACAAACAGGTTGTTTTAGTATTTTATTGCTCTCTCAATCCATCCGGAACACCCTCGCTTGGCAAAATAATAAACACACAATATACATACCCTCTGATGTACTGTCAGGTCCCACGAGGTAATCCATCTGAAGGGGTTAACTCAATTTACAGGCAGGAGCTGTGCTAAAGCACTCGCTCGTGCCTGTAACCCCCGGGGAATGAAGGAAAGCTGGGTGATCTGTACTCACATTGAGTTGCGGTGAGGCGCCCTCTGGTGGATGAACTCATATGAACTCGAGCGTGGGAACTTTTCCAAGGCTCCAGTTCATGAGTTCATTAACCCTTCATTACCCCATATCCCACCGCTACACGGGAGTGGGAAGAGAGAGGCCAAGTGCCAGAATAGGCGCATCTTCCAGATGTGCCTTTTCTGGGGTGGTTGGGGGCAGATGTTTGTAGCCAGGGGGGGCCAATAACCATGGACCCTCTCTAGGCTATTAATATCTGCCCTCAGTCACTGGCTTTACCACACTGGCGGAGAAAATTGCGCGGGAGCCCACGCCAATTTTTTCCGCCATTTAACCCTTTATTTTAGCAGCTACAGCACCCAAATTTTGCACATACACACTACTAACATTAGTAGTGTGGAATATGCAAAAAAAAGGGGGATATGAGATGGTTTACTGTATGTTAACCATGTCTCATATCATGTCGGGTTTGGGAAGGAGAAATGAAAAGCCGGCAATTGAATTACCGGCTTTTCACTAACACCGCTGCGTATTTCTCGCAAGTCACACTGCTGGTCCGTGTGGAATCCGTATTTTTCTCGCCCCCATAGACTTTCATTGGCGATTTTTTTTGCGCAATACGGTGACAAACGCAGCATGCTGCGATTTTCTACGGCCGTACAAGACCGTATATTACGGATGCGTAATATACGGCAGATAGGAGCTGGGACATAGAGAATCATTGGGCCGTGTGTAATGCGAATTTTACGGACGTAGTTTATGCGCTCATACGTCCGTAAAACTCGCTAGTGTGAGGCCGGCCTTTCTCTGATGAAAAAGGCATTGATTTTTGTGGTAAAAGGTATCAACCACTTAAGACTCTGAAATCTAAATATTTTCTTTCTTTTTGTGATAATGTTTGTTCTGTTGTGGAGACTCTTGGACATCATCATCGGGTAGATGAGTGGAAATTCGTCATAGTCTTCTCAAATGTTACTTTGAAGGCCGTTCGTTAACACATTAGTAATAACCTCCTGTCAATACCTGAGACTGATGATTGGAAAGAGACCTATGAAAATATTAAAGTGCTGTTAAAAAGAAAAATCCAGTATGAAAACTATAAGTGGAATTTCTGTTGGAACGTGAAGGTGTTGGCGTCAGTGCTTGGATTGTAACTTTAGGACACAAGGTTCTGCAGTTTCTTATGTGAGTGGGAGAGCAGGGATGCGAAGTCTGACTATATTCCAAAACAATGGCCTAAACGTAAATCTCTGGTTCCTGGACAAAAAAGTGTCAAATGTACCTTCAGTGAATCCTGAAAAAGTATCTTTACCTCCATATTGAATTAGGACTGATGAAACAGTTCATAAAAGCCCTTAATACAAATTCTGCTACATTTAGATATTTGACATCTAAATTTCCCAGAGTTAGTGATACAAAACTGAAAGAAGGCTTCGTTATAGGGCCACAAATAAGATCGGTGAAGAACGATGGCTACGTTCAGGAACTATTAAATCCATTGCAGAAAGCAGCATTGCCGTCCTTCAGACGCGTCTCCTTTTCTTTTCTCGGAAATCAGCCTGCAGAAAACTACGTTGATCGAGTCCGTGATCTTGTGAAATTATACCAAGTTATTGGATGCAACATGTCCTTAAAACTTCATTTCTTGGACTTCTTCCCAGAAAATCTTGGTATGGTCAACGACCAGCATGGGGAGCATTTTCATCAGCAAATTTCTACGATGGAACGGAGGTACCAAGGCAATTGGCGCCCCAATATGCTGGACCATGAAGAGACACGTCCCGAGAGCAAAATATTCCCTTAAAATCATCAGCAAAATGTTTCCAGGTAAGCTACAGTTCATGTGACGTCGACTACATAAGTATTACTTTTAATATTTCCATTAGGAAGGAGATGAAAGACACAAAAGAGCATTCACATATATGTGCACACTAATGCTGCATACGGGGTGGTTATTGCATATGTAGTTACTTATATCTACGTGTAACGTGTAAGCAATGGACTATTACGTGAGCACGACCCTCGGCACAAACCAAAAGGAAAACACAAGATTACAGGCGCAGCATGCTGTAGAGTATTATATTATTACAGACACGGTGATGAAGATACATGCAATGCGGAGAGGAGGCGCATGTCACAATGTACTGATGGCATGTAAAGTGCAGACGTGGGGCTGCTGTGTGGACGGCATGCTTGTGTGCGCCATTATCGCAGTATACAGCCCATAGTGTTAGTACCAGGGCCGGACTGGCCATAGGGCAGTTCTGGCAAATGCCAGAAGGGCCGATGGCAGTAGTGGGCCGCTCGAATGTGCCGCTGTCGGCATACTCCCCACGCTGTCGCGGCACACTCCCGGCCCCGCATTCAACTATACCGGCGTCATAGACGCCGGTACAGTTGAATGCAATGATGGAGGAGAGAGCGTCTGCTGACGCCCCCTCTCCCATCATTCCCCGCTCTGCCTGCCGCTGACACTGCGGGTGCGCGATGACGTCATATCATCGCGCACCTGCTGTGTGACCGGGCGGGCAGACTGCGACTGCTGAGAGTGAGACCAGAGCCAGAGCAGCGCGGGACACGAGGAGAGAGGTGAGTAGTGTTTTTTTTTTTTTTAATCAATGAGTGATGACTGGATTGTGGAGCTATGGGGGGGGGGGGGTCGGCCTGCCTGCCTGCCTTACTTTCTATGGGGGCTGCCTGCCTGCATTACATTCTATGGGGGCTGCCTGCCTGCATTACATTCTATGGGGGCTGCCTGCCTGCATTATATTGTATGGTGTCTGCCTGCATTACATTCTATGGGGGCTGGCTGCATTCCATTCCATGGGCCTGTGCTGCATTATATTCTATGGGGCTGGCTGCATTCCATTACATGGGCCTGTGCTGCATTATATTCTATGGGGCTGGCTGCATTCCATTCCATGGGCCTGTGCTGCATTATATTCTATGGGGCTGGCTGCATTATATTCTATGGGCCTGTGCTGCATTATATTCTATGGGGCTGTGCTGCATTACATTCTATGGGGCTGTGCTGCATTACATTCTATGGGGGCTGCCTGCATTACATTCTATGGGGGCTGCCTGCATTACATTCTATGGGGGCTGCCTGAATTACATTCTGTGGGGGCTGCCTGCATTACATTCTATGGGGGCTGTGCTGCATTATATTGTATGGTGGCTGCCTGCATTACATTCTATGGGGGCTGGCTGCATTCCATTCCATGGGCCTGTGCTGCATTATATTCTATGGGGCTGGCTGCATTCCATTCCATGGGCCTGCGCTGCATTATATTCTATGGGGCTGGCTGCATTCCATTCTATGGGCCTGTGCTGCATTATATTCTATGGGGCTGGCTGCATTACATTGTATGGTGGCTGTGCTGCATTATATTGTATGGGGCTGTGCTGTATTACATTCTATGGGGCTGTGCTGCATTTAATTCTATGGGGCTGGCTGCATTACATTCTATGGGGACTGTGCTGCATTAAATTCTATGGGGCTGTTCTGTATTACATTCTATGGGGCTGGCTGCATTACATTCTATGGGGGCTGTGCTGTATTACATTCTATGGGGGCTGTGCTGTATTACATTCTATGGGGGCTGTGCTGTATTACATTCTATGGGGGCTGTGCTGTATTATAGTCTATGGGGGCTGTGCTGTATTATAGTCTATGGGGGCTGTGCTGTATTATAGTCTATGGGGGCTGTGCTGTATTACATTCTATGGGGACTGAGCTGTAATGCTGGATACAGCTGTAATTATATGTTATATAGTCGTGTTACACTCCCTTCACTTCTTGTAGCCTACAAGTGTACAAAGATATTATACAGTCACCATTCGACAAGTGGGCCTGTGTCACTTCAAATGCCAGGGCTGAATTTTAGTCCCAGTCCGGCCCTGGTTAGTACTAATGTGTTATGCAATTATACAGCATGATACCAATGCGTCACCAACATGGATAAAGCATGGAATCGTGGTGCAATAAAGTGCTGATGCAAATACATCCTGATCTATTAATCCATGGGATCCATAAGTCCCAATGTAATAAAGAACTTATGTCAATGATTCATCCAATATAAGTATCAACAGAACAACATGGATCATATTGTGAGTGCAATGAAGTGCTAATCACTCCTGATATGTAAATCCACGAGGTAGGATGATCTGAATCTAGCGATTCAATCTAGGTGTTGGTGTGAAGCCGCGAGTCCTACACTGGGCCCAGGTGTGGAATGGGAAGGAACGGGGACTGGTGCGAAACCCAAGGTCAAAACAAAATAAGCAAGTGCCCTGCAGGAAATAAATGGCACCAGGGCATGAACATAATCTAGGGAACTTGGATAACATAATTATGATTAAGAAATGTAAAACGTACCACGTGATGGTGACCGCATTCAAGACGGTCCTATCCTCTAGTAATAAAACCTTATTACCATATGTCCAGTGAGGTAATGTGAAGAAGGGCAGAGACCTGGCTACTGGACACTTAGCCCCAGGGAACCACAGGAGTTTCATGCCCAGCTCAAAGAAAAGCCAGAAGAGCCAGAGAAGCCAGCCTCACTGTTATCTGCACAGCCTCACCGTTATCTGCACAGCCTCACCGTTATCTGCACAGCCTCACCGTTATCTGCAGAGCCTCACCGTTATCTGCACAGCCTCACCGTTATCTGCACAGCCTCACCGTTATCTGCAGAGCCTCACCGTTATCTGCACAGCCTCACCGTTATCTGCACAGCCTCACCGTTATCTGCACAGCCTCACCGTTATCTGCACAGCCTCACCGTTATCTGCACAGCCTCACCATTATCTGCAGAGCCTCACCGTTATCTGCACAGCCTCACCGTTATCTGCACAGCCTCTCCGTTATCTGCACAGCCTCACGTTATCTGCACAGCCTCACTGTTATCTGCACAGCCTCACCGTTATCTGCAGAGCCTCACTGTTATCTGCACAGCCTCACCGTTATCTGCACAGCCTCACTGTTATCTGCACAGCCTCATTGTTATCTGCACAGCCTCACCGTTATCTGCACAGCCTCACCGTTATCTGCACAGCCTCACTGTAATCTGCACAGCCTCACCGTTATCTGCACAGCCTCACTGTTATCTGCACAGCCTCATTGTTATCTGCACAGCCTCACCGTTATCTGCACAGCCTCACCGTTATCTGCACAGCCTCACTGTTATCTGCACAGCCTCATTGTTATCTGCACAGCCTCACCGTTATCTGCACAGCCTCACCGTTATCTGCACAGCCTCACTGTAATCTGCACAGCCTCACCGTTATCTGCACAGCCTCACTGTTATCTGCACAGCCTCATTGTTATCTGCACAGCCTCACCGTTATCTGCACAGCCTCACCGTTATCTGCACAGCCTCACCGTTATCTGCAGAGCCTCACCATTATCTGCACCGTTATCTGCAGAACCTCACCATTATCTGCACAGCCTCACCGTTATCTGCACAGCCTCACCGTTATCTGCACAGCCTCACCGTTATCTGCACAGCCTCACCGTTATCTGCACAGCCTCACCGTTATGTGCACAGCCTTACCGTTATCTGCACAGGCTGCAAAGGCTGAAACCCAAACCCTACAGAGAAGAACTGGAATGTCAGTCAGCGTGCAGGTGCGATCATGTTAGCTAAGCGCCCTATATTAGTTTTATGCACTATTGCTATTTGTTGCAGGCTATTTGCTTACTTTGTTGCTGACCAGTGTGTGTGATCTTGCACCTACACGCTCCATGCACACCGACTTATAATCCAGTTCATTTCTTACGGTTCCTTTTCTGATGTAAGGACCAGTGTCCATGATATGCGCCCACCCTGACGCATGTTTCGGCGTACCATCGTAAAAAATAGCCCTGCCTGATGGAAAAAATCTGAAAACATATTAAAATTCAGCAAGAAAATGTATTTAAATCCAGTTAAAGCGAAGCTGTGAGCAGGATTGTGTCATACGCGTTTACACTGATTAGCATGATACTGGTGATGAGATCCGTCTTGTGGTTGTTATTTAATCTTTATTTTCAGTTAATGAGATTCTCGTGCTCGGGGCGGCCTGTGGGGTGGGACTGTGGGTGGAGCTGTGGTTGGGACTGTGGGTGGCTAGTGGGTGGAGCTATGGGTGGAGATGTGGGTAGGGCTGTGGGTGGCCGGTGGGTGGGAATGTGGGTGGAGCAGTGGGTAGGGCTGTGGGCGGCTGGTGGGTGGGACTGTGGGCAGAGCTATGGGTGGCCAGTGGGTGGTACTGTGGGCGGAGCTGTGGTTGGGACTGTGGGTAACACTGTGGGTGGCTAGTGGGTGGAGCTATGGGCGGAGCTGTGGGTAGGGCTGTGGGTGGCCGGTGGGTGGGAATGTGGGTGGAGCAGTGGGTAGGGCTGTGGGCGGCTGGAGGGTGGGACTGTGGGCGGAGCTGTGGGTAGGGCTGTGGGCAACCAGTGGGTGGAGCTGTGGGTGGGGCTTTATGTGGTGCTCTGCTCACATAGTCATCCTTATGGGCTTATGACAGGTCACTCACCATTCACTGACCCGCCCCCTATTTTTCATAATGCATAGAATATTGTTGGCTCTTGAGAGGCTTAAGCACAACACCCACTTCTGGATATCGGGCCCTCATACTATCCTCATGGAGACTTTCTGACAGGTTTAGCGGACACATGCACATTTGTGGCCTGCTGGAGGTCATTTTGCAGGGCTCTGGCAGTGCTCCTCCTGTTCCTCTTTGCACAAAGGAGGAGGTAGCAGTCCTGCTGCTGGGTGGTTGTCCCTCTCCATGTCTCCTGGTGTACTGGCCTGTCTTCTGGTATCTGCTCCATGCTCTGGACACTACTCTGACAGACACAACTACCCTTCTTGCCACAGCTCGCTTTGATGTGCCATCCTGGATGAGCTGCACTACCTGAGCCACTTGTGTGGGTTGTAGACACTGCCTCATGCTACTGTACCTCTAGGGGAGAACAATGACAAAATGCAAAAGTGACCAAAACAGCCAAAAAGGATGAGAACAGAGAAATGGTCTGTGGTCACCCCTTGCAGAACCGCTTCTTTATAGGGGTTGTCTTGCTAATTTCCAATCATTTCTACCTGTTGTCTGTTCCATTTGCAGAACAGCAGGAGAAACGGATTCACAATCAGTGTTGCTTCATAACTGGACAGGTTGTTTTCACAGAAGTGACTGACTCGGAGTTACACTGTGTTGTCTAAGTGTTCATTTTATTTTTTCAGCAGTGTATTTTTATGGTTTACCTCACATTACACATTAAAATAAAGCATTGAATGTTAAAATTCCAGAATGGAAGTAATAAAAATATTAAAATGTTAATTTTTTAGTGAAGCTCAAGTTTAAGTACTTCTAGGCTGCCCGCAGAGAATAAATGTTTGGAAAGTCCACATTTTGTTCTGGACTGAGGTTCTAAAACATCATTGCAGAGTAAGCAGCTTTCAGGATATTGTGCATCTGTGAGAGTGGCGAGCCGGCTGTCGGCCACCGCTATACTGCCCGTAGAGAAGATTCGTGGATTATTACCTGCCCAATCTCTATACAGAGGCTCCGATTCAGCCCTTGTGTCTCCGGATTAGGACGCTATGCCGCTTCTTCCTCCTCCTGTCCCAGCAGCCATGTGATTGTTAGATGTAGGGAAGGAACAGGAGGTGCTGGCTTCTAGGAGACCACGTCAGCTCTGCTATGCTAAAAAGAATAATATCAACTGAAACGCAAATATGGACCACGGAGCAGTAGAAAAGAAAATAATTTTGTTACCAATTATTAATAACATACATTAAAAAAGTTTTCTTAAAAAAAAAAAAACCTTTTAGACAAAAAGTAAATAAAAGGGGTTGTGACACCTAAGCGCCATGTCCAAAGGCGTTTGGTTAGATTTATCAGAGAGGCATAATTAGACCACATAGGAATATATATATGATGTTGTTTCCATCATTGATAAGTTAATTAATAATAAGAAGCACAATAAGTGTTAGGAATAGCAGTGAAATAGCAGTTAAAGGGAGAATTGTGAATATTCACAAGCACTCTAATTCAAATGTAAAGTGACAAGTGCAAGTGCAATACAAGGTTAGATAGAGACTATCTCATACAAACCTAAATATTATCGCCATTTCAAGAAAGCTAAACAAATCAAATCATGACTGCTGAAAAATAATGACGGATGGAAGACATACAGACATTGCTGTGGTAAAATCAGCGCACCATTGGTAAACCAACCTCAGAGCAGGATGTGGAAGAGGAACCCCAACGCGCGTTTTGCTGTAATGCTTCAACACAGATATTAC
The DNA here is from genome assembly GCF_051348905.1 of Ranitomeya variabilis. Classification (NCBI taxonomy): domain Eukaryota; kingdom Metazoa; phylum Chordata; class Amphibia; order Anura; family Dendrobatidae; genus Ranitomeya; species Ranitomeya variabilis. The sequence continues at coordinate 248,048,723 of NC_135235.1, forward strand.
AAATGTGGAGCAAAACTAAGGGTCTCATTGAGTCCTTTTGGACGAATGCAATCAATTTTGAAAATCCAGCGAGTTTCAAGTTGGGCCAATTTCTTCTTGATGTCACCACCACGTTTGTCCGTTAAAATGCAGTCAATGCCACGAATCCTTAAGTGTTTGCTGTTGCAGCCATGCATCAACTTAAAATGTTTCGCTATCGGTTTTAGTTGTTCATCTGTCTCGCTTTCAGCAGCATTCTGGATATCACGAACATGTTCCCTCACCCTTACATGTAGCTGGCGAGAGGTGAGGCAACATACACTAGACCACAAGGGCAGGTGGCATAATAGATCACGTTCTCAGTAGAACAAATAATATGATGTTTGATCTTAAATTCTTTTGACCCATCACTAGAACTAAAAGAGAGAGAGAGCGTTCCAAATTTTTACATGCTGCACAATTTTTGCAGGGAAAGAACCACCATCTCCGATATTTTGCACCGAAGATACCCTCCGGTTCTTGGCCTTTATAACTATGGTGAAGAAGGTCCTTTAGATTTTTGTTTCTCCGATGTGTAATGGAAGGTGATAAGGAGATATGCTCAGCTAAAACTCGATCCTGTCTGACTAATAGCTGAAATTCCCCTGTAACTGGGGCTAACGTACAGTTACAGGTTAAATCTGCAATAAAAAAAAATTTATCATCATCTCAAAATGCCCCCGAAGGACTTTTCAGACCTTGTGATGGGCACAATGTATAGAATAAATAAAAAAATGAAAGAGAAAAATACATAAAACTAAGCAAAAAGAGACCCTGCTGTTTCTAACCCTTCCCCCATAAAAATATCCAGTATATAAAATTAATTTCTTCAGCAATGGGAAAATAATTTAAAATATTTTTATCACTGAAAAAATTTGAAGAATAGACATGAATTTCTTGCTTTACTTTACATTTTTCTCTGATATTCGCAAAAAAGGATGATAAAAGTGAGATAAAGATTAAGCCCCATGTATGGCGAAAAAAGAGGCAAAATTATTTGCTGAGCCAAATAAACAGCATGTATGCTAAAACCCCAAAATCATCAAATGGCTAAAAACAAAAGGAAAGACAGGAATGTTCGCAATGTTCTCCAGTGCAATGAATGAGCACATTGCTGATATGTAAACCACCCGCCATACTTCTCCCTCATAAAGTAAAAATGGATACTGCGTAGTATACAGCTCCGCTGATATAATAGTGACATCGTCATGACTGTGGGATAGGCGTGGCTGCTCCAGTGCTCCTGGCTGGTGGCAGACTCCAGTGCTCCTGGCTGGTGGCAGACTCCAGTGCTCCCTGCTGGCGGTAGTTTCCAGTGCTCCCGGCTGACGGTAGTCTCCAGTGCTCCCGGTTGGTGGCAGACTCCAGTGCTCCCTGCTGGCGGTAGTCTCCAGTGCTCCCTGCTGGTGGCAGACTCCAGTGCTCCCTGCTGGCTGCAGACTCCAGTGCTCCTGGCTGGCGGTAGTCTCCAGTGCTCCCGGCTGGCGGTAGTCTCCAGTGCTCCTGGCTTGTGGTAGTCTCCAGTGCTCCCGGCTGGCAGCAGACTCCAGTGCTCCCTGCTGGCGGTAGTCTCCAGTGCTCCCTGCTGGCGGCAGACTCCAGTGCTCCCTGCTGGCAGTAGTTTCCAGTGCTCCCTGCTGGCGGTAGTCTCCAGTGCTCCCGGCTGATGGCAGACTCCAGTGCTCCTGGCTGGTGGTAGTCTCCAGTGCTCCCGGCTGGTGGTAGTCTCCAGTGCTCCCGGCTGGTGGTAGTCTCCAGTGCTCCCTGCTGGCGGTAGTCTCCAGTGCTCCCTGCTGGCGGCAGACTCCAGTGCTCCCTGCTGGCGGCAGACTCCAGTGCTCCCGGCTGGCTGTAGTTTCCAGTGCTCCTGGCTGGCGGTAGTCTCCAGTGCTCCTGGCTGGCGGCAGACTCCAGTGCTCTCTGCTGGCGGCAGTCTCCAGTGCTCCCTACTGGTGGCAGACTCCAGTGCTCCCGGCAGTTTCCAGTGCTCCCGGCTGGCGGTAGTCTGCACCGTCTCCTCGTGGCACCTAGCTCTGTGCTATGATTTGCCGTCTCCTCACTATATTGTATATGACAAGCACGGTCCGCCAATATTACTCTCAGTCTCAATCGTCGGCAGAACCTGGCTGAATGGTTCATATTACTGCTCTTCATGAGCGATCACTGAACAATTTTTTTTTCTGTTATATATTTTAACAAAGAAAAAGATAAGTGTTATTGCATCTGTGGCCAGAAAGTAATCAACAGATACACGGGCTATACGGCAAGTACTATCAGATCATTCTCCGACGTGCCCAAACATCGCCGTGGCAGAAAACCAGCGTCAGCTTGTAGTTGTGATCATCTGCCAAACACAGCAACAGGTGGATATGTGATGTGACCTCAGAGGCTGCGGCTCGGGGGGACGATCTGTCAGTGGCCAGAAGCCTCCAACCTCTGGGGTCCCAAAGTCATACAGTAATGTGCTTCAGCCTTTATGTCTCTTCATGTGTCACTACTGCACTAACATGCCTTCCATAGGGCGCTCGTGTCCGGAGAGGTTATAGTTCCACCATGACCAGAAATTGTGAAGACCCCCATATTTACTCAGGAATTTACCACTTTTTAAAATTCTTGGTCTGCTTAAGTGTTCTGTGCAACGTGGAACGTGATGAGGAATCATGGAGCAAATGTTCACAGGTGCATGAGGCAAAGCAGAGCTCCTGGCCGGTCCGGGCTCTCCATGCAGCAGGACTGAGGAGTCGGTAACCAAACCTCCAACTCCACGACTCCGACTCCACAGCCCTGCCATGCGGAGACCCATCCTGTGTCTTACAGGCAATGCAGATTCATTCTACTTCAGGAAAAAACAAATCCGATTTTCCAATCTATAAACGCGTCTTTCAATATGACTAGATAGTTAAAACAAGCCAGATTCTCCTCCAAAAAGAAGATTCCCCAGCTGTAGACAGCTGATGTGTCCGGGCCTCTTGCAGAAAAAGGAGATTTCTCTGGTTGGCTCTTCATGTCAGAATCTTCCCAAAATCCGGGCTAGTATTGTGTACACAATGAGTCCGCTTTTTGTCTCACAGTTGTCAGACTCTTGTGAACTTTTTTTAAAATTTTAATTTTTATTGAAATGTTTCAAATTTTACAGGAAAAGAGAACCAAATAATAATTAGGCATTTTAGATTTTTCACTATCATTTATAGGTTGCAGCCAATCATATACTATAGTAATAGTTAAACATTTTCAAGTAGATAAAGAGTAAAATTTTACAAACAAACACAGACTCGGGGTAAATGATGTGGAACGTTATGTCCTAGTTCTATCCATCTCCTAGGGGTCATATATTTAGCCTGGCCTAAAGGAATCCAGACTCTTGTGACCTTTTTACACAAGTTACAAATCTGACAGTGCACTGCAATCTTCAATATATTCATTACCAAACAGCAGATTTGCTCTGAAAATCTGTTCCTCTACATGTGAATGTGGTCACTTTTGCAGATGGTGCATATATTTCTGCAATGGGAGAGTTACAGACATGAAAAAAAGAAAAGTCTGCATGTGAATTCACCTTGTGTGAGAGAGAGCCCAGGAAATATGATGGAGACGCCACACGTGCTGTCGCTCTGGGGTCACCACCAGTCACTAGCAGGGCCAGCTCCAGGTTTCTGAGGGCTCCGGGTGAAAGAGTCTCAGTGGCCCCCCCTTAACACATACCACGATTTATGATGCACAGATACAGGAGAGAAATATGGCACAGCCACGTAGCATATAACACAGCCCACGTAGTATATAGCACAGCCACATAGTATATAACAGCCACGTAGTATATTGCACAGCCCACGTAGCACATAACACAGCCCACATATAGTATATAGTACAGCCATGTAGTATATAGCACAGCCACGTAGTATATAGCACAGCCACGTAGTATATAACACAGCCACATAGTATATTGCACAGCCACGTAGTATATAGCACAGCCACGTAGTATATAGCACAGCCACATAGTATGTAACAGCCCACATAGCATATAACACAGCCCACATAGTATATAGTACAGCTATGTAGTATATAGCACAGCCACGTAGTATATAGCACAGCCCATGTAGAATATAGCACAGCCCACGTAGTATATAGCACAGCCCACGTAGTATATAGCACAGCCACGTAGTATATAACACAACCACGTAGCATATAACACAGCCCACGTAGTATGTAGTATAGCCATGTAGTATATAGCACAGCCACATAGTATATAGCACAGCCCATGTAGTATATAGCACAGCCCACATAGTATACAGCACAGCCCACGTAGTATATAGCACACCCACGCAGTATATAGCACAGCCAGCCATGTAGTATATAGTCTATAAGTCCCACCCACACCCAGCATCACTCAGATGCCATATTGTAGGTCTGTGGTGGCCCCGTACAGTAGCACCTTGTCCTCCCAGGCCGCATCCCCCCGCAATGCTTTGGTTTGGGACCAGCCTGAAACTTGGAAGGAAGACTCACTGCTTTCACCGTCACTCACGCCTTCGCCCCCGTTGTACAGGGATGGCCCAGGTGCACCGTTCACTGACTGCTGGCTACTCGTGCTCGTCGTCGTCTTTCTGCTTGGCGCTGGACCTGGCTGGATGGTGGACGATCTCTGAGCTCAACTGGAAGTGACGACACAGACGACCGCCAACCCGGAAGTGACTCTTCGTATCCATGGTGACGGTGAGGTGAGTATTCCAGCACCTGCGCAGCGAAACTCAGTCACAGAGAGAGCTCTGTGCCGCGCCTGCTGCCAGGGATGGCTCCGCCTCCGAGTCCTGGCTGAGAGATGGAGATCAGGGAGTTGATGTATAATAATACACACATAGCACAGCCGGATGTAGTCCGGCTGCGGGGGCCCCCCAGGAGAGCATCTGTGTGGTACCGTCCATACTGTTACTACCTTAAATGGGCCCCCCCGTCTCGCCAGGGCCCCGGCACTTGCCCGGGTGCGCCGGGTGCTGACACCGGCCCTGGTCACTAGGGTCCGCTTCATCTGGTTGTCTTCTGTCTTTCTCGCTGTACCCTCTTCATCACACTTTCCTGGCACTTGTAGCATTATTCTAACCTCAGAATGACTCACAGATCTAATTCCTAGGTTACTGGCCTCACCCTTACATTGTTGATCAATTAAAAAATGCTTAAAAGATCAGATACTGCATATAAAAGCAAAGTGTCTGAACTTGTACCCAGCCTGTGTGTGAACGAGAAGCCAAATCCCGCAGCCGATGGCACAGCCAAAAAACCCAGCATGTGCTTTGTCCAATAATAAACATTTGTTCATTAGTCGAAACAAGCAATCATTAGTTCCACCATAACAACAACGATCGTTCAGTTTGTCTAATTCATCTAATGTATGCGGAGATCGGGGGCTGGGTGATGGCTTTTTTTTTTTTTAAGCTCTGAGCTGACTTTTTTATTTATACCATTTTGCGATAGATATGATATTTTAATAACATTTTATTGCAATGTTGAGGAGGCCAAAATATTATAATTTTTGCATTTGATGTTTTTTTTTCTCATTACACCGTTTACTAATCAAGTTAATTATTTTTATATTTTGATGGATCGGGCTTCTCTGAAAGTGGTGATACCAAATATATTTAGTTTTTATTGTTTTTTTCATTGTTTTATTTTCAATGCGGCAAAAGGAGGGTGATTTGAACTTATATATTTTTGTTATATCTTTAAAAACTTTTTTGTTTTTTTTACATGCTTCAATAGTCTCCCGGGGAGATTTGAAGCTGCGATCATCTGAATGGTTGTGCTACACATAGCAGAAATGCTCATCTGCTATCAATGCTGGCCACTGGGCGACGCTTATAGGAGAGCGGCAATGACAATCACAGGGGTCTCCTGCATACCCCTGGTTGTCATGCCAAACCAACGGTGCCTCACTGTCACGTGACAGGGCGCCGATGGTTGGAGCTAATGATAATCCGATTTGCGCTATTTAAATGCCGTTGTCAGAGATTAACAGCGGCATTTAGCATGTTAATAGCCACGGGTGGTCCATGTACAGTGTGCACAGATCCCAGCGATCCATGTACAGTGTGCACAGGTCGCAGTGATCCATGTACAATGTGCAGAGGTTCCAGTGATCCATGTACAGTGTGCACAGGTCCCAGTGATCCCCGTACAGTGTGCACAGGTCCCAGTGATCCCTGTACAGTGTGCACAGGTCCCAGTGATCCATGTACAGTGTGCACAGGTCCCAGTGATCCATGTACAGTGTGCACAGGTCTCAGTGATCCATGTACAGTGTGCAGAGGTTCCAGTGATCCATGTACAGTGTGCACACGTCCCAGCGATCCATGTACAGTGTCCACAGATCCCAGTGATCCCCGTACAGCGTGCACAGGTCCCAGTGATCCATGTACAGTGTGCACAGGTCTCAGTGATCCATGTGCAGTGTGCAGAGGTTCCAGTGATCCATGTACAGTGTGCACAGGTCCCAGCGATCCCCGTACAGTGTGCACAGGTCCCAGTGATCCCTGTACAGTGTGCACAGGTCGCAGTGATGCATGTACAGTGTGCACATGTCCCAGTGATCCCTGTACAGTGTGTACAGGTCCCAGTGATCCATGTACAGTGTGCACAGGTCTCAGTGATCCCCATACAGTGTGCACAGGTTGCAGTGATCCATGTACAGTGTGCACAGGTCTCAGTGATCCCCATACAGTGTGCACAGGTTGCAGTGATCCATGTACAGTGTGCACAGGTCTCAGTGATCCATGTACAGTGTGCAGAGGTTCCAGTGATCCATGTACAGTGTGCACAGGTCCCAGTGATCCCCGTACAGTGTGCACAGGTCCCAGTGATCCCTGTACAGTGTGCACAGGTCCCAGTGATCCATGTACAGTGTGCACAGGTCCCAGTGATCCATGTACAGTGTGCACAGGTCTCAGTGATCCATGTACAGTGTGCAGAGGTTCCAGTGATCCATGTACAGTGTGCACACATCCCAGCGATCCATGTACAGTGTCCACAGATCCCAGTGATCCCCGTACAGCGTGCACAGGTCCCAGTGATCCATGTACAGTGTGCACAGGTCTCAGTGATCCATGTACAGTGTGCAGAGGTTCCAGTGATCCATGTACAGTGTGCACAGGTCCCAGCGATCCCTGTACAGTGTGCACAGGTCCCAGTGATCCCTGTACAGTGTGCACAGGTCGCAGTGATGCATGTACAGTGTGCACATGTCCCAGTGATCCCTGTACAGTGTGCACGGGTCACAGTGATCCATGTAAAGTGTGCACAGGTCACAGTGATCCATGTACAGTGTGCACAGGTCTCAGTGATCCCCATACAGTGTGCACAGGTTGCAGTGATCCATGTACAGTGTGCACAGGTCTCAGTGATCCCCATACAGTGTGCACAGGTTGCAGTGATCCATGTACAGTGTGCACAGGTCTCAGTGATCCATGTACAGTGTGCACAGGTCTCAGTGATCCCCATACAGTGTGCATGGGTCCCAGCAATCCATGTAAAGTGTGCACAGGTCCCAGTGATCCCTGTACAGTGTGCACAGGTCACAGTGATCCCTGTACAGTGTGCACAGGTCTCACTGATCCATGTACAGTGTGCACAGGTCGCAGTGATCCATGTACAGTGTGCACAGGTCACAGTGATCCATGTACAGTGTGCACAGGTCCCAGTGATCCCTGTACAGTGTGCACAGGTCCCAGTGATCCATGTACAGTGTGCACAGGTCCCAGCAATCCCTGTACAGTGTGCACAGGTCCCAGCGATCCCTGTACAGTGTGCACAGGTCTCAGTGATCCATGTACAGTGTGCACAGGTCACAGTGATCCATGTACAGTGTGCACAGGTCCCAGTGATCCATGTACAGTGTGCACAGGTCCCAGTGATCCATGTACAGTGTGCACAGTTCTGTTGTGGATTCTGTTTGCGGGCTCCCTCTGGTGGTTACTGCTGGTACTGGGTGACTTTGGTGGGTTGCGGACTTTGGTTTCCATCTGTCCATCAGAGGCTGGGTGTTTCCTATTTTACCTGGCCTTTCTGTCATTTCCCTTGCCGGCTATCAATGTGTTCAGATGTGCTCTGTTTGGTTCCTGCCTACCTGCTCCCAGATCTTTCAGGATAAGCTAAGTGCTGATTTTCAGTTGTTTGGTTTTTTTGTCCAGCTTGCTTAGAATGTCTCTTGTTAGCTGGTTGCTCTAGTGGACTGAGGTTCTCCCCATGTGCCATGAGTTGGCACATGGGTTCTTGTAATCTCAGGATGGTTTTTTTGATTAGGGTTTTTTGCTGACCGCTCAGTCCCCTTTTGTGTCATTCTGCTTTCTAGTTTTCAGCGGGCCTCTATTTGCTAAAGCTATATACATCATCTCTATGTGTGTGCCTTCCTCTCATTTCACCGTCAATACATGTGGGGGGCAACTATACCTTTGGGGTTAATTCCTCTGGAGGCAAGTGAGGTCTTTGTTTTCTCTGCAGTACTAGTTAGCTCTTAGGCTGGTGCGTGGCGTCTAGAACCAACGTAGGCACGCTCCCTGGCTATCTCTAGTTGCGTTTGTCAGGCGTAGGGCAGCGGTCAGCCCAGGTTCCATCACCCTAGAGCTCGTCCGATATTTATTATACTTTGCTTATCCTGTGCTATCCCTAGCCATTGGGGATTCATGACAGTATAGCCGGCCAGCAAAGTGTTAATTGTTTGGGCTGAAGCAGGAGATAAAGAAGTGTTCAAGGGAAATTTTTTTTTTTTTTTTTCCTTCAGAGTTTTGCTGCCTAGCCCTTAATTGCTGTCTAGCTGCTTCTTACCTCCTCTTAACCCTTGAATGGCTCTGATCTTAGCTGTTTATCATGGATGTCCAGAGTTTGGCTTCCAGCCTGTGTAATCTCGCGGCAAAGGTTCAAAACATACAGGATTTCGTGGTTCACACTCTCATGTCTGAACCTAGAATTCCTATTCCAGAGTTTTTTTCTGGAGATAGATCTACCTTCCTGAATTTCAGGAACAATTGTAAATTGTTTCTCTCTTTGAAATCTCACTCCTCTGGAGACCCTGCTCAACAGGTCAAGATTGTTATATCGTTCCTACGGGGCGACCCTCAGAATTGGGCATTTGCATTGGCACCAGGGGATCCTGCATTGCTCAGTGTGGATGCGTTTTTTCTGGCATTGGGATTGCTCTATGAGGAACCTAACCTAGAGATTCAGGCTGAAAAGGCTTTATTAGCCCTCTCTCAGGGGCATGATGAAGCGGAAATATATTGTCAGAAATTTCGGAAATGGTCGGTGCTTACTCAGTGGAATGAGTGCGCCCTGGCTGCAAACTTCAGAAATGGTCTTTCTGAGGCCATTAACGATATTATGGTGGGGTTCCCTGCGCCTACAGGTCTGAATGAGTCTATGGCTATGGCCATTCAGATTGATCGGCGTTTACGGGAGCGCAAACCCGTGCACCAGTTGGCGGTGTCTTCTGAACAGGCACCTGAGTCTATGCAATGTGATAGAATTCAGTCCAGAAGTGAACGGCAAAATTATAGGCGGAAAAATGGTTTGTGTTTTTATTGTGGTGATTCAGCTCATGTTATATCAGCATGCTCTAAACGCACAAAAAGGGTTGATAAATCTTTTGCCATTGATACTCTGCAGTCTAAGTTCATTTTGTCTGTGACTCTGATTTTTTCACTGTCTTCCATTTCCGTCGATGCCTATGTGGATTCAGGCGCTGCCCTGAGTCTTATGGATTGGTCATTTGCTAAACGCTGCGGTTTTAGTCTAGAGCCTCTGGAAGTTCCTATTCCTCTGAAGGGAATTGATTCTACACCATTGGCTATGAATAAACCGCAGTATTGGACACAAGTGACCATGCGCATGACTCCCGTTCATCAGGAGGTGATTCGCTTCCTTGTACTGTATAATTTACATGATGTACTAGTGCTTGGTCTGCCATGGTTACAAACTCATAATCCTGTCCTGGACTGGAAAACAATGTCTGTGCTAAGCTGGGGATGTCAGGGGGTTCATGATGATGCACCTCCGATTTCTATCGCTTCATCTACTCCTTCGGAGATCCCTGCGTTTTTGTCGGATTATAGGGATGTTTTTGAGGAGCCTAAGCTCAATTCGCTCCCTCCTCATAGAGAGTGTGACTGTGCTATAGAATTGATTCCTGGCAGTAAGTTCCCTAAGGGTCGTTTATTTAATCTGTCACTGCCAGAGCATACTGCTATGCGGAATTATATTAAGGAGTCCTTGGAAAAGGGACATATTCGTCCATCTTCGTCCCCTCTGGGAGCAGGTTTTTTTTTCGTGGCAAAAAAAGATGGTTCCCTGAGGCCTTGTATAGATTATCGCCTTCTGAATAAGATTACAGTCAAATACCAGTATCCATTGCCATTATTTACGGATTTGTTTGCTCGCATTAAGGGGGCTAGGTGGTTCACTAAAATAGATCTTCGTGGTGCGTATAATCTGGTGCGGATGAAGCAGGGTGATGAGTGGAAAACCGCATTTAATACGCCTGAGGGCCATTTTGAGTATTTGGTAATGCCTTTTGGACTCTCCAATGCTCCGTCAGTCTTTCAGTCCTTTATGCACAATATTTTCCGTGAATATCTGGATAAGTTTATGATTGTGTATTTGGATGATATTTTGGTGTTTTCTGATGACTGGGAGTCTCATGTTCTACAGGTCAGGAAGGTGTTTCAGGTTTTGCGGGCCAATTCTCTGTTTGTGAAGGGCTCAAAGTGTCTCTTCGGAGTCCAGAAGATTTCTTTTTTGGGGTACATTTTTTCTCCTTCTACTATTGAGATGGATCCCGTTAAGGTTCAGGCTATTTGTGACTGGACACAACCTACATCTGTTAAGAGCCTTCAGAAGTTCTTGGGGTTTGCTAATTTTTATCGTCGGTTCATTGCTAATTTTTCCAGTATTGTTAAACCTTTGACTGATTTGACTAAAAAGGGTGCTGATGTTGCTGATTGGTCTCCTGCGGCCGTGGAGGCCTTTCGGGAACTTAAGCGCCGGTTTTCTTCTGCTCCTGTGTTGTGTCAACCAGATGTTTCACTTCCTTTTCAGGTGGAGGTTGATGCTTCCGAGATTGGAGCGGGGGCGGTTTTGTCACAGAGAAGTTCTAATGGCTCGGTGATGAAGCCATGTGCTTTCTTCTCTAGAAAATTCTCGCCCGCCAAGCGCAATTATGATGTGGGTAATCGGGAGCTTTTGGCCATGAAGTGGGCATTTGAGGAGTGGCGTCATTGGCTTGAGGGTGCTAAACATCGCGTGGTGGTCTTGACTGATCACAAGAATCTCATTTACCTTGAGTCTGCCAGGCGTTTGAATCCTAGACAGGCTCGTTGGTCGTTATTTTTTTCTCGTTTCAATTTCGTGGTTTCATACCTGCCAGGTTCAAAGAATGTGAAGGCAGATGCTCTTTCCAGGAGTTTTGTGCCTGACTCTCCTGGAGACACTGGGCCTGCTGGTATCCTTAGGGATGGGGTAATATTGTCCGCCGTATCCCCAGACTTGCGACGCGCATTGCAGGAGTTTCAGGTGGATAAACCGGATCGATGTCCACCAGAAAGACTGTTTGTTCCGGATGATTGGACCAGTAGAGTCATCTCCGAGGTCCATTCTTCTGTGTTGGCTGGTCATCCTGGAATATTTGGTACAAGAGACTTGGTGGCCAGGTCTTTTTGGTGGCCTTCCTTGTCTAGGGATGTGCGTACCTTTGTGCAGTCTTGTGAAGTGTGTGCTCGAGCTAAGCCTTGCTGTTCACGGGCTAGTGGGTTGTTGTTATCCTTGCCCATCCCGAAGAGGCCTTGGACGCACATTTCCATGGATTTTATTTCTGATCTCCCGGTTTCACAGAAAATGTCCGTTATCTGGGTTGTGTGTGACCGCTTTTCTAAGATGGTTCATTTGGTGCCCTTGCCTAAGTTGCCCTCCTCCTCTGAGTTGGTTCCTTTGTTTTTTCAGAACGTGGTTCGTTTGCATGGGATTCCGGAGAACATCGTTTCTGACAGGGGATCCCAGTTTGTGTCTAGATTTTGGCGGACGTTTTGTGCCAAGATGGGCATTGATTTGTCTTTCTCGTCTGCATTCCATCCTCAGACGAATGGCCAGACGGAGCGAACTAATCAGACCTTGGAAACTTATTTGAGGTGTTTTGTTTCTGCTGATCAGGATGACTGGGTTGCTTTTTTGCCACTGGCCGAATTTGCTCTTAATAATCGGGCTAGTTCGGCCACTTTGGTCTCTCCTTTTTTTTGTAATTCGGGGTTTCATCCTCGTTTTTCCTCTGGTCAGGTGGAGTCTTCGGATTGTCCTGGAGTGGACGTGGTGGTGGACAGGCTACATCACATTTGGAATCAGGTGGTGGACAATTTGAAGTTATCTCAGGAGAAGACTCAGCAGTTTGCTAATCGCCGTCGCCGCGTGGGTCCCCGACTTCTTGTTGGGGACTTGGTGTGGTTGTCTTCTCGTTTTGTCCCTATGAAGGTCTCTTCTCCTAAGTTCAAGCCTCGGTTCATCGGTCCTTATAGGATCTCGGAGATTCTTAACCCTGTATCTTTCCGTTTGGATCTCCCAGCATCGTTCGCTATTCATAATGTGTTCCATCGGTCGTTGTTGCGGAGGTATGAGGTGCCTGTTGTTCCTTCGGTCGAACCTCCTGCTCCGGTGCTGGTGGAGGGAGAATTGGAGTATGTTGTTGAAAAGATCTTGGATTCTCGTGTTTCCAGACGCAAACTCCAGTATTTGGTTAAGTGGAAGGGTTATGGTCAGGAGGACAATTCCTGGGTGGTCGCCTCCGATGTTCATGCGACTGATTTGGTCCGCGCCTTCCATAGAGCTCACCCTGATCGCCCTGGGGGTTCTCGTGAGGGTTCGGTGACCCCTCCTCAAGGGGGGGGTACTGTTGTGGATTCTGTTTGCGGGCTCCCTCTGGTGGTTACTGCTGGTACTGGGTGACTTTGGTGGGTTGCGGCCTTTGGTTTCCATCTGTCCATCAGAGGCTGGGTGTTTCCTATTTTACCTGGCCTTTCTGTCATTTCCCTTGCCGGCTATCAATGTGTTCAGATGTGCTCTGTTTGGTTCCTGCCTACCTGCTCCCAGATCTTTCAGGATAAGCTAAGTGCTGATTTTCAGTTGTTTGGTTTTTTTGTCCAGCTTGCTTAGAATGTCTCTTGTTAGCTGGTTGCTCTAGTGGACTGAGGTTCTCCCCATGTGCCATGAGTTGGCACATGGGTTCTTGTAATCTCAGGATGGTTTTTTTGATTAGGGTTTTTTGCTGACCGCTCAGTCCCCTTTTGTGTCATTCTGCTTTCTAGTTTTCAGCGGGCCTCTATTTGCTAAAGCTATATACATCATCTCTATGTGTGTGCCTTCCTCTCATTTCACCGTCAATACATGTGGGGGGCAACTATACCTTTGGGGTTAATTCCTCTGGAGGCAAGTGAGGTCTTTGTTTTCTCTGCAGTACTAGTTAGCTCTTAGGCTGGTGCGTGGCGTCTAGAACCAACGTAGGCACGCTCCCTGGCTATCTCTAGTTGCGTTTGTCAGGCGTAGGGCAGCGGTCAGCCCAGGTTCCATCACCCTAGAGCTCGTCCGATATTTATTATACTTTGCTTATCCTGTGCTATCCCTAGCCATTGGGGATTCATGACACAGTTCCCAGTGATCCATTGTCAGTATTCCGGGTTTTCCAAGTCACCTTGTGAATGATTTTGCCCTTTGTTAAGATGGAGTTTGCTGTATTTGTCTGCCCTATTTCGTTTGTTTAAAACCCGGCTCAAGTGTCAGCTTCCTTGCTGGAGTATTCTGCTTCCGTTCCCCTTCAGCTCAGCTGCTTGTTCTACTCTGCTTCTACCCGTGGCTCTGGACATTCTCTGTGTATGTAAGCTACACTCTCTAAGTTATCTTTAGTCTGTTGACTTTGGAACTTAACCCTTGGTTCACTCCTCCTAGTAAGAACTCTGTTTCTGAACTGTGTTTTTGAACTAGGTTGCAGGACTGTGTTTTGCTACTTAATCCTTCATTTACTCCCCCCGGTGGGAGCTGTTGGAAACAACACCAGTATAATACTTTAATGTGAACCTGTTTCTGGACTTACCCCTGTTTATGACACAACTGAGATCAACTTGTGAACTAGTTTCTGGACTTACTCGTGTTCATGCCACACCCGGGATTAACCTGTGGACTTGTTCTGGACTTCCCTGTGTTTACTACATACCTGGATTTGACTCTTTCTGCACCGCCAGGGTTTTGGATCTGCACCACGTCACCTGTCACACTCACCTTTTGATCACCTTGCCGAGGACTCTGGCTTAAGAACTCTGCCGATTTGCTGTATATGTTTCAAGGACTTGTTTCATTGCGGGTTATCAGTATATTGTTTTGGGTGTTATTGCTGTTGTACAAATACACTATTTGCACTAAAGAAACCCGTCTCTGTCTGTTCATTGCCCCATGCTATCAGAATCCTTGAGTTCCTACAATAGTATTACATCCATGTACAGTGTGCACAGGTCCCAGTGATCCATGTACAGTATTCACAGTAATCCCCGTACAGTGTGCATAGGTCCCAGTGATCTCTGTACATTGTGCACAGGTTGCAGTGATCCCTGTACAGTGTGCACAGGTCAGTGATCCCTGTACAGTGTGCACAGGTCACAGTGATCCATGTACAGTGTGCACAGGTCACAGTGATCCATGTACAGTGTGCACAGGTCTCAGTGATCCTTTGGCCTCCCGTCATATAAATAAATTGTAATTGTTTTGGAGGTGGACCGACTGTACTCAAGATTCCTCCCATTATTATCTCTTACATTCAATCACATTCCCACCTAATTCACTTTCATTGTCTTTTTAGTTTTCCAAATATTCAGTTTCGGAAGGAAACTGAGGCCATCGGGTAATAACATTTACTAATCTTGCAATTAAGAGATAATCAGAGCTATAAGGAAGTTCTTGTAATCATTTATTAAGAATTCTGTCACATTAATCCCTTGATTATGCTGGGACGTCACAGCTCCATTCCAGGAATAGCACGGCTCAGGATATGGCAGACCCGCGGTGTGGTGGTACTAGAGATGCACAGTCCCACCTGTGGACTGTGTAAGCATCTTGGCCACTGACTTGCATGGAATAGGCTGGCGATGGCATGAATTGCAACCTCCTTAGGAAGTGTAATAGTGAGGTCAATCTCCTATCTGTCATCCATCATTCCTGGGTGAATTGCATTTACCGTTCACCACGACTCGTACAGCAGCAAGTGAACTAGGTCACAGCAACAAAAACGATTAAGTGTGGCTGAAACTTGGATGACATCTTTCGAAACCGGCTTAAGTTCAGTGTTCAGTGCTGTGTCACTCAGGGCTGATTGATCGCTTCATGCTCCATTGTTTGTTACAGCGATTAATATTTTTGTGTTTCATTATTTACCTGTTGGTATCTTAGAAACCAAGCATTGTTATGTTTCCAACATCTGCCCTCACATTCACCTTGGCTCCACATCTTTCACTTTGTCACATCTGGCATCACAAAAATAGCAGAAAGAAAAGTTGTTTGGGAAATGCAGAGAAGAATCATGTCAAGAATGTTGCAGATCGGTATTTATTATATTTACACTGACTAAAGCATGAAGAAATTCTGATATTTTCTTTTACCTTCATTTCCATGTGAGATGTGAGCAGCAGATGGTCCCAGGTTCTTGGAGGTCCTCTATACAATGAAGAATAAGAGGAGATACATTTTTATCACTGGAAGTAGCACACACTGAGCTAAAGTGCTCAGTCAGACGTCCATTTATTTTGTGTGCAAATGCTTTCATGTTTTTCACAGATCACACACGTATTTATAATAGTTAGTGGCGGTTGTTCATGTGTCTGTAATTTTTTGTAGAGTGAACATCCTGTGCACAATCGTGGAGTGTTGAATCAAAATCACAATGCAATTCTAAGGGTCTGTGAAAAATCTCTGAACCGACTGCTGTCCATTGTTCACAAACTCCTAGATAGGAAAAGATGGGGAAAGTTTTTTGTTGCTTCTCATCTGAGAAAACCTGATGAAAATTGCATGGTAAAAACTAACACTGACCAAACTCTGGAGAAACTCAGTTGGAAACAGGAGTCTGTAGGTGGAGAGAGGAGTCTGTAGGTGGAGAGAGGAGTCTGTAGGCAGAGAGAGGAGTCTGTGGGTGGAGAGAGGAGTCTGTAGGCAGAGAGAGGAGTCTATGGGTAGAGAGAGGAGTCTGTAGGCGGAGAGAGAAGTCTGTAGGCGGAGTGAAGAGTCTGTAGGCGGAGAGAGGAGTCTGTAGGAAGAGAGAGGAGTCTGTAGGCAGAGAGAGGAGTCTGTAGGCAGAGAGAGGAGTCTGTAGGCGGAGAGAGGAGTCTGTAGGCGGAGAGAGGAGTCTGTAGGAAGAGAGAGGAGTCTGTAGGCGGAGAGAGGAGTCTGTAGGCAGAGAGAGGAGTATGTAGGTGGAGAGAGGAGTGTGTGGGCAGAGAGGGGAGTCTGTAGGTGGAAAGAGGAGTCTGTAGGGGGAGAGAGGAGTGTATGGGCGGAGAGGGGAGTCTGTAGGCAGAGAGAAGTTTAGGAGGGGAGAGGAGTCTGTAGGCGGAGAGAGGAGTGTGTAGGCAGAGAGAGGAGTCCTGTAGGCAGAGAGAGGAGTCTGTAGGCAAAGAGAGGGGAGTCTGTAGGCAGACAGAGGAGTTTGTAGGCAGAGAGGGGAGTCCTGTAGGCGGAGAGAGGAGTCTGTAGGCGGAGAGAGAAGTATGTAGGTGGAGAGGGGAGTCTGTAGGCAGAGAGAGGAGTCTGAAGGCAGAGAGAGGAGTCTGTAGGCGGAGAGGGGAGACTGTAGGCGAATAGAGGAGTATGTAGGTGGAGAGAGGAGTCTGTAGGCGGAGAGAAGTCTGTAGGCAGAGAGAAGTGTGTAGGCGGAGAGAGTAGTCTGTAGGCGGAGAGAAGTCTAGGCGGAGAGAGGAGTCTGCAGGCAGAAAGAAGTCTAGGCAGAGAGAGTAGTCTGTAGGCGAAGAGAGGAGTCTGTAGACGGAGAGAAGAGTCTGTAGGCGGAGAGAAAAGTATGTAGGCGGAGAGAAGAGTCTGTGGGTGGAGAGGGGAGTTTGTAGGCAGAGTGAGGAGTCTGTAGGTGGAGAGAGGAGTCTGTAGGCAGAGAGAGGAGTCTGTAGGCAGAGAGAGAAGTCTGTAGGCGGAGAGAGGAGTCTGTAGGCGGAGAGAGAAGTCTGTAGGCAGAGAGAAGAGTCTGTAGGCGGAGAGAAGAGTCTGTAGGCGGAGAGAGGAGTATGTAGGCAGAGAGAGGAGTATGGTGGCGGAGAGAGGAGTCTGTAGGTGATGAGGGTTGTTTAGGAGGACAGAGGAGTTTGTAGGAGAAGAGAGGAGTCTAGGAGGACAGAGAAGTCTGTGGGCGGAGAGTGGAGACTGTGAGGGGTATAGCATTATCTACAGGAGCAGGGGAGTCAGGGGGATATACTGTGGCTGATATTGTTGATCCAGTTTTTTACTATTGACGATCTGTTTTCTTCTGTTTCTTATTTTTTCTTTATCTGTGCTCCTTTCACTCTCTGGTAAATTGTGATCACACCAGCTGTGGAGATATAAGGCTCCTGCATTGACATCACAGTAATTTTTTGCATTTACCTTAGAAGACCCCTGTGTAGATCAGTATGGAACGTTAATCAATCTGTGTCAGAGACCACTACATCATAGCAGTGACCTCTGTAGTGAAAACACAGAAGAGAAGTTTAATCAGATGTAACCAATATGGGTCCTGGCCCCGATGTAATCAGTAATTGGAACCTCCCTGAACTCTTCCACATTCTGCGAGGATTCAGCGCAGTTTTCTGTTATGTGAAGAAACATATCAATGTTGGAATCACAATCCCATAAAATAACACAGTTGTTGCAGCTTTCACGCCTGTTTCCCTTACGGCATATTAATGTTTAATTTATCAAAAACTTTGACATCTAATTGAGCAAGACAATGCCAGATTGTTCATACCTACCCCCCAGGGATAAACAATTCACCTTCTGATCACCATGCAGGAAAGATTTGTACAGGAAAATTAACTTCATTTGCTCCCTTTCAGGTTTTCTTAAAGAGTTTCCACATCTTTGACATCCACCAGTACATATATATATACAAACTTAAATAGATCTAATCAGAAAAAGTGTCCCAAACTGTAAAACTCAAAAAAGATAGAAAAAAAACCATTTAAAATCTTTCATTTAATATAGAATAATAAACTTAGGCAACCTCATATCTCCATATAAGAGTACCAGTGTTCCTAGATGGAGATCTAGATATCAAAAAGTGAGAGTGGGATGCAAGCTGCCATCTCTCCAAGGTTACCAGTTATTTAATATCTATCTATTGAGGGGCTGTAACAATAGCCCTCACTGTATGGTCAGGGAAAATCTATAGAATGGGGTAATGTCAGAGATATTGGCAGAACATTTACCAAACACAAGAATCTATGTCCGAGCCCTGGTCAATCCCGGTCTCCAAGGAATAAGCCTAACCACAGGGATTGGCACCCTAAAAAGGCACGTAATAGCGCCCCTATCCTTTCCCTAGAAGGTCCTCATGGTTACATATATGCAAGGGAAATAAATGAAACTATATATCAGTTACACAGGAATATATATAGTCTGAGGAAGATTAGAATAGATTCACTTAGGGTACCGTCACACATTGAAATTTTCATCGCTGCGACGGCACGATTCGTGACGTCGCAGCGTCGTATGATCATCGCTCCAGCGTCGTAGACTGCGGTCACACGTTGCAATCACGGCGCTGGAGCGATGCCGAAGTCCCCGGGTAACCAGGGTAAACATCGGGTAACTAAGCGCAGGGCCGCGCTTAGTAACCCGATGTTTACCCTGGTTACCAGCGTAAACGTAAAAAAACAAACAGTACATACTCACCCGTTGGTGTCCTTCAGGTCCCTTGCCGTCTGCTTCCTGCTCTGAGTGCAGCCGTACAGTGAGAGCAGAGCGCAGCACCGCTGCGCTCTGCTCTCACTTTCCGGCCGGCACTCAGAGCAGGAAGCAGACGGCAAGGGACCTGAAGGACACCGACGGGTGAGTATGTACGGTTTGTTTTTTTACGTTTACGCTTGTAACCAGGGTAAACATCGGGTTACTAAGCGCGGCCCTGCGCTTAGTTACCCGATGTTTACCCTGGTTACAAGCGAAGACATCGCTGGATCGCTGTCACACACAACGATCCAGCGATGTCAGCGGGTGATCAAGCGACGAAAGAAAGTTCCAAACGATCTGCTACGACGTACGATTCTCAGCAGGGTGTCTGATCGCAGTAGCGTGTCAGACACAGCGATATCGTAACGATATCGCTAGAACGTCACGAATCGTAACGTCGTAGCGATGGAAATTTCAATGTGTGACGGTACCCTTAGAGCCCGAACTGGTTACCCCCAATTATGTAAATGTAACACCCCAGGTAACCAGTTGTTACAGTGATGTTGCCTTTCGGGGAGGGCGATATCATGCTTGGAGGCAAGAAGGATTCTCTTTACCAGGTAACGCACCCACATTCAACACATTTCGAATCCAGGCCAGAAGGGGGAGCTCAGGACCTGGATTCAGGGGAGCAGCCAGGACTGAGCTGCAGCTCCAGGGGAAGGAAGTGAACCCAAGGGGTCAAAAGTGGTGGAGCTACTGAGGAAAGGAGCACAGTGGAGAAGGAAAGGGGCTCAGAGGGGACTGTGACCGGCACCCTCAGAGCCGAAGCGCAGGAACCGGGCATCGGGAGCCCAAGGCTGTGTTGTACTCAAGGAAACACGGCAGAACCGGAGGGCTTAGGACTTTATGTAATTTGTCCACACCACACCTTAAGGTGAAGCAGCACCTGAAGAGCCTGGGTCATGATAGAGACCCTATAAAAAGGCTCACACTGGCCACCATACAGGTAACTGTCCCAGGACAGGAGTGAGAGGAATTTGCCAGCAAGCCACAGGCAGCAAGAACCTCGCACACTAGCGCGAGCAGGAAAGCTTACGGACCTCACCTGGGAGAGGGATTCACTATTGCCTCAAGGTTGGCCGGGCCATACCATCACCCGTTCCTGGTACCCTGGACTGTGGACTGCTACTGTCAGTAAACCAGGTAAAGACTTTATAACTTTGTGTCCTCCACTAATTTGCCAGCATACACCATATACACCATATACCTTGGGAGCCCTGGGGACCCCCCTTCACCTGTGGTAAGCATCACCATCTTGCTGCAACAACATCACCCCAGAGGACCCCTTTAAGCAGCGTCGGTCCCCTCTGACCGAGAACCACAGGTGGCGTCACGAACACAAACTTTAATACAAAACCTTTTAGAAGACCTTTCCCCTTTTCATTGGGCGCCCAGGGCCACGGACCGGGTCGCAGCCACCGTGACATCCCCTTAAAGTGCGACCGGACCGGGTACTGAGTACCCCACTGCCCTAGTGGGTGACTCATAAATACCGCTAGTACTATTATCATCCCACCACCGTATGTATGTTTGTGTATGTATGTATATAACCGTCCCTCTGACCCCTGTGAACTCTTGTAATATTTAGCTGACTGGTCCAAAACCTTGATTTCTCCCAGCGTGTTTTCCCTGTACATATCCAGGGATTTATGTTGATAACGTCTTCAAAAGCAAATGGAGAAATGAGGAACACAATCCCTGCGATCCAACCTCCATGTCCTGCATTACCCAGGTAATGGCGTCCATCTCCTCTCAACACGCCTGTATAGAAAGCTGCCGGAGGGTCGTGGTGATGATATCGTCTCCTCGCACCGTGCGCTCCGCTCAGAGGAGGTGACTTCACTCCTTATTCTTATGAATTCCTCCTGTAAAATATCCGCTTCTCGGATTTCACAATGGGTACTAGCTGATTAATAATAAATAGCATTGCTGACGAATATGCAAATTACCGTAATATTAGACATAGTAGCCTGACGAATCAGTGCTTGTCTAGTAGACACTTAGAGAATTAGGAAAATGTTACATGAATCCGGTTATAAAATGTTACATGAATCCGGTTAGAAAATGCTACATGAATCCGGTTAGAAAATGTTACATGAATCCGGTTAGAAAATGTTACATGAATCCGGTTAGAAAATGCTACATGAATCCGGTTATAAAATGTTGCATGAATCCGGTTATAAAATGTTGCATGAATCCGGTTATAAAATGTTGCATGAATCCGGTTATAAAATGTTGCATGAATCCGGTTATAAAATGTTGCATGAATCCGGTTCTAAAATGTTACATGAATCCGGTTAGAAAATGTTACATGAATCCGGTTATAAAATGTTGCATGAATCCGGTTAGAAAATGTTGCATGAATCCGGGTTGTGTCGTATCATCGCCGTCCGATCTGACCCATTAAATAGTGCACGCAATATCCGGATATAAAACATGAAAGCAATAAAAGTATATAGAAAAAAATCGATGGGCAGACCAAGAACAATTTCTTGGTAAAGACAAAAATGAACAATGGCACAAGAGTCTGATTACCCAGAATTACCTTGAAGCCCAGGTTGGTGTGTCTCATATGCAGTGTATGGCACTCGGAAAAGGTATACATACATAGAACTACATGTATCCGCAGACTCTGGCCAGCGGGGCCCTCGGGCTTCAATGCACATCTGCATATGTATCAGGCAGAATTCCCAAATTTCCAGCAGCCACCTTTAAGAAGGGGACTTGCCTTGTTCTTTGTGAACCTTCAAAATCTGTGACTGCCTGGTGAGATCATAGAATTACGGGAACCTTCAGATGTGGCTCATGTAAAAAAAAAAAAGAAAAATGTAAATTCAATTTATTAATCATTTTGCAAACAAGTACAAATCATAGTAAATCAAAATCAATCGTCTAGATGAATCCGGTTATAAAATGTTACATGAATCCGGTTATAAAATGTTACATGAATCCGGTTATAAAATGTTACATGAATCCGATTATAAAATGTTGCTGAATCGGTTAGAAAATGTTACATGAATCCGGTTAGAAAATGTTACATGAATCCGGTTATAAAATGTTGCATGAATCCGGTTAGAAAGTGTTACATGAATCCGGTTAGAAAATGTTGCATGAATCGGTTAGAAAATGTTACATGAATCCGGTTCTAAAATGTTACATGAATCTGGTTAGAAAATGTCACATGAATCCGGTTAGAAAATGTTACATCAATCCGGTTATAAAATGTTACATGAATCCGGTTCTAAAATGTTACATGAATCCGGTTCTAAAATGTTGCATGAATCCGGTTAGAAAATGTTACATGAATCCGGTTATAAAATGTTGCATGAATCCGGTTAGAAAATTTTACATGAATCCGGGTTGTGTCGTATCATCGCCGTCCGATCTGACCCATTAAATAGTGCACGCAATATCCGGATATAAAACATGAAAGCAATAAAAGTATATAGAAAAAAATCGATGGGCAGACCAAGAACAATTTCTTGGTAAAGACAAAAATGAACAATGGCACAAGAGTCTGATTATCCAGAATTACCTTGAAGCCCAGGTTGGTGTGTCTCATATGCAGTGTATGGCACTCGGACCAGGTATACATACATAGAACTACATGTATCCGCAGACTCTGGTCCCGAGTGCTGGCGGCAGTGCCGGGTATTGAGGTGAGAGACCCCTGCGGGTTTCTCACAATGCACTCACCAGTGTGACCCCGGCCTCACACAGATAAACTAGAAACACGATCACCTTTAACTGTTGCATCAAACTTTACATTTTTAGGTGTTAGTATCTAAAAAGATAATAGAAATGACCTTTTAACTATTGTTTGCCCCTTGTTAGATTATGCCAAGCATACCGTAAGTTGTCTTTGTGGGGGAAAACTACCACTATCTGCATCAGGCTGAATAAACTTAATCACAATGATATAACTTCCTAAGTTTAGTTGTATATTGCAGCAGAGCGCGGTGTCCGCCCCAAGGCCTTTATTACATCTCCCAATTCTCTGATATCCACTATCTCGGCCTAAACTTAAATTATCTCTTCAGAGACCAACAAATGAAGGAGGGGCGTCATTGCCGGGCCTCTTTCTGTACTATCTAGCAGGGCAACTTAAGGCACCTCGTATCTGGATGCCTGACTCTCAGTTACCAAATTCAGAAAATCATCTGGTACGAGCAGCTGGAATTTAGGATCTTTGGAATTAAATAAATCCACTGCCCCAAATTGTTACCCTTGCTTCAGTGTGGAGACGGGCCAAGAATCGAGTAGGTTTTACTCATGTTATAGCTTAAGCTGCCAATATGGGGGATCCGTATTTCTTGGCATTGAAGGAATACCCATCTGCTCTTTTCTGGAGCCCTGGTAATGTCGGCTCACTGAAAGATGAAGGAAATGTTCTAGTGTCATTTGAGCAGGTGCAGCTTAATATCCATATTCCGAGGTCCCAGTTCTTCAGGTATCTTCAGCTCACGGCGGCACTTTAGTCTCATTAGCCCAGTCTGAATACAAACAGATATAGATCAACATTTCCCTTTATTTATCATTCTTAAATCTCAGGGTCCACACGGTCTTATATCCAATGTATATACATATTTACTATCAGCAGGCTTGGATCTAAATCCACCGATTGTGAGGGACAGATGGAGACTCTTGATGCCTAATATTGAAGAGGAGGAATAGGACGGGATCTGGAGTCAACCACTGTCCTTTCCCCTTCCACCAATACTGATTTAACTCTATATAACCCTTCAGTCATATCTTGCCCCTCTCAAGCGGTCTCCCACGTAGGGATGTCTGCGGTGTCATGCCCCCGATGCAGACTTTGTACTGAGGATTTAGGCTTGCCCAATTGTTTAATCTTTTTGGAGTGAGGTGACGACTCTTTCATCCTCCATGATCCAATAATTTGTCTGTTTGATTATCTGGGATCACTATATTTAGATTTTCTTGTGGGAAATGTTATTTGTAGCTAGGAGGTTCCTGGCGATGTGCTGGATGTGTAACTAACACTCTACGGTGCGATCATGGATTACACGAGTTACTTCAATAATCCCATAGGAAAAAACAGTCTATCAGAATAGAAGATGTCCGTTAACATGTTCTAGGATTTGGAACTTTTGGAATTCTTCATATCTCCTAATTTCTACTCTTGGATTCAATTATAAATGGTGGGAAATGTCTAGACGTGATAGGTGGATGGGATGGGGTGCTCGACATGGAGATAGAGTAAATATGGGTATGTCTTACCTGATAAGATGGGACTTCAATATGAAGGTAATCCTGGCAGCAGAGATTAAATTGAAACTATTGTTATTATTGCAGGTTGGAAGTTTGAGATAAATTCAAGTTTTGTTATCCTCATATTTTACTAGGTTATTATTTGTCTGTCTAGAAGAAACAGCACTGGTATAACAGAGAGGCACATGTAGTGGGAAGAGGAAGAGCACAGTAGGATATTAAATGTTAAAACAAGACAGAAACCAACATGGATCTGCTCACCTTGTGGTGTTGCAACAAATCAACATGTAACAATCGCATAGATCAGCTGCTGCAGGACATGAGTCCAAAGGACTCAGAGAAAGAGCACATCCTGGTGAAGTGTCACTGGACGCGCTGCTGGTAATTATAGCCAACTAATATTTTCCTTGAAAACTAGTCCAGGTTTTTGTCCTGATGAAGAGATCCTGCGTTGACCTCAAAACACGTTGACTTTGTAAACCTGCTAAAATAAAGTTTTCAAGAAAAATATGCGTTGGATATAATTATCAGCAACGCATCCAGTGACTCTTCACCCAGAAAGGCGCATGGACACTTGCGATTCTTTTTCTTATTCCTTATTGATATTTGGGTTAGTGTATAGGAATGTCACACGATATCTAATAATAACATGCTGCAATCTAGACGATTCATTTTGATTTACTATGATTTGTACTTGTTTGCAAAATGATTAATAAATTGAATTTACATTTTTCTCTTTTTTTTTACATGAGCCACATCTGAAGGTTCCCGTAATTCTATGATCTCACCAGGCAGTCACAGATTTTGAAGGTTCATAAAGAACAAGGCAAGTCCCCTTCCTAAAGGTGGCTGCTGGAAATTTGGGAATTCTGCCTGATACATATGCAGATGTGCATTGAAGCCCGAGGGCCCCGCTGGCCAGAACCACAGCCATTGGGGCCATCCTACGCCCGTTCAGTAGCGCATCCTTTTTCCACATGAATCCGTTCTCCTGTACTGATAATTGTACAATAGATCAACAATCACTGATGTTTGATATATTGAGATATAAATGCCAAGTATATGAGAATAGCGCAGATCTCTCCATCACCAGGGGCCATTTCTGTCCATAACATGATGTGATGAGACGACTCCTGTCATGGTGCTGGCGTTTCAGAGACACATAGGAATAATCATTGAAGTGAATGTTTGGAGTTTTCTCTTTGCTGCCATCTTGAACTGATGAAGAATGAATATACAATGCTGATACATCATCTGTTAGATGCTGGGGATCCGGATTGTACTTTCCGCAGTAATTACTATTGTCTAGTTGTGATTAATGACTTTATTCCCTTTAAAGTGATTGAATGCTGCTGTTTAAGGCCAGTTACTCCTGGTAAATGTTATAGATTTACAAGGTCTTCAGATTAGATTTATCCCAGGACCACAATTAAGATATATGGAGCCCCTCCCCGCCTCACATTTCCTAACAGCTGCATCTTTCTACTAAGAGCAAAAACTCCATGATTCACTAAGACGCGTTATAGGGGTGCGATCCCCAAAACTGCCGCCATTCGCAGTATCGGCACAGTGAATCAGATTATTGCAATCTCGCACGTGCTGCTTATTTTCTTTCTTAGAACAAACAGAAAGAGTGGACGTAACAGCTTATATAAAGGAGAAATCCGAATCCCAAAATTTACCATGAATAGTGATGGCATGTACACCCTAACATTGTACGGCAGACCATTCAAAAGTATGAAAACCAAAGAAACACTGGGCATGGATAATAACACAAAAGTAACGGGCGGGGCACCAATAAATGTCTATAAAATGCCTTTATTGAAGGTGAATGGCAAAGAATTTTGATACCGTGTGCAAGAGTGTCCGCACAATTACATAGTGAAATAAAAAATGAATGACACTTACATACAACATATGCAAACTATGTATGAATCAGGGACCACAAAGAAGGTATAAAATAAGATTAGAAGTGCAGAAAAAA